>NC_140165.1:114341813-114361813 GCF_963971535.1 Notolepis coatsorum
CTCTCTCTCTCTCCTCCTCTCTCTCTCTCTCTCCTCTCTCTCTCTCTCTCTCCTCTCTCTCTCTCTCTCTCTCTCTCTCTCTCTCTCTCTCTCTCTCTCTCTCTCTCTCTCTCTCTCTCTCTCTCTCTCTCTCTCTTCTCTCTCTCCTCTCTCTCTCTCTCTCTCTCTCTCTCTCTCTCTCTCTCTCTCTCTCTGTGTGTGAAGTGGTCTAGTTTCAGAGGGAGAGTTAATTACAGGAAACAAGCTGCATTACTTCCTTTCATGGCATCCAGGGTGGAGTCTGTCCACTAGAACACACACACACACACACACACACACACACACACACACAACACAAACATACATGCACTGATATACTCCGACTCAGTGACACACAGATACAACACATACATTCACAGACACACATGCCAACACAAACACACATTCACAGTGAGCAACACACACACACACACACACACACACACACACATATTCCCAGTGAGCTGCACACACTGACACACACACTCACAGTGAGCACACGCACACACGCGCACACATATTCCCAGTGAGCTGCACACACTGACACACTCACAGTGAGCAACACACACACACACACACACACACACACACACACACACACACACACACACACACACACATTCAGCGAGCTGCACACACACACACTCACAGTGAGCAGCACACAAACACACACACGCACACACACACTTGATGAATAACACACTGGTATCATTATGAAACTATTCTCTGTACACCCAGGACATCCCTCTCCTTCGCTGTGGGCAGACATATTATTCACCATTTAAGGGATTTGTAGAAACATAACCCTTTGTGTGGAATCACACCACTAACATAATACCTCAAAATACAGTGAACCTCCCAGCCCCAGTAAATATACACCACGCACTCACACAGCACCACATGAATGCAACGCGCACACACACACACACACACACACACACACACACACACACACACACACACACACACACACACACACACACACACACTTTAAATGCTTTATTTAAATCCACCAATTAAAATGATACACACTTTAAAGGCGAATGCCACCCATTTGAATAATTCACATGTGTTCTTCCTGTGCCCCAGGATGGTTGAGTCAGTATCTGTGAACCTAAAGCTAGACACCAGAGAGAGAAACCGCCAATCGCCGATGTCACTGGGATGCTGCTCCATAGGCAACGTGAATGGGTCACTAACTTTATGAGGCCATAAAAGTATTGCGTGAGCTCTTACACCCAAACCAAGGTTCAAACCTTTGGTGCGATGCTGGAATATAAACTCATTTTGGTGTAAGAGCTGAGCTCACACAATCATTTTATGACCTCACAAAGTCAGAGCCCCATTCATGGTCTATGGAGCAGCCTCAGATTACATCCCAGTGACGTCACTATGGAGCAGCCTCAGATTACACATCCCAGTGACGTCACTATGGAGCAGCCTCAGATTACACATCCCAGTGACGTCACTATGGAGCAGCCTCAGATCACACATCCCAGTGACGTCACTATGGAGCAGCCTCAGATCACACATCCCAGTGACGTCACCGATGTGAGGTTTCTCTCTCTCTGGTTTCTAGCTATAGGAGAGAGCGGTGCGTGTTCACAAATACTGACTCAACTGTCCTGGGGCACAGGAAGAACACATGTGAATTATTCAAATGATTGTATTCCCCAATTAGATTCCAACATTGTTTATGGACTTTTAAAGATCCCCTCCAGATGTGTTTGAAACTCTTAGAAAAGGACATCTTTGAGGGGATAGTTGAGACTGTTGGAACCCTAGCTCTATTTCCTACTTTAGTACTTACCAATTATGTTGTTGATTGAGTCCTTTCTCACCACAATCCATGCTGTCACAAACGAATGCAAAGTGAAAGGGGTCCTGTCTGTACAAGCTGACTGAAGCCGACTGAAATACATTTTAGCCCTTTTCCACCTAATTAATTCTGGTTCTTGACACGGTTCTGTGCAGCATTCTCTGAACCATGGTGCTTTGTAGCAAACCGGTTTCCACCAGTTCTGAGTGGAACCACTGTAATCGAGGATGCGTCGTGAACAGACATTTCAATGCACACATTTCTACAATAGTTATAAATAGGGATGCACGATATTGATTTTTTGACACCGATACCGATAACTTTATGCTCCTCAAGCCGATACCGATACCGATAACCGATATTTATTGTATTATAATATTTTTTTTAACTGTATATATATATATATATATATATATATATTTTTTTTAATCAATTTTTTTTAGTATTTATAAGCTCCGACGTCATCGGTACTGCTATCGGTACTCGAGAAATTATGTTTATTTTTTTTTGAGGAATTTAAACGTCGCAAACTAATCTTGTTGGCAGTTGTCTGCGCGGGGAGCTTTGTGCTCTCTGCCTGCAGTGTGCTCTCTCCTCTCTTCCCCTCCCACACACACTCACTCACTCACACACACACAGACACGGGGGCTGCGCTGCCGAGTAGGCTACAGACAGCTCTGCTCTCATAATGGTGGACAGAACGAAATGTTCAAAAGTCTGGGTCTATTTTACTAAAGTCGATCTATCTATCTCTCCTCCCTCGGTCTCTCTCTGCCTGCGCGAGCGGGCTGTGCTCTTACACACACTCACTCTCACACACACACACACACACACAGGTGCTGCCGAGTAGACAGCTCTGCTCTCGACAGCACCCGTGTGTGTGAGTGTGTGTGAGTGAGTGTGTGTAAGAGCACAGCCGGCTCGCGCAGGCAGAGAGAGACCGAGGGAGGAGAGATAGAAAACGGCCAACAAGATTAGTTTGCGACGTTTTAAATTCCTCAAAAAAAGTCTGGGTCTATTTTACTAAAGTCGATGCTGACAACGCTCGTTGCCACAAGTGCAACAAGACATTTGCCAGTAATGTATAAGCGCTGGTACTTGTCAATGTGGCTGGCGGGGAGATAACGTTAGCTCCGAGTAGAGTAATGGCTGACAATCCGGAGGTAAATAAACGAACGAGAGCTTCTGATTGGTGGTAAGAAGAAGAGGTGGGTGCAAGCCGTGGGACGTAATTGGCAGATCGACTGTCTGTCTCCGAATGTAACGTGACTACGTCACAGCCAAGAAAGGGAGCGCTGGATTTGTGAAAAACTCCCTGTTCCTAAACCACACGCTATCAGTTTTACCACAGTACTGGCAAAACGGGAGGAGGCTATAATAAAAACAAGCGCCCTTCATCCAAATCCACCCACACCGGATTTCTTTTAACCAAAAAATTTATTATGTTATCGGAGCTATCAATAACGTTATCGAGTTTATCGGGATGACGTCATAATTGCTGATATCGGCCCGATAATTATCGGCCCGATAATTATCGTGCATCCCTAGTTATAAATATGAATAACTATCTAATATAGTACTTTTCACCACATTCCACTCCAGAGTGCCACACAGCAATTGGTATGAAATGAACATAGGCATAAAATCGGCACACAATCGGCACAGAATAAAAAACGATGCATAAATTGCAGACATAAGAATAGGTACAAAAGTAGCGCAATGTAAACGTGCAGACTTAAGAATAGGCATAAAATAAGTACAATAGTACAATGTCGCTCGAAGGCATGTGATTATCAGTCATCTGTTATTTCTAGGTACCTCTCATAAAGGGGTGTGTTTCCCCTCACTCCGGTGCAACTCAAATACTTGCAGTAACTTTGACAATTAGGCTTTATTTCTGTTTCAACATTGGGAATTACCTTGTTGCTGAAGTGACTACAAGAGTAAACCTCGTGGTTAGATGTTATGCTCTGAAATAACAAACTCCCCGTGACTGCATTGGGCTGCATATAGTGCTGCTAAACAGCCATAATGCTTTGTGTAACTGAGGGGTACAATTCCCTGACTGTATTGATAAGTATGGTATCATTAAACCACTACCGCTTTATGTACTTTAACTACTGGCCACACAGTACATGATATAGATATGATGAACACTTTCCCACCATGAAACCAAGTCCACACAAATGTATAAATCGAATATTTAATATATAGCAAAGGGTATATACAACGTTCACTTAATGACATTTATGATTTGAATGCACTTGTAAGGCAAATGAGTATTCGTAGGCAAATCAACATTGAATGTCCAATCTCTGGTTACGCAGGAAGCAAGTATACAACCTGGTTCTTTAGGGAACTATAGCGATGGTACTTAAATGATTATAGCTGGATACACTAAAGGGGGGTCCTGCTGGTTGTAAGTCAGTAGGGGGGGGGGGGTTAGGAGAGCCGCCGGCGATATCCCATCTGGCCAACGATTTCTTGGGAGAATTCAGAGTGCTGAACACGGTGCCCACAGAACCTTGGTCCACAGATGAATACAGCTGGGCCCTCTTGTAGACGGTAGCTGCCGGTCCACAACGAAGAGACGTGAGGCGACCTCACTCGGGGTAGAGCGCCGTCTCACCTGGACTCCTCTCGGGGGGTAGTTCCAACACTCACCAGTGTTGGCTGTTATCCATGGCATAATCAAAGCACCCAAAGCAAGTAGATAATCCAAGCCGTGTAGGGCTCGCCGTCGTCCGGGTAAGGTAATCCAATGTGCAGGTCCACTCGTCCTAGCCCAGAACTCCTCGGATGAAAGCACCACACGTGGTCTGCCCAGCCTGGTTAAGACTCTAGATAACGCGAGGAAACGATGGGGGTACTGCTCACTTTATAACTCTAACCGAACGATGCACCATACATAATAGACTATTATTAACTTAATAGAAATACGTCCCACTCGACGGTATAGTGCCAAACTATGACAATTCAACTATTAATCCACACGATGTCTCAATGCCATTCTGAGGCCAAGTTGACCATACTGCACCACACGTGTATCGTGGGTGAGGCTTAACGTCTTGCCACTAGGTTGGAGGGTAAAGAACTAAGGGCTAAGGGACTAAAAGGGAAGTTCTACTTTACTTGCGCCATATATATATGCGCTGTGAACAAATAGTACCATTCGTATTTCGCCAGACGTATTCCTACGCGGAACCGGGCTAGTAACGACATGTTCGTCGGCACGATTGAACTTGAACCAAGGGGCTTGGCTGCTGGCGCCAAGTTCTTGTCCAATGAGAGAATGAAACTATTATGGGCTGTTAGTAGACTAAAGGGATATTCAGTGTATATGTACAAGGAATATACAAGGGATATCAAACGATATACAAATACTATTAAATATATATCCATAAATAAATATATATATTCAATTTAATCTGATCCTTCACAACACTTTGGTTCCCCCCTGTCTGAATCTAAGTAAGTAGAGGGGTTGTTTAGTGTAAATACTTCAGGGTGAAGGGGTTGCGTTTGCCTTCCTACTGGCCCAGTATGTTAAATGTATTGACACTCGTAGGCCTCACAGCTGCTGTTTAATCCATCTCTGTCATAGACCAAACTAAATCTGTAATATGCCCCAAACAGCAGGTTTAAACGATGCTGGGGAATATTATGCGATATACTGATCGGTAATAAGCCATTCCTCACACAAACTGACTTGACGGCTGCACTCCCAACTATTATAATGTTAACTGAACTCCGTATTCCTGATGTTGTCTGACAGTAAATGGCAGCAGACCACGGCACACTCTTCTCACAGCCCAGCTCTCGGCGTTGCTACCGGCTTGGCCGGCCGTCATACTAACACAATTGGCAGTGTTAGAGGGTGGGAAAGCCGGTGGGTGGGGATTGGCCGTTGTGGACAGCGACTCCTACAGGTCGGTTGGGTCACGTCGGTGTGGCGGAAACAGGAAGTAGCGGGGGCAGCGTGAGCCTCCCACGCGTTACTCCTCGCCACAGAGATCGAGCTGTGCAGGTGAAAAGATGCGACAGGCTGCCTCCTCGTGTACCGGAGGGGACACGTGATGCAAGGCTTCTATCCCAGGCATTCAAATAGAATTTATTTCCAAAATGATAAACAAAATGTGAAACATTAATAACAAAGGGCATTTTGAGTTTCATATACTTTTGAAACAAGGATTTTCTTAGCTTTCTAAAGACATCACATCATCTTATAGCAAAAATAAACAAGACATGTCACTGAACTGTGTAAAGAAAAGTGTCCCAGTTTTGTAGCCTTTTTTACTTTACATGCCTATATTAAACATTTAATGTTTTCAGAACTGTGCAAAAAAAAGAAAAAAAATATCAAGTGTCCCATTTCACTTGTTATATTTCCACATTTTAGTGTTCTTCAGTTCTTTTTTTTTTCATTCAATGTGAGAAATCCAGTCTCTGTTGAGCTTTAACAAGTCCATCAAAGTCAGGTTGCATGTCTGAGGTGGAGATGCGAAGCACAGCTGCCAGATGTTCATCAGTGAGAGAGGATCTGTACCTGGACTTGGTAAACGTCATGACTGAGAATGTCTGTTCACATATGTAGGTGGATCCAAAGAGAACCAACATCTTCTGAGCATGTCTCCTAAGCGTATATTGTGCGTGTGACATGAAAAGAAAAAAGTAAAAAAAAAAAAATTATTTTTATTTTTTTAAATTATCATGTAATCTTTCGCGGGCCGGTCAGAATCATCCGTACAATGCCCAGGTCTGGTCTAAAGTATAAGTATGTTTTTATCGTTTTCTGCAGCTTTCTCCAGAACTTGATTTATAGCCCTAAATGCATTATATTGATGATCAAATACAGTTTGATAGCGTTCGGTGCCAGATAAAAAATTTCAAATGGACGTGGTTCTAGAAGTTACTACGTATGATCTGATGATGACCGGATGGGCGGGGGGTCATTTATAATTCCGTGGGCAACGTTATAACATTCATCTAGTGTGGGTGATATGATCATTAGAGCAGTTAGTATAGAGGACATTAGAAAATAACGCTGAAACTCACCGTAGCTTCCTCTCGCCGTTAGACGATGAGCGTGGAACAGAATTTTTTCTATTATGGGATATAGAAATACCCGATCCATTTCCAGGTTGTATAATAGTATATACGTCCAAATCATGTTGTTTATCGAGTTATTGGCAACGGATCGCTATGTATTGTGTCGAGCTCGAGTCCCGGGACCTATAGCGAGTGATCGGACCAAATTGAAATGACCACCAGCTTCTACATCCTCTTTCTTCCCTGGGCGATCCGCCGATCGGCCACCAGATGGCGCTCTTGAACCGTTAGAGAGTTGACAGGGGCTCCCCAGTACATATAATGTCTCCGGGGGAGAAATATGATTTCGATCAGATTTTTGAAATATTGATATCAAAGACGCTGTACAGCGTCATCGGCAGAATAAGCATGGCGGGCAATGACGTGTTTCAGCGTCAACGGCGATTAAAGGGTTAATATATAAAGTTTGCCAATGGGGATGTATCCGTAGTATTGGCAGTGGTAGTAGTCGTAATAGTAATCCAGTCTATTTTTTTATTTTCTAAAAAATAAACTAGTTCAACACAGGTAACC
Organism: Notolepis coatsorum; assembly: GCF_963971535.1. Taxonomy (NCBI): domain Eukaryota; kingdom Metazoa; phylum Chordata; class Actinopteri; order Aulopiformes; family Paralepididae; genus Notolepis; species Notolepis coatsorum. The sequence goes on from NC_140165.1 coordinate 114,349,273, forward strand.
ACTTTTACTTAATTTTCTTTGATGGCTCAAATGTATGCTCTAGTGTCTAGTCGATTTTGTGTTTTGAGCACAACATTCATCATAGATCTTGCCTCTTAATTTTGCTCTCAAAGTGCACCAGATTGATGCATTTAACTTGAAAACTTTTTTTTAAAAAGAGGGCCCGAGGTTCACCCACCACCACAGTCTCACTAAATCCTGTGGGAAACACTGAGGATTCATCAATCAGAAGCTAGCCACAAGACTTGCATTCACGCTCTCCAGCACACAGCCTCCCTGCCTGGCACAACAACCACAACAGTAGGGTCTATAGCAGACCTGGGCATTGTGACCGGCCCGCGAAAGATTACATGATAATAAAAACAAAAGAATTTTTTTTTTTTACTTTTTTCTTTTCATGTCAACGTTCACACGCACAATATACGCTTACCTAGGATTTTACTTGATTCAACAACAAAGCAGCCGGGGCAAGCCGAAAACGGTCAAGTGTGGTTATTTGAAGTTTGGATATTTTTTTTCACAACTGAGATAGGTAGATTACATTTTTATAGACTAAAGTACAGAAAAAGGTACCGTTGGGTACCGTTATCGATTCACAGGTACCGGTACCGTATCGGTTCAAATGTGAACGGTACCCATCCCTACTGAACACACAACTGCAGGGCAAGGGCATTTTTGCTCATGAAATGCATAGCCATGTGAAAGCCTTCATGACAAAGTTGCAATTAATTTCAAGGCAACTAGGCAGCAACAATCTCAAATACATGAAAACCCTGAAAGAAGTCAAACCATCAGCTGATCACCGGCACAGGTACTCATCCATGTTGTGAGCACTGCATGATGAATTTTCAAGGTGTTTTCAAGATTTCAAAAAGGTTGAGGATGAAATGCAGCTGGTTTCCTCTCCCTTTACCTGCAGTGTTGATAGTTGTTCAGCTTGAACTCATTGACCTGCAGTCTGATTCACTACTGAAAGAGCACTTTAAGTCAGCATCACTGCTAGAGTTCTACTCTGCTCTCAAGGAGGAGAACTTTCCAAACATGAGGAGACATGCTCAGAAGATGTTGGTTCTCTTTGGATCCACCTACATATGTGAACAGACATTCTCAGTCATGACGTTTACCAAGTCCAGGTACAGATCCTCTCTCACTGATGAACATCTGGCAGACATGCAACATGCAGACATGCAACCTGACTTTGATGGACTTGTTAAAGCTCAACAGAGACTGCATTTCTCACACTGAATGAAAAAAAAAGAACTGAAGAACACTAAAATGTGGAAATATAACAAGTGAAATGGGACACTTGATATTTTTTTTCTTTTTTTTGCACAGTTCTGAAAACATTAAATGTTTAATATAGGCATGTAAAAAAGGCTACAAAACTGGGACACTTTTCTTTACACAGTTCAGTGACATGTCTTGTTTATTTTTGCTATAAGATGATGTGATGTCTTTAGAAAGCTAAGAAAATCCTTGTTTCAATAGTATATGAAACTCAAAATGCCCTTTGTTATTAATGTTTCACATTTTGTTTATCATTTTGGAAATAAATTCTATTTGAATAAATTATATTTTTGAAAGCTAACCTCACCTTTTAATTGCCAAATAATAACATACACTCTTACCAGGGGTCAAAACAATGCCATTTACTGCTTTTTATATAGAAATAAAATGTATATTATGCATAATTGAGTTTGGAATTTTGGCCCGGCCCTCCAACATATTTTCAGTTGCTCATTCGGCCCCCTGGGAAAAATAATTGCCCACCCCTGGTCTATAGTCACATTCAGGACAGTAGGCTCTACAAGTAGGCTCCCTTAAAACGCTAAAGGCCCTCCCATAGTCGAGCAGACTGTACACAGAGCAGACTCCGCGGAGGTCTTTGAGCTTTTGATCTCAGCGGACGTCCGCACGTCAGAAAATAGGAGCTTCGCACTTTGCACTCTGCTGTGGGTCTGCTTTGACTCCCTTTGAGTCCGCGCGGACCTCCGCGGAGTTGCTCTGTGTACAGTCTGATCGACTATGGGAGGGCCTTAACGATATTAAAAAAGAAATACAGTGGAGGTTAAGATAAGAATATGACTTTGCCTGAAAAAAAGTTCAGTCAGGAGAATTTTTTTTGCTTTAATCCCTGCTATCCTCACTACAGCCGACCAGTGGGAGGCATAGTCTAGCAACGTTCAAGACAGTGGAGGGAAGAATTGGAAATACGAAATTGGGATGGGAGGAAAAAAAAATTGGGAGAAAAAGTGGATACATTTTTTTTGTTTATTTGTCATAATAAAATACAGAATACTTTATGAAGAAATGATTGTTTCTCTACGAGCCCATGAGAGTGTGCTACATACAGTAAAACAAGTAATACAAAATAAATAAAGTTATTAAAGGAAAACTCCAACATTTTGGGAAATTAGTAGGGCTGTCTTAAATACTTTGAAGCTTCGAAGCTTCGTTCGATGGCACAAGCTTCGAACATTAAAAAAAATCGAAGTTTAAAAAAAATAATAAATCTTTTTTCAAACTTTTTTTTTTCAAATTTTTTATTTAATTTTTATTTTTACTTCAGTGTGTGTGCATGGGGCCATTGGGTGGGGCCGGGGGACAAATACACTGGAGGAAAGTAACCCAGCTCAGCACTGCCCAAATTATATCATCACTATTGCCTGTTTGAAGGATATCATCCTCAAACACATATACACCACCTACACGCCTATTCTCAGTCCTTGCCCCACAATGGTGGAATGAACTACCCACCCCAGTTAGGACAGCCGAATCCCATCCAATCTTTCGCCGTCGACTAAAGACGCACTTCTTCAACCATTATCTGAAATAAAATTTAAAAAATAAAATAAAAAAAATCTAACCCTAACTAACCTTACTGTCATGCACTTGTCCTAATAAACTAACCTACACTGTAACACGCAACACTTTGATGAATATTGTTACTCAGCTGATAGAGTTGTATCCTTCCTGATGACCTGTCGTACAGAACTTGTAAGTCGCTTTGGATAAAAGCGTCAGCTAAATGACTAAATGTAAATGTGAATGTAAATGCCTTGTAGAATTCCACACATAAGAAAGAAAGATACTGGGATGAATAAACAAAATAGGAAATAAAATGTAGAAATGCATGCAATACATAAATAAATATGAATCTCCATATATGAAATAGAACATTTAGATAAGGTGCTACTGAGATGCTTTGGTGAGTTCTTTGTATTTTTGTGGAAGTAGCCCTTCTTAAAAATGCATGAACATTCACTGATAATTGGTCTGTAGTGGAGTCTACAAGGTCTACATTGCCAGACCATGTAGAATCCGGACCTTGTAGACTGACATAATTCTGTGCATAGTTTAGTCTACACAGGCCATATTTCAAATAATCAAAATCTTACTTCATTCATCTTAAACATTCTTGATTTGGGGGATTGGTAGTTCCCATGAAATCTGAAGTTGTTCAAACGACAACAGCGATCCACCTTGAATTAAATCACACTGTTGGCTGCGTCACAGTCACGAAAGGGGCTACTTAATTCATTAATCCAATCCACTTTATTTATAGAGCACATTTAAAAACAACAAAGTTTACCAAAGTCCCACAACATAAGATACATTTTTTTTGAATGAAATGAAAATATAAAAAAACACTGGCCTCACGTTCGAAAGTAGCACTGGTGACGTGAAATCACTGAGCCCAGAGAGGAGTGGTTTGGCAAAAAATAGTTCAGAGTATATTAGCTTAGAAAACGTAAATGTCGAATTCAATTATTTTTTATTTCTCCACGTGGTAAATACACAGGTCACAACATGTTTACAGGAACGTTTGAGTGTATTTCGTGACTGTAGGGGACTGTAGGGAACTTCAGGGTAAAGGTCTGACCCACTTCCAGTGATGAAGCTACACCTAAGCCCTTCCCATAGTCGAGCGGACCGTACACGGAGCAGACTCCCGCGGGCTCAAAGCTGGCCCAAAGGGTACTCAAAGCAGACCCAAAGCAGAGTCCAAGTTCGAAGCTCCTATTTTCTGACGCGCGGACGTCCGCGGCGCCCACACAAACTGGCGCGAGGTGTAAACTGGCGCGAGACATGTAGGAAATTGGTCCGCGGAGATCCGCTCGACTATGAAAGCTCAAAGAGTCCAGTGGACCTCCGCAGAGTCCAGTCCGTGTACAGTCCGCTCGACTATGGGAGCACCTTAACGGTGCAGGCGTTCTCTAAGCCTAATGCATGCAGAGACAAAAAATGTATGTATCTTCTTGTCTAACTCCAGGGAAGATGTTAAATAAGCAAATTTCCCAAAATGTTGGAGTTTTCCTTTAACACTTCCAGTGCCACTGGTTAACATGGTAAAACCCTGTTGAATGCCACCACCCACTTCAATGATAGCGTTGTGAACGCATAATCTCTGTCTTAAATTATGTGTCTAATCTGCCTGTTGCTTATCAATGACTTGTTTGCAGTCAACATTGTCCAAACGGATTGTTTTTTAATCGCTTCATTTCCGTTTTATAGCATTTTGAAAAGCCCTAGTTTTCAAGGAAAATATAAAGATTCCGTGCGGCATTTACTGGAATATTCTGGCATACACAAAAACGTTGTAATTTTTCTGCCTATTTATGAATCGTTTTCAAATAAACGCTAGATTATCGATAGTATGTGTACTTATGCACGCTATAGAAGCGATCTGAAAAGTATATTCTCATTTCCTGATCAGCGATCACAGCCACACACACACACATATGGGACACGCTGATATCTCTGTGAAAAAAGCTCTGATTATCCTAAGACTGGTAAAATAAATCCCTTACCTCAGATCAGATGTTATCCAAAAAGATTATTCCAATTTCTGATCGCCATTCCAAATATCGATCGCGTTTATTGATTCAGCATTGGGTACTGTAAATACATGATCCACGTGTTTTCCGGGTCGGCGATCACAATGGATTCTTCAGTTGGCTTGACGGAAAAGTAAAATGAGTCAGTCTAAAGTAATGGGGTACAGTTACACAGGGAGAGACGATAGGGGGCGGTATCTTCCCAATCGAGAGTCTGCAACACTAACCTGAGGCTCGATTGATGAAATATGAATTCAAATCGGCAATAAAAAAAAATATACGACAAACGCTATATAGCATTGGCGGCACTCAATGGTCGGCATCAACTAACGACAAAACGCGTGGCTGGCACTCAAAGTGTTAAGAAGTAAGTAAAGGAATGTTCAGTCAATATACATACAGAGTAAAATGAGTAACAGTGAGGTACAATGCAGAAATGAAATGAGATACAAAACTTAGGGTGAGGTGCAAATAAGGTATGAATGTAGTGCAAATCTCTTTAATAATAGATACATATAAAGTGAGTGATAAGGTGAGTGTTTGTTTAAAGTGAGTGTGTACATGTGGATGTGTGTGCAGTGAGTGTAGATAATGGGTTGTTACATAGTGTCATTGAGCATCCTGATGGCCTGGTGCCAGAAACTCCTTCTGAGTCTCTCTGTACTGGCCACGAGACTCCGGTAGCGCTTGCCTGACTTCTCAATCGTTGACTTCTCCATCCTCTCCTTCCGACTTGCAGACTATGACACAGACATTTAGTTCTCAAGGAAAACCTGCAATTTTTTTTGTTCCAGCTGGGAACCAACTTTTTTGGGTTTCCGATCCAATTTATTTTTCATCAAAAGCTTAGAAACGGCTCAAAATTAGGTGCGCAAACAGGAACCCGTTCCGCGTTGGTAGAGAAGGAGCACTTGTGGGGCCACCATGGAGCAAGCTTCAGTTTCTGCCTCGGCCAGCTTGTACAGACGGGGGCTCGACCCCTTTCACTTTGCATTAGTCTGTGTCTCTCTGGAGCTAGTATGAAGAACAGCATTAGTCTGTGTCTCTCTGGAGCTAGTATGAAGAACAGCATTAGTCTGTCTCTCTGGAGCTAGTATGAAGAACAGCATTAGTCTGTGTCTCTCTGGAGCTAGTATGAAGAACAGCATTAGTCTGTGTCTCTCTGGAGCTAGTATGAAGAACAGCATTAGTCTGTGTCTCTCTGGAGCTAGTATGAAGAACAGCATTAATTAGTCTGTCTCTCTGGAGCTAGTATGAAGAACAGCATTAGTCTGTGTCTCTGGAGCTAGTATGAAGAACAGCATTAGTCTGTGTCTCTGGAGCTAGTATGAAGAACAGCATTAGTCTGTGTCTCTCTGGAGCTAGTATGAAGAACAGCATTAGTCTGTGTATCTCTGGAGCTAGTATGAAGAACAGCATTAGTCTGTGTCTCTCTGGAGCTAGTATGAAGAACAGCATTAGTCTGTCTCTCTGGAGCTAGTATGAAGAACAGCATTAGTCTGTCTCTCTGGAGCTAGTATGAAGAACAGCATTAGTCTGTGTCTCTCTGGAGCTAGTATGAAGAACAGCATTAGTTTGTGTCTCTCTGGAGCTAGTATGAAGAACAGCATTAGTCTGTGTCTCTGGAGCTAGTATGAAGAACAGCATTAGTCTGTGTCTCTGGAGCTAGTATGAAGAACAGCATTAGTCTGTGTCTCTCTGGAGCTAGTATGAAGAACAGCATTAGTCTGTGTCTCTCTGGAGCTAGTATGAAGAACAGCATTAGTCTGTGTCTCTCTGGAGCTAGTATGAAGAACAGCATTAGTCTGTGTCTCTCTGGAGCTAGTATGAAGAACAGCATTAGTCTGTGTCTCTCTGGAGCTAGTATGAAGAACAGCATTAGTCTGTGTCTCTGGAGCTAGTATGAAGAACAGCATTAGTCTGTCTCTCTGGAGCTAGTATGAAGAACAGCATTAGTCTGTGTCTCTCTGGAGCTAGTATGAAGAACAGCATTAGTCTGTGTCTCTCTGGAGCTAGTATGAAGAACAGCATTAGTCTGTCTCTCTGGAGCTAGTATGAAGAACAGCATTAGTCTGTCTCTCTGGAGCGAGTATGAAGAACAGCATTAGTTTGTGTCTCTCTGGAGCGAGTATGAAGAACAGCATTAGTCTGTGTCTCTCTGGAGCTAGTATGAAGAACAGCATTAGTCTGTGTATCTCTGGAGCTAGTATGAAGAACAGCATTAGTCTGTGTCTCTCTGGAGCTAGTATGAAGAACAGCATTAGTCTGTGTCTCTGGAGCTAGTATGAAGAACAGCATTAGTCTGTGTCTCTCTGGAGCTAGTATGAAGAACAGCATTAGTTTGTGTCTCTCTGGAGCGAGTATGAAGAACAGCATTAGTCTGTGTCTCTCTGGAGCTAGTATGAAGAACAGCATTAGTCTGTGTCTCTGGAGCTAGTATGAAGAACAGCATTAGTCTGTGTCTCTCTGGAGCTAGTATGAAGAACAGCATTAGTCTGTGTCTCTCTGGAGCTAGTATGAAGAACAGCATTAGTCTGTGTCTCTCTGGAGCGAGTATGAAGAACAGCATTAGTCTGTGTCTCTCTGGAGCGAGTATGAAGAACACCATTAGTCTGTCTCTCTGGAGCTAGTATGAAGAACAGCATTAGTCTGTCTCTCTGGAGCTAGTATGAAGAACAGCATTAGTCTGTGTCTCTGGAGCTAGTATGAAGAACAGCATTAGTCTGTCTCTCTGGAGCTAGTATGAAGAACAGCATTAGTCTGTGTCTCTCTGGAGCTAGTATGAAGAACAGCATTAGTCTGTGTCTCTCTGGAGCTAGTATGAAGAACAGCATTAGTCTGTGTCTCTCTGGAGCTAGTATGAAGAACAGCATTAGTCTGTGTCTCTCCGGAGCTAGTATGAAGAACAGCATGGATTGTACTGAGAAAAGGACTCTACCGACAACAACATCCTTGGTAAGTAAGAAATAGGGCTATGGTTCCAAAAGACACAACTATCCCTTTTAAGGAAACGAGTTTCGTCTCCACCACGCAGGCCTGGCCACCTATTACAGCAGAAACTCAACAGACTCTAAGCTAGATGTTTGACCCTGCTTCCTTCTTTGATAGGCCTTACATTTTCAAATCACTAACTTCAAGCCTCTGAACATATTCCAGACGGCCAAATATCGACATCATTAGTCTTCAGTTATGATGACCAAAGCCTCCGGCATGTGTGGCTAAGGGCTGATGGGTGGCCCGTTTGACCAACTGAAGTTCTACACACACACACACACACACACACCTAACACTGCCATTTGTATTTATCCCCTCTCCCCCTCAGCTCTTCCGTGAGGTGCGAATCATGAAATTGTTGAATCACCCCAATATAGGTAAGTCACTGTCTTGTCACGACACAGCCGTCCAGCCGTACAATTTGTGAATCGTGTGAAATTAGAATGGGAGTGAATTTATGTATTTTTTTTTCAAGGTGAGGTGCTTCAAGTTGACTGATCCCTCCTCCTCTCCCCTCCTCTCTCCCCTCCTCTCTCCCCTCCTCTCTCCCCTCCTCTTCTCCCCTCCTCTCTCCCCTCCTCTTCTCCCCTCCTCTCTCCCCTCCTCTCTCCCCTCCTCCTCTCCCCTCCTCTCTCCCCTCCTCTTCTCCCCTCCTCTCTCCCCTCCTCTTCTCCCCTCCTCTCTCCCCTCCTCTCTCCCCTCCTCTCTCCCCTCCTCTCTCCCCTCCTCTTCTCCCCTCCTCTCTCCCCTCCTCTCTCCCCTCCTCCTCTCCCCTCCTCTCTCCCCTCCTCTTCTCCCCTCCTCTCTCCCCTCCTCTTCTCCCCTCCTCTCTCCCCTCCTCTCTCCCCTCCTCTCTCCCCTCCTCTCTCCCCTCCTCTTCTCCCCTCCTCTCTCCCCTCCTCTCTCCCCTCCTCCTCTCCCCTCCTCTCTCCCCTCCTCTTCTCCCCTCCTCTCTCCCCTCCTTTTCTCCCCTCCTCTCTCCCCTCCTCTCTCCCCTCCTCTCTCCCCTCCTCTCTCCCCTCCTCTTCTCCCCTCCTCTCTCCCCTCCTCTCTCCCCTCCTCTCTCCCCTCCTCTTCTCCCCTCCTCTTCCTCTCTCCCCTCATCTCCCCTTCTCTCTCCCCTTCTCTCTCCCCTTCTCTCTCCCCTCCTCTTCTCCCCTCCTCTCTCCCCTCCTCTCTCCCCTTCTCTCTCCCCTCCTCTTCTCCCCTCCTCTCTCCCACTCCTCTCTCCCCTCCTCTCCTATCTATATCTCTCTCTCTGTATCTCCATCTCTGTATCCCCCTCTCTCTTTATCTCTGTCTGTCTGTCTGTCTCTCTCTGTCTCTCTCTCTCTCTCTCTCCAGTCAAGTTATTTGAGGTGATTGAAACAGAGAAGACTCTCTACCTGGTAATGGAGTACGCTAGTGGAGGTAAGTGTGTCGCGCTGAAATCATCCCCATGGTTCCCTTGTCAAAACTCTCATCTCTTAATATCCCTGTCCTGCAGAAAAATCCCATCTGTTGTTTGTGTGGCCAGTGAGTGTCGGCCAGTAAAGGTGGAATAATACAAGAGCAAGTTTAATCTAGGACTAATCTGTCCCCATTCTCAGTGTTGGGGCTTCAGAGATTCAGTAATAATTATTGGCAAACAAAAGATTCATTCTTCCGGTGCAAAAGGTTTATCATTGTCTGAAAGGAACCGCTTTTCAAAATGAACGTTGGATTATTATTTACGTATATAATCCATTTCTTATGCTGATGTAGGCAAAACAAAGAAAAACTACCACCAAATAAATGAACAAAAGCGAAGCATTCAAATCTTGATTTCTGGCTTTGATTACCATGGTATCGATCAATCAGTTGTGGATTTTGAGAATGGTTACACCCCTATCTATCACCCAGTCCGTCATCTATTATCTATCATCCATCCATCACCCAGTCATCTTATCATCCATCTATCACCCAGTCATCTATCACCCAGTCATTTTATCATCCATCTATCACCCAGTAATTTTATCATCCATCTATTACCCAGTCATTTTATCATCCATCTATCACCCAGTCATTCAGTGAGTGGATCATTGAGTGGTCATTCTGTCTGGGTTTTCTGGTCTGAAGATAGCATTACCCCCCCCCCCCCTCCCTCACATGCAGAAATTAAGTATTAATTATCCTAGGACATCCTCTCTTTTCTCATCCTCCCCATCTCTCTCCTCTCTTCCTCCTAATCTCTCTTCTCATCCTCCCCTCTTCTCACCCCTCTCTCCTCTCATCATCATCCTCCTCATCCATTTCTCTTCTCATCCTCCTTATCTCTCCTCTCATCCCCCTCTCCAGGCGAAGTCTTTGATTATTTGGTGGCTCACGGAAGGATGAAAGAGAAGGAGGCACGTGCCAAATTCAGACAGGTGTGTTTTGGGTGTAGTGGGTGGATGGGTGGGTGTTGTGTTGGGTGTGTGTTAAAAGAGAGTACATGGTGTATGTGTGTTAGTCTATTAGTCTATCATAGTGTGTTAGTCTATCATAGTGTGTTAGTCTATCATAGTTAATGGGTGAGTAATAGTTAATGTGTGTTAGTCCATCATAGTTAATGTGTGTTAGTCTATCATAGTTAATGTGTGTTAGTCTATCATAGTTAATGTGTGTTAGTCTATCATAGTTAATGTGTGTTAGTCTATCATAGTTAATGTGTGTTAGTCTATCATAGTTAATGTGTGTTAGTCTATCATAGTTAATGTGTGTTAGTCTATCATAGTTAATGTGTGTTAGTCTATCATAGTTAATGTGTGTTAGTCTATCATAGTTAATGTGTGTTAGTCTATCATAGTTAATGTGTGTTAGTCTATCATAGTTAATGTGTGTTAGTCTATCATAGTTAATGTGTGTTAGTCTATCATACAGTAGTTAACGTGTGTTAGTCAGGCTCAGCTCATGGACCGTGTTGACAAATCCTCTTCTCTCATATCGGCCAAATGAGATGAAATTCAGACGAGGAGCTCTGCTTTTACACTGTTGTTTTTATGTTTCACGCCCTCTGCCTTTCCTCTCTTTCTCCCTCCCTCTCTGTGTCTCTCTCTCTCTCTCCCTCTGTGTCTCCCCCCCCCTCCCTCCTCTCTCTCTCTACCGGTAAATTATATGACCGTTTGTGAGCAAGAGTGATGTCCTGTATTGTCAAGAAAATGTCCTGGGAATGTCCTGGAAAATTATTTTATGTTTCACGCTCTCTGCATTTCCTCTTTCTCTCTCTCTCTCCATCTCTCTCTGTCTGTCTCTGTAACTCTCTCTGTCTCTCTCCTGCTGTCTCTCATTCTCCAGATTGTATCAGCGGTGCAGTATTGCCATCAGAAGTGCATAGTACACAGGGACCTCAAGGTGAGAACAGACTCACTCACTCACTCACTCACTCACTCACTCACTCACTCATCTCCACGCACGCACGCACGCACGCACGCACGCACGCACGCACGCACACACACACACACACACACACACACACACACACACACACACACACACACACACACACACACACACACACACACACACACACACACACACACACACACACACACACACACACACACACACACACACACACACACACACACACACCCATACACCCATTACAATTATAACCTGAAGCAGCCTTATGTAAGAATTGTGCTCTCACTGTGAGGTAAGTATCTAGTTGATCATCATCACGGAGGAGCACAAGCTGCTAGCAGGAAGGCTACCATTACAATACTATTTATCACGTCATGTAAGACGCCACTGTTCACAGAAGAGGCTCGGTGCCGATCGTCTGTCTCATGAGTACAAACAACAGAACAACGTTTCCTGGGAAGATCCTGGTCAGATTTTACGTTGAACGTAAGACACAAAAGAGGATTAATTTCTCCATCTCCTAACGTGATCCACTAGTTTGCGAGTTGCTTTTGCTGACATCACTATATTATTATCGGTAGCTTAGTAAGGTCAGCGGCAACCAAGGTCAAGGTTGAAATAATTGGTGGCGATGTCGGGCCTAGTGGGGAGCCACCGCTCTCCCCGTAGGAAAACAACGGCTCGGCCAGCGTGAAGAGATAACCTGAACAGCAACACACACACGGCCTACATATCCTGTGTGTAATGGCATGTAAACACACTTGGACAGCACTAGGCTTGGGCGGTATGACGGTATTAAGGTATACCGGGGTATTTAGAAATACCGACGGTATTGATTTTCAATACCGTCCGTCACCGTCAAAATCACAGATGCGCTTCAGTTTCTATAACAGTGAAGCGGCGTTTTGAGTGTAGTGCACACACATGCCAGCAGAGGGCGAGACCGCTCTAGTGGAGCGAGTGGGTCACAACGGGATTTCACGTTTTACGGTAATGTTGCGACAGTGCTGTGAAAATACCGTAAAGCGTTGTGACGAGAGCAGTGTTGTTGTGGAGCAAGCAAATAATCCGTCTCTTATTATATGTGAACTAAAGAGTACAAGGTTTACACAACAGCCCCCACCCGCCTTTTTATTGTATTTGTACCGTCCTGTACTATCCGCTGTCAGCTGTTTATCTCTCTCTGTGAGCTACTGAGCTTGAATAACTAGCGTTAGCTCACGTTAAGTAGCGTTAGCTCTGCGGCTAATCTTAGATTACCCTGAACTAAATCAATGACTAGGTTATAAAGCATTCGAGTAGTTTTCACTGCACATAGAAGTAGCCAACGGGAGCATTTCGGGAGC
>NC_140165.1:114372246-114377246 GCF_963971535.1 Notolepis coatsorum
TCTCACACACTCTCGTTTTCTCTCTCTCTCTCACACTCTCGTTCTCTCTCTCACACTCATTCTCTCTCTCTCTCACACTCTCGTTCTCTCTCTCACACACACTCGTTCTCTCTCTCACACACTCTCGTTCTCACACACTCGTTCTCTCTCTCACACACTCTCGTTCTCGTTCTCACATACTCTCGTTCTCTCTCACACTCGTTCTCTCTCACTCTCGTTCTCTCTCTCACATACTCTTGTTCTCTCTCTCACACACTCTCACACTCTCGTTCTCTCTCACACACTCTCGTTCTCTCTCTCTCACACTCTCGTTCTCTCTCTCACACTCTCGTTCTCTCTCACACACTCTCGTTCTCTCTCTCACACACTCTCACACTCGTTCTCTCTCTCTCACACTCTCGTTCTCTCTCACACACTCATTCTCTCTCTCTCACACACACACTCTCCCTCCTCTCCTCTCTCTCCTTCCCTCCCTCCAGGCGGAGAACCTCCTCCTGGACGCGGACATGAACATAAAGATAGCAGACTTTGGCTTCAGTAACGAGTTCACTCTGGGCAACAAGTGGACACGTTCTGTGGCTCGCCGCCCTACGCCGCCCCAGAACTCTTCCAGGGCAAGAAGTACGACGGGCCGGAGGTGGACGTGTGGAGCCTGGGGGTCATCCTCTACACGCTGGTCAGCGGCTCGCTGCCCTTCGACGGGCAGAACCTCAAGGTGAGAGGGGGGAGGGAGGGAGGGAGGGGGAGAGATGGAGGGGGAGAGGGAGAGATGGAGGGGGAGAGAGAGAGAGGGAGGGGAAGAGGGAGGGAGGGGGGAGAGAGGGAGGGGGAGAGAGAGGGAGGGGGAGAGAGAGAGATGGAAGAGGGAGGGAGGGGGGAGAGAGGGAGGGGGAGAGAGAGGGAGGGGGAGAGAGAGAGATGGAGGGGGATAGGGAGAGATGGAGGGGGAGAGGGAGAGATGGAGGGGGAGAGAGAGATGGAGGGGGAGAGGGAGAGATAAATACACAGTCATCTTGGACAGTTGAGTCAATATTTGTAAACATGGACAGCTGTCAACGCATCAAAATCAAATTACATTTATTGGACTTGGTCCATTGATAATGAAATAGTGACTGATGTTGTGGCCATAGATCATTTTAGTTTGAGGTATGCATGTCGGACTTACAGCTCTGTATTAGAAAATGTACCCATATATCCCCCTGAAGTCACCATGGATACTGTACATAGTGTCCTATGAGTTGTTCCACTGTGGGTAGAGAGAGAGATAAAAAACATGAGTGGTCGTCTGGAGTGAAGGTGTGATATTATTATACACTAGTTAACAGGTCACTACCCTTTTTCTGACATAAGCTATAGGGGTGAAAGAGGGAGAGAGGATTTATTTAAAGAGATAGGAATCTAGACGGAGAGGAAGCAAGATAGAGAGACAAAGGTGGACTATTGAGGAGGGTGTTTAATATTTTAGGGTGATATTAAACACTGATTAAGAGGTTGTTATCCTCGGATGAACAGCACTTGAACTAAGACAAACAAACGTTAAAAAAACTAAACAATGAATGAGTGAATAAATGAATGTGTGTGGGTGGGTTTTTATGACTCATATGAGTGGGCTGCGTTTTTGGCAGGTGAAGATGCGGTTGTTCCTGGACACGCTGCTCACAGAAGGCTGCAGATAACCTCTTTACAAAATCAAGAGTTGTGCCATTATCTGTCCTGTTTCACCTGCGCATGGAGGGCGAGTCAGACAGTAAAAATGAATGTGTTGGTATTTTTAGCTATAGCTACAGTCGAATCGGTGGAAGAATTTTTTATTTGGAGATTTGGTAAATTAGTTCATTTTAATACAGATATAAAAAATGTAATGTAATTTGAATACAGATTTTATATAGTAACGTCATGTACTTGATATGATACAATGACTAACACTAGACAGCAGGTAAATGTGTTTTTAAAGGACCACTTTGCAAAAAAATAATTATTTTACAATTATCTTGTGAGGAGGACGTGTGATAATCAGACGTAACACTTAACCAACGTGAACTGCAGACACTGTTTCCTCAACTGTAGTAGAACTGTAGTACTGTAGCAGGGCTGTACGTTAACTTTTTTTGCACATAGCACTGGTGCTACAGAGGTTGATAGTTTTGTAGCACAGGCCAAAATCTTGTAGCACGAGTATAAAACGTCTCTAAAATCTCTAAAAACAACCACAAGTAGTGCAGTTCATTACTTAAATAGGTATGTGACTGGCAAGGGACATGAATCTTGCATACAGGGCACACAAAATCCAAACTTTAACAAGAAATGCTTTTAGACAAATTCTTTCTTTATTTGCCCATAATGTAAAACAAAAAGAACAAGGACATAACCATATAACCGATATGAAGCAGTCCGAGACCAGGCAGCGCTGGTGTGGACTCAGATTACAGGGAAAGCTAGAAACCAACCTAGAAACACCTAGAAACCAACATAACAAATAGATATAATGCATACAAACACCTGTACATATTTGTGGAACCAAATAAATAAATGTATTATTATTATTATTATTATTATTATTATTATTATTATTATTATTATTATTATTATTATTATTATTATTATTATTATTATAATTATTCGTGTGCGTGCGTGTGTGTGTGTGTGTGCACTGCACACGTGTCACAGTTCCAGCATCATGTCTGCTGGCCACTTTTTCAGATCCACACACACACACACACACACACACACACACACACACACACACACACACACACACACACACACACACTATTGCATTAATCAGAACTAAGTACAAGGAACTCTGCATGAATGAAAAGGGCTTTATAAATAAAATGAATTATTATTATTATTACCTTATTTGCATATTGTCTCGTTATTAGATAGATAGATAGATTGATTGATAGATAATTAATACTTTATTGATCCCGGAGGGGAATTTAAGTAGCCATACGATGGAGTTCTTTTTACAGAGTAAAATTAGCGACTTAAATTTAGTGAACAGCATTTCTTCCTTGGCGATGCAATATGCCACATGCCACATTCATCTTAAACTTTACCTCACGGAGATCAGCATCATCCGCTCTGGTCGTCTGTTTACTCAGCGAGTGCAAGAGAGTGCCGGCCCGCGCTCAGGAGTTTGTTTAGCGTTGAAGGCATCCCGGGCAAGAATGTGTCGATGGGACGTATTGTGTTTATTAATGTTATCCCTTTTTAGGATATTGTTACCCGCGAGTCAAGGGATTCTCTGATCGGATCTTTTCCGGAGTCTCCCGGCACCAGTGACAGAATAATAATAGCTGTGCTTCCTCATTAAAAAATATCCACGGAAAATCATTTTCCCACTCTGCGTTATATCTGTACATCTTGTTAATCTTCTCCTTTTGTCTCGTTTCTATTAACGGTGGTCCCTCTCGGGCTCGTTTGGGGTTTTGATCTTGTACTTCTTTTGTTGGATTTAATACCTTAAAAAAGCGCTTCATCTTGTCGAAGTCACCCAGTCAGTGTACATTGAGCTCGCAACTTAGTCGCGGGGATATTGTTCGCTAGGGATTATGGGATTTGGTGTTTGATTATGGACTCTACGCGAGACGGGACATTGTTTTTAATCGCACGAGACTACAAGTACCAAGTGGATAGCGTGGCGCTGTGGTCCATTCAATTTACCGTCACACTTTATTTTTTTTTGCTTGCTCCACGGGCCATCGCACCAGTGCTACTGAAGTCAATTCATTCATCGCACAGACTGACGTCAGTGTCGCACGTGCGACATATATGTCGCAATGTACAGGCCTGACTGTAGGCCCAATTAGTACGTTTTACGTCAGATTATCATATGTCTTCCTTACAGACTTTTTTTTAACATCTTAAACCCGATCGGTCCGGTACTGTTACAAGTTTTATTTCACGTCATAAATAGATCAATGCAGTCCGTATTAAGTAATGTTGCATTTCTTTTTCAAATGTAGCCAAAAGTGAAGACCCTAACCCTATCAAAACAGCAACACCCTAACCCTACTTTAAAAAAAACAATGATTTTAAGTGTTATTAACAAAATATGAGCTCATAAAAATCTCGGAGCATTGCACCGGAAAACGGATGATTTAGTAGAAGAAGCACTCATGAACTCGTTGTAGTCCTAAGAAAGAGGAGACCCAGGGCTTTCGATGGATGTCGACATTTCATAAAACTACACTATCCAGCTCACACCAGCCACAGTCAAAGCTGCAGCCGCTTGATGTGGAAAAGAAAATATTTACTGTATGTGATTACTGTATGTGCGGGAGCTTAGAGGACTGTATATAAATTTCACCTTAGGGGGTTTGGTAGGATGCCTTAACTGATAAACTAATTGTACCAAATTACACAGCTGAGTGAATAACTTAGAATGGAGTCACCTAAACTAGAAAGAGCGAGGAAACTGTTTGAATCATAATGCCATTTTTATATAAGCAAACGGGGGAAAAAAAACATACATACAAATATTATTATCACTTTACACAATGCCTAATTAAATACTATAACTAAATTTAGATGGGCACCCAAATGGTTCTATTAAAGTGTTCTGGCCAAACGTTGCCGCGGTTACCACTGCAGCAGAGGAACAATTCCCTCTGCAGTACGAGAGAGGTGGAGAGAGTTAGTAATCCTGGTGGTGAGAAAGAACCCGGATGGGTTCTGTAACGAGGAGTAGTCGACTGCTGCGTGGTGATGAGGGCGGGAAGACGCTGCCCGGTCCGATTGGCGCCACCAGTCTGCTCCTGCAGACCAGATGCTCCGCTGTGGTGGATCCGAGTGTCTCGCTCCGCTCGTAGTGCTGCACGCCGACAGCCACTGAAGACACGCTGGTCCCCTCTGTACAACAGGCTACTGCTAGTGGCTACTACATAGGACTGGTTGTGTCCTTTCACAGCGTCCCTTCGACACAGACCCTATCTAAATGTCCTCTGGTCTGTGCTATTATCGTCTGATATGTCCAGTATAGAGCAGCTATCAACGCA
>NC_140165.1:114382246-114384746 GCF_963971535.1 Notolepis coatsorum
ATAATATAATTATAATACTATAACCTCTGAGTAATTATAATACTACAACCTCTGAGTAATTATAATACTACAACCTCTGAGTAATTATAATACTACAACCTCTGAGTAATTATAATACTACAACCCCTGAGTAATTATAATACTACAACCTCTGAGTAATTATAATACTACAACCCCTGAGTAATTATAATACTACAGCCTCTCAGTAATTATAATACTACAACCCCTGAGTAATTATAATATAATATAATTATAATACTACAACTCCTGAGTAATTATAATAGTACAACCTCTGAGTAATTATAATACTACAACCCCTGAGTAATTATAATACTACAACCTCTGAGTAATTATAATACCACAACCTCTGAGTAATTATAATACTACAACCTCTGAGTAATTATAATACTACAACCTCTGAGTAATTATAATACTATAACCTCTGAGTAATTATAATACTACAACCCCTGAGTAATTATAATACTACAACCTCTGAGTAATTATAATACTATAACCCCTGAATAATTATAATACTACAACCCCTGAGTAATTATAATACTACAACCTCTGAGTAATTATAATACTACAACCCCTGAGTAATTATAATAATACAACCCCTGAGTAATTATAATACTACAACCCCTGAGTAATTATAATAATACAACCCCTGAGTAATTATAATACTACAACCCCTGAGTAATTATAATAATACAACCCCTGAGTAATTATAATACTACAACTCCTGAGTAATTATAATATAATATACTTATAATACTACAACCCCTGAGTCGAAGCGAGGGCAGAGTAGCCTATGTGTTGGCCCCTTTCGTGACTGCGATGCAAGCCAGGGGCTCGAATACACAGTCACGTATGGCTCCGTATTAGCCAGGTTAATTTGCACCACCAAGCACTGCTTAAAAGCTAGCGGTGGGTCCAAAATATATCGGATATAAATTTCAAAGGTACCCAGCGTTCCAACGGCTGTATTTCCGGCGTTGGGTGCATGATGCGCATGCACTGTGATGGCGCACCAGGCAGCCAAATACGGAAATACAGCAGTTTTTAGCAGTGTTGACCAGTTTATAAAAATTATTTAAAATGTTTATTAGCAACGCCAAGCTTTCAAACCCTGCCTTGTGTGTGTGTGAAACCCTAATGGAACGCTGGGTACCTTTGAAATTTATATCTGATATATTTTGGACCCACCGCTAGCTTTTAAGCAGTGCTTGGTGGTGCAAATTAACCTGGCTACTACGGAGCCATAAGTGACTGTGTATTCGAGCCCCTGGCTTGCATCGCAGTCACGAAAGGGGCTACCTATGTGTAGTAGCCTGTGTACGGAAGATCATAGTTTTTAATATTTATTTAACTAGCATGTAACTCGACATCTTGCAAATGAGGGCTACCTCCTATGTCGTGAAACTTTATATAAATAGGTTATCAATTCAAAACTTTTGTATTACTCATTAAATGTTAATTTATGTAAACGTTTTTGGATGACGAGCAAACAGCGTTTCATATCTCCTCCTCCTCAGTTGGGCAGCGGAGCAAATCAGCAGGTCATCTCGACTTGATATTTCAAAGCATTAATGAACAAAAGTTGACCTATTTAACAAATGATAACCACTTAATAATGGTTTCATACAGGCTAAAACACTGAGAAGCACACATTTAACATAAATGTATGACTTTGCTGCAGTCTCACTCCTGGCGCTTGCCTCCACACTGTCACATATCGGGCGCACCTCACAAACTCACTCAAATCTTGTTGAGACAAATGTCTTGCGAATGAAATTGAAGAGAATGAAGATAACACAGATATACATTTTATCCGCAACCCATGCATTTTCATTTAATATGGGAAATAGCCATCTATATGCAACATTGTTGTGTATGGAACATGGTTTCTCGGACATAGGCTCAGTTTGTAATTATGCAGACTTTGGTGCTGGGAGGTTAGACTTGCGTGGAATAAGCTATTGGAACTGAATACAGTAGTCGGCTGCTAGTTAGCGTTCTGCTAGCTCTCACTCTCATTCATCACACACACACACACACACACACACACACACACACACACACACTCGCACTCGCACTCGCACTCACACACACTCACTCACTCACTCACTCACACTCACTCACTCACTCACTCACTCACTCACTCACTCACACACTCACACACTCACACACACACTCACACTCACACACACACACTCACTCACTCACTCACTCACTCACTCACTCACACACTCACACACTCACACACTCACACACTCACACACTCACACACTCACACACTCACACACTCACACACTCACACACACACACTCACACACTCACAGTATTACGCTGACAATAAAAAGAAGAAAGGTGTTTAAATTATTGTTATTGTTTTGCTTGTTTTGTTGTTACCTGTTTATCTCATGTGCCTATTATTCAAATAAATAATAATTTCAAGAAAAGCGACATTTAGATTTTTGGGACGGTTTACATTCATATT
>NC_140165.1:114387246-114508605 GCF_963971535.1 Notolepis coatsorum
TCTCTTCTGTCTCTCTTTGTCTCTCTCCTCGTCTTTCTCTGTCTCTCTATCAATTCAATTCAATTCAAATAGGCTTTATTGGCATGAAATATTAACATACTTATTGCCAAAGCAAGTTCAACATACAAACAATAACATATATATTAAGCAATAAAATATCATAACATTAGTAATAACAGTAAGGACAATCAACAAGAAACATATTAATTTACAAAATAGTCACTCGATCGGGTAGTAATTTTTCAAGTGTGGCCATTCAGATACATTTTACAGAGCTTGTTCTCTTATTTTGTGACAACCGTCTACATATTTTGCAGCTAATGCTGTACACTGACTTTTCTCTCCACACATGTATAGTAGCTTTTGGTGATCAGAGAGATGGATAAACTGTGCATCAATTTTGTTTATTTTATCAAAGAAGACTTCTCTTAGGTCCTTGTATTTCTCACAGTATAGCAGGAAGTGAGGTTCTGTCTCAATGTCCCCCTGATGGCAAAGTGTACACAGCCTGGCCTCTCTGGGCAGCCAGTTTTGCCTGTAACGGCCTGTTTCTATGGCTAGACTGTGTCCACTCAGTCTGTACCGTGTCAATGTTTTTCTTAATTTTATCTCACTCACAGTAGTCAGGTATTCTGCCACCATGTACTCTCTGTTTAGGGTCAAATAGAATTCTAATTTACTTTGAGATTTGGTTGATTAGTTCCAATATTCTATATCGTTTTCTTTTTGTTTTGAGATTATTTGGTTGGGCCAGATTTTTTGGTATCTGTCCTGAAGCATTTGTGGGCAGAGATTTATGACTAGCTGGCAGAGGGGACTCTTATCTGGGTTCATCTTTTGGCTCTGAAGGGCTTTGTAGTGGTAGGAGTGGGGGTCACTTGATTGGAGGTGTGTGTAAAATTTTATGGCTCGCTTTTGAATTTGAATGATTAGGGGGTATTGGCCGAGTTCTGACTCTCTCTCTCTCTCTCTGACTCTCTCTCTCTCATATTCACATACACACACATGCAGCCTATTCAATCTCTCCCACTTGGTAAAGAGGTGGAAGAAACATAAAGATGGAAATAAAATGTTTACTCTGTGTGTGTGTGTGTGTGTGTGTGTGTGTGTGTGTGTGTGTGTGTGTGTGTGTGTGTGTGTGTGTGTGTGTGTGTGTGTGTGTGTGTGTGTGTGTGTGTGTGACACAGACATCATGTTACAGATGGGTTTCTCTCAGGAGGAGATCCAGGACTCTCTAGTGAACCAGAAATATAACGATGTGATGGCGACATACCTGCTGCTGGACTACAGGACCTCTGAGGTACACGCACACGCACAGACACACACACTTGGGCTCAGCTTCTTCCCCCAGGCCAGAGTCTTGAACACTGAACTCTCCACACACAACACGCATACTGTATACGCTCACACACTAACAGTCACTTTAGCACCAACACACACACATGCTGCACACGCTCACACCAAACGGTCACTTTACAAAATGAAACGGTCACTTTACTTTAAAAATGTAAATTAAATAAATAATAAAGAACGGGAGTGGTTCTTGTATAGCAATAGATGGATATAGCATAAGGATATATAGTATAACTGTATAGTATTGTATAGTAGTGTACATAAGACCCAGTGCCTCATCTGTAGTTTAACACTGTATTGCACTATCGCAGGACCTTAGCATGTCTTTTACCATGCATTTTAAACTTTATGTACATTATACCTGTTATGTCTTATTCTTATTACTTGTATTATTGCACAATCGCTGTGGGCATGACCACCCGCATTTCACTGTATGCCCTGTATGCCGTGACAAATAAAACTCTTGACTTGACTTGACATACATACATATACATATATACATATACACTAGGGCCGGGACACAATTTCAAAAAAAAATATTCATTTAATTTGAGTCAAATAGATTCTTAACATCCAAAGATGGAACTTTTAATCTAGGCCTTTATTCAGTGGATGTGTGAAGATAAAACGTTATTTCAAAACGTTCTTTCTAGCGCACAGCCCATCCTGCAGACGTCTCTAGTTTGTCTAGAGTTTCTGCTGAACTACTATGGAAACTCTTGACGACAGTGGCAGGTGCTGGCCCTTTAACTCTTTGACTGCCACACTGTTTTTCCATCTGTACTCCCTGGCACCAGCGTTTTTGCGTTTACAGACCCATCGTATATTCTATATTATATAGCTATGGAGACAATAGTATGGCTCATTTGAAAGGAAATATGTATACTCCCAACAGGGAACAAACCGTTCATTTCTACATACCTTCGTTCCTGTGCTATCCCATGCAAAAAATTGTCCCGTTTAAAAATAATCCAGTTTTGTTTGCTCGCCTGATACCTATAGAGTGTTTGTTGCTCCCCTGATACCTATAAAGTGTTTGTTGCTCCTGATACCTATAGAGTGTTTGTTGCTCGCCTGATACCTATAGAGTGTTTGTTGCTCGCCTGATACCTATAGAGTGTTTGTTGCTCCTGATACCTATAGAGTGTTTGTTGCTCCTGATACCTATAGAGTGTTTGTTGCTCCTGATACCTATAGAGTGTTTGTTGCTCGCCTGATACCTATAGAGTTTGTTGCTCGCCTGATACCTATAGTGTTTGTTGCTCGCCTGATACCTATAGAGTGTTTGTTGCTCGCCTGATACCTATAGAGTGTTTGTTGCTCCTGATACCTAGAGTGTTTGTTGCTCCCCTGATACCTATAAAGTGTTTGTTGCTCCTGATACCTATAGAGTGTTTGTTGCTCGCCTGATACCTATAGAGTGTTTGTTGCTCGCCTGATACCTATAGAGTGTTTGTTGCTCCTGATACCTATAGAGTGTTTGTTGCTCCTGATACCTATAGAGTGTTTGTTGCTCCTGATACCTATAGAGTGTTTGTTGCTCGCCTGATACCTATAGAGTGTTTGTTGCTCGCCTGATACCTATAGAGTGTTTGTTGCTCGCCTGATACCTATAGAGTGTTTGTTGCTCGCCTGATACCTATAGAGTGTTTGTTGCTCCTGATACCTAGAGTGTTTGTTGCTCCTGATACCTATAGAGTGTTTGTTGCTCGCCTGATACCTATAGAGTGTTTGTTGCTCGCCTGATACCTATAGAGTGTTTGTTGCTCGCCTGATACCTATAGAGTGTTTGTTGCTCCTGATACCTATAGAGTCTTTGTTGCTCGCCTGATACCTATAGAGTGTTTGTTGCTCCTGATACCTATAGAGTGTTTGTTGCTCGCCTGATACCTATAGAGTGTTTGTTGCTCGCCTGATACCTATAGAGTGTTTGTTGCTCCTAATACCTATAGAGTTTTTGTTGCTCCTGATACCTATAGAGTGTTTGTTGCTCCTGATACCTATAGAGTGTTTGTTGCTCGCCTGATACCTATAGAGTGTTTGTTGCTCGCCTGATACCTATAGAGTGTTTGTTGCTCGCCTGATACCTATAGAGTGTTTGTTGCTCGCCTGATACCTATAGAGTGTTTGTTGCTCCTGATACCTAGAGTGTTTGTTGCTCCTGATACCTATAGAGTGTTTGTTGCTCGCCTGATACCTATAGAGTGTTTGTTGCTCGCCTGATACCTATAGAGTTTGTTGCTCGCCTGATACCTATAGAGTGTTTGTTGCTCCTGATACCTATAGAGTCTTTGTTGCTCGCCTGATACCTATAGAGTGTTTGTTGCTCCTGATACCTATAGAGTGTTTGTTGCTCGCCTGATACCTATAGTGTTTGTTGCTCGCCTGATACCTATAGAGTGTTTGTTGCTCCTGATACCTATAGAGTCTTTGTTGCTCGCCTGATACCTATAGAGTGTTTGTTGCTCGCCTGATACCTATAGAGTGTTTGTTGCTCCTGATACCTATAGAGTGTTTGTTGCTCCTGATACCTATAGAGTGTTTGTTGCTCCTGATACCTATAGAGTGGTTGTTGCTCCTGATACCTATAGAGTGGTTGTTGCTCCTGATACCTATAGAGTGTTTGTTGCTCCTGATACCTATAGAGTGTTTGTTGCTCCTGATACCTATGGAGTGTTTGTTGCTCCTGATACCTATAGAGTGTTTGTTGCTCCTGATACCTATAGAGTGTTTGTTGCTCCTGATACCTATAGAGTGTTTGTTGCTCGCCTGATACCTATAGAGTGTTTGTTGCTCCTGATACCTATAGAGTGTTTGTTGCTCGCCTGATACCTATAGAGTGTTTGTTGCTCCTGATACCTATAGAGTGCTTGTTGCTCGCCTGATACCTATAGAGTGTTTGTTGCTCCTGATACCTATAGAGTGTTTGTTGCTCCTGATACCTATAGAGTGTTTGTTGCTCGCCTGATACCTATAGAGTGTTTGTTGCTCCTGATACCTATAGAGTGTTTGTTGCTCACCTGATACCTATAGAGTGTTTGTTGCTCGCCTGATACCTATAGAGTGTTTGTTGCTCGCCTGATACCTATAGAGTGTTTGTTGCTCGCCTGATACCTATAGAGTGTTTGTTGCTCCTGATACCTATAGAGTGTTTGTTGCTCCTGATACCTATAGAGTGTTTGTTGCTCCTGATACCTAGAGTGTTTGTTGCTCCTGATACCTATAGAGTGTTTGTTGCTCACCTGATACCTATAGAGTGTTTGTTGCTCCTGATACCTATAGAGTGTTTGTTGCTCGCCTGATACCTATAGAGTGTTTGTTGCTCCTGATACCTATAGTGTTTGTTGCTCGCCTGATACCTATAGTGTTTGTTGCTCCTGATACCTATAGTGTTTGTTGCTCCTGATACCTATAGAGTGTTTGTTGCTCCTGATACCTATAGAGTGTTTGTTGCTCCTGATACCTATAGTGTTTGTTGCTCGCCTGATACCTATAGAGTGTTTGTTGCTCGCCTGATACCTATAGTGTTTGTTGCTCGCCTGATACCTATAGAGTGTTTGTTGCTCGCCTGATATCTATAGAGTGTTTGTTGCTCGCCTGATACCTATAGAGTGTTTGTTGCTCGCCTGATACCTATAGAGTGTTTGTTGCTCGCCTGATACCTATAGAGTGTTTGTTGCTCGCCTGATACCTATAGAGTGTTTGTTGCTCGCCTGATACCTATAGAGTGTTTGTTGCTCGCCTGATACCTATAGAGTGTTTGTTGCTCGCCTGATACCTATAGAGTGTTTGTTGCTCGCCTGATACCTATAGAGTGTTTGTTGCTCGCCTGATACCTATAGAGTGTTTGTTGCTCCTGATACCTATAGAGTGTTTGTTGCTCCTGATACCTAGAGTGTTTGTTGCTCCTGATACCTAGAGTGTTTGTTGCTCGCCTGATACCTATAGAGTGTTTGTTGCTCGCCTGATACCTATAGAGTGTTTGTTGCTCTGATACCTATAGAGTGTTTGTTGCTCGCCTGATACCTATAGTGTTTGTTGCTCCTGATACCTATAGAGTGTTTGTTGCTCCTGATACCTATAGAGTGTTTGTTGCTCGCCTGATACCTATAGAGTGTTTGTTGCTCGCCTGATACCTATAGAGTGTTTGTTGCTCGCCTGATACCTATAGAGTGTTTGTTGCTCGCCTGATACCTATAGTGTTTGTTGCTCCTGATACCTATAGAGTGTTTGTTGCTCCTGATACCTATAGAGTGTTTGTTGCTCCTGATACCTATAGAGTGTTTGTTGCTCCTGATACCTATAGAGTGTTTGTTGCTCCTGATACCTATAGTGTTTGTTGCTCCTGATACCTATAGAGTGTTTGTTGCTCGCCTGATACCTATAGAGTGTTTGTTGCTCCTGATACATATAGAGTGTTTGTTGCTCCTGATACCTATAGAGTGTTTGTTGCTCCTGATACCTATATAGTGTTTGTTGCTCGCCTGATACCTATAGAGTGTTTGTTGCTCCTGATACCTATATAGTGTTTGTTGCTCGCCTGATACCTATATAGTGTTTGTTGCTCGCCTGATACCTATATAGTGTTTGTTGCTCCTGATACCTATAGAGTGTTTGTTGCTCGCCTGATACCTATAGAGTGTTTGTTGCTCGCCTGATACCTATAGAGTGTTTGTTGCTCCTGATACCTATAGTGTTTGTTGCTCCTGATACCTATAGAGTGTTTGTTGCTCGCCTGATACCTATAGAGTGCTTGTTGCTCGCCTGATACCTATAGAGTGTTTGTTGCTCGCCTGATACCTATAGAGTGTTTGTTGCTCCTGATACCTATAGAGTGTTTGTTGCTCCTGATACCTATAGAGTGTTTGTTGCTCGCCTGATACCTATAGAGTGTTTGTTGCTCGCCTGATACCTATAGAGTGTTTGTTGCTCCTGATACCTATAGAGTGTTTGTTGCTCCTGATACCTATAGAGTGTTTGTTGCTCCTGATACCTATAGAGTATTTGTTGCTCGCCTGATACCTATAGAGTGTTTGTTGCTCCTGATACCTATAGAGTGTTTGTTGCTCGCCTGATACCTATAGAGTGTTTGTTGCTCCTGATACCTATAGAGTGTTTGTTGCTCCTGATACCTATAGAGTGTTTGTTGCTCGCCTGATACCTATAGAGTGTTTGTTGCTCCTGATACCTATAGAGTGTTTGTTGCTCGCCTGATACCTATAGAGTGTTTGTTGCTCGCCTGATACCTATAGAGTGTTTGTTGCTCGCCTGATACCTATAGAGTGTTTGTTGCTCGCCTGATACCTATAGAGTGTTTGTTGCTCGCCTGATACCTATAGAGTGTTTGTTGCTCGCCTGATACCTATAGAGTGTTTGTTGCTCGCCTGATACCTATAGAGTGTTTGCACCGACGTCACGATTTGGTCAGTAACTCGATGCGCAGCCATTATGGCGATAAACATTGACGTAAACAACGATGATTGCACGCTGAATTTAAGATTTAAGACCATTTGAATGTCTAAACCCAAAAAAAGTACAGGAAAACGCATGGAAGCTGCTAGAACACACAGAGAAGGACTTAGTTGGCAGGAAGTGAGTGAGCAAACCCCCCCCCCCCCCCCCCCCCACAGTAAACTAGCCCAGTTCAAAAGGTAGGCGATACTGCCACCTATCGGGATTCGATCGTCATTTCAATTCCAATTCACTCAGAGCTACCAGGATCACACAAGAAGGTCCGGCTGACTGTTTAGTATAATAATAGAACAATTTAAATAAACAAGTATACTCGTTTTTTGGCAGTCAATGAGTTAAAACCAGTGCCATCAAGCCTAATTCAATCAATATTGAATCAAATGGAATTTAATCAAATCAAATCGGGACCTTGTGAATGGAAATTGATTAATATTTGGTAATCATTAGCGCTGCCCACCCCGACTAAAGATTTACCTAGTCGACCAACAGCCGCCAGTTCAAGCAGTTAGTCGACTTGTCGTTGCTCAACAATGTATGTATGTATACACATATATATGGTTTGAGTTCCAGGGCTGAGAAAGAATGTTATAAATACCATTTTCCTACTTATCAATAAGGTTGTTGATCGGTAGAGTCTTTCCTCGGCACAGTCCATGCTGTTGCTCAGACCAGCTCAGGCTAGTTCGCCACAAACCAACGCAACGTCAATGGGGTCCAGATCTACTCCACAGAGCAACACAAAGTCAATGGGGTGGAGATCTACTCCACAGAGCAACACAAAGTCAATGGGGTGGAGATCTACTCCACAGAGCAACACAAAGTCAATGGGGTCGAGATATACTCCACAGAGCAACACACAGTCAATGGGGTCCAGATCTACTCCACAGAGCAACACACAGTCAATGGGGTCCATATCTACTCCACAGAGCAACACACAGTCAATGGGGTCCAGATCTACTCCACAGAGCAACACAAAGTCAATGGGGTCCAGATCTACTCCACAGAGCAACACAAAGTCAATGGGGTCCAGATCTACTCCACAGAGCAACACACAGTCAATGGGGTCCAGATCTACTCCACAGAGCAACACAAAGTCAATGGGGTGGAGATCTACTCCACAGAGCAACACAAAGTCAATGGGGTCGAGCTCTACTCCACAGAGCAACACAAAGTTAATGGGGTGGAGATCTACTCCACAGAGCAACACAAAGTCAATGGGGTCCAGATCTACTCCACAGAGCAACACAAAGTCAATGGGGTCCAGATCTACTCCACAGAGCAACACAAAGTCAATGGGGTCGAGATCTACTCCACAGAGCAACACACAGTCAATGGGGTCGAGATCTACTCCACAGAGCAACACAAAGTCAATGGGGTCCAGATCTACTCCACAGAGCAACACACAGTCAATGGGGTCCAGATCTACTCCACAGAGCAACACAAAGTCAATGGGATCCAGATCTACTCCACAGAGCAACACAAAGTCAATGGGGTCGAGCTCTACTCCACAGAGCAACACACAGTCAATGTGGTCCAGATCTACTCCACAGAGCAACACAAAGTCAATGTGGTCCAGATCTACTCCACAGAGCAACACAAAGTCAATGGGGTCCAGATCTACTCCACAGAGCAACACAAAGTCAATGTCGGTTGTTCTCCATCAGCTTGTACAGACGAGAGCTTTGCTTTGGTTTGTGACTAACTAACTGGAGCTAGAATGAGGAACAGCATGGATTGTGCTGAGATAGTACTCTTACCAATCAATAACACCAGTGGTAAGTAGCAAATAGGGCTACGGTTCAACAGTTATGAAACCATTTTCAACTAGTGTCTAAAAATAGAAGCGCACCAGAGGAAGCCCAACTGACTGCTGTTGTAGCGTGTGAGGCCTTTGTGCTTTTTCTGTCATCTATTCTTTTCCTCGTGATTAGATTCAAATGTATTGTCGTCATGCAGCACAAGTACTGTGCAACTAAAAGAAGTTGGCATCTAACCAGAGTGCAAATGTAGCAGCAAAGTGCATTAACAATATACAATGTACAAGTAAGAGTATATATAAATGAGTACTACTGAGTGATAATGCTAATCTGATGTACGGTGTTACAGTATTATTATATACAGTGATACAGGTGTAAATACACTATGGTAGTAACCATACTGGCTAGTGGTATAACTAGTAAGAGGAGGTAAGAGATATATATACAGATATAGATATAGTAGATACAGGTATGTAAATCCGAATATATGCAGGTATATATTCAGACGGGTGTCGATAATATGTATACACAGTCAATATAAATATATATATGGTATATACATTATACAGTATTATTGTACATGGCTATCATACAGAGTTATGTGGGTAAACCATAGTTTGAGGTAGGTAGCTATGATTACAGTATAAGGCAGTGAAGGCAGTAGATGGGTATAAATTGAGTATAGGCGTTCAGGAGTTCAGAGGTCATATAGTCTGGATGCATAAGTTAATCATTACTCATGCTTGTTTTCTTTCACTTTCGCTCACTGATGGCAATGTTTATAATTGTTGTTATAATTCCTGTTGTCATTATAACAGGACAAAACATGACAGTTTAACAGATTAACCAATTGACCCATCTCAAACCTTGCCCTCTTTCCTTGATCCTCCAATCGATCAGAGGATCAAGAGAAGAGGGCGGGGGTTTGAGATGGGTCAAGGGGCCCTCACACCAGGTTGGAGAAAGGAGATTCTCTGGCTTGTGTGAGTGTGTTGGACCTTTCTGCTCCTCTGGGTTGATGTGGATTTACTGAGATACAATATTTCCCCCAAAACAGGACATGGATACATTCTACATTCAATATTTTGTGCCACATGTAACAAGTACAATGGAATGCTTACCCACAGTATAGAAGACATAAAGGCAACATAGTGACGACGACACTACAAGAAGTTGCATCTTAATAAAGTATATACAGAAGAAAACACTGATACTATAATATACATGAAAATACGGTAGTTATTGGCTCCCACTCGAAGACATTGGATGTACCTGGAAGTTGATGGATGTCCCAACCATCATGAATCATATTCACCTCACTATTGTGAATTTGCCCACAAAGACTAAAAGGACCCTCTGGCTCTTTGTGTCCCATGCTGAGCTGATGTGTAGAGGGAAGGAGGGAGGATGCTAAAAATAATCACATTTTGGCAGGTGACCGAATTAATTTATTTGAGGTTCTGATTTCCTCAGAACCAGCCCTTTTGGACGTGTAATCATCATAATCATCATAATCCTTAACACACTCACACACACCGTTGTCACTCAATCATTATCTTTCTCTCTCTCTCTCTCTCTCTCTCTCTCTCTCTCTCTCTCTCTCTCTCTCTCTCTCTCTCTCTCTCTCTCTCCGTCTCACCTTCTGTCTCACACACACTTACATATTTCTGTCATTTCTTCCCCCCCCCCCCTACCTCCGCTCAGCTGGATGAAGGTTCACTCAAGCCCCGCCCAGGAAGTGATGTAAGCAACGCTAACGTCCCCTCCCCGCCTCACAAGGTACACCGAGCACACGCTCTCCGTCCACACGTCCGTCTCCTCCTTTTTTTTCCCTCCTACTTTCTCTCCCTTTCTCTCTTTCAAGCAAGAGGTCATCGTCCTTCACACCCCATCCCCCTGTCCCCTGCCCCCTCCCCACCCACAAAAAAGGGTTCCTTAGCAACAATGGGAAGCACAAGGAGCATCTTCAGATTGCTGCAGGCTGTTTAAAAGGTGCTCAGTGGTGTCGGACTGTCCCTTGTCTTCTCCAGGAACAGAAGGTTGTGTCCTGGAGCTTCTCCCTGTTTATTTCCTCGCCTGACCTTTTACATAAACACACTCACACACCGACCTGTGTCTCATGTCTAGGAGGTACTGTGCGGTCACCGCACTCACGCATTCACACACACGCGCTGACGTGTGTCCCTTTGTCTCTCCCAGGTACAGCGTAGTGTGTCGTCCAACCAGAAGCCTCGCAGAGCCACTGACCAGGGTGAGATTGATGTGTTGGGACAGAGTGGATGGAGTGGATGGACGGTGGGGTGGTTTAGACTAGAGGACAAGACACGACGAGGGAGAGGGTTTAGAGGACAGGACACGACGAGGGAGAGGGTTTAGAGGACAGGACACGACGAGGGAGAGGGTTTAGAGGACAGGACACGACGAGGGAGAGGGTTTAGAGGACAGGAGACAACAAGGGAGAGGGTTTAGAGGACAGGAGACAACAAGGGAGAGGGTTTAGAGGACAGGACACGACGAGGGAGAGGGTTTAGAGGACAGGAGACAACAAGGGAGAGGGTTTAGAGGACAGGACACGACGAGGGAGAGGGTTTAGAGGACAGGACACGACGAGGGAGAGGGTTTAGAGGACAGAACACGACGAGGGAGAGGGTTTAGAGGACAGGACACGACGAGGGAGAGGGTTTAGAGGACAGGAGACGACGAGGGAGAGGGTTTAGAGGACAGGAGACAACAAGGGAGAGGGTTTAGAGGACAGGACACGACGAGGGAGAGGGTTTAGAGGACAGGACACGACGAGGGAGAGGGTTTAGAGGACAGGAGACAACAAGGGAGAGGGTTTAGAGGACAGGAGACAACAAGGGAGAGGGTTTAGAGGACAGGAGACAACGAGGGAGAGGGTTTAGAGGACAGGAGACAACAAGGGAGAGGGTTTAGAGGACAGGAGACAACAAGGGAGAGGGTTTAGAGGACAGGACACGACGAGGGAGAGGGTTTAGAGGACAGGAGACAACAAGGGAGAGGGTTTAGAGGACAGGACACGACGAGGGAGAGGGAGGGAGGGAGGGATGAAAACAGCCTGCATGGGGTTGAGACTGGTGGCGCCAGTATAATGGCATATCGGACTTTCTCTCTCCCTCTCTCTCTCTCTCTCTCTCTCTCGCTCTCTCTCGCTCTCTCTCGCTCTCTCTCGCTCTCTCTCGCTCTCAGGCTCCTCCTACTCTAAGAGGGGGGGCCAGACAGACAACCGGAGCTCCACAGCAGAGGATTCTGGGAGGAAGAGCTCGTCGGGGAGCTCAACCACCAAGGTCCCTGCCAGCCCGCTGGTGTCCTCGGACCGCAAGAAGAGTGCCACGCCCTCTACCGTGAGAGCTTGCACATAGACAGACACACACACGCAAATTACATGCTTTTATTATAGTAAATGGGTAAAATAAATTATCCATCATGTATTATCTTTCACAGGCTTCTCTCTAGAGTCTAGACCCCGGACTAGTGCCATTTCATACCCTGTGGACTTGCTGTACCACTTTGTAAATATTGTAATTAATTAGTCAATTAACACTTTGATTGCCTAAGGCTAAATTCATGATATACCATAGGTTGCCAGCTCTATTTGTCTATGGATAAGTACCTCTTCTTTGCAGGGCTATAACTTTTTAAATTCTATTGCTAAATTGCCATTATTATGGCCCATTCAAAGTCCTATATGTATTGTTCATTGTGTAGCAACGTTAAACTTTTTCATTCACATATTCATAGTAAAATATGATCTAATGTATAAGTATGTTTTCATCTCTTTCTGCAGCTTTCTCCAGAACGTGATCTATAGCCCCAAATGCATTATATTGATGATGAAATACAGTTTGATGGCAATCGGCGCGATATAAAAAATTTCAATTGGACGTACTTCTGGAAGTTTCTACGTATCATCTGATATTGACCGGATGGGCGGGGGATCGTTTATAATTCCGTGGGCAGCGTTATATCATTCATCTAGTGTGGGTCATATGTTCATCAGAGCAGTTTATATCGAACACGTTCAAAAATAACGCTGAATCTTACCGTATCTTCCTCGCGCCGTTGGACGATCAGCGTGGTGTAGACCGTTTTCGATTATGGGATGTTTATCCAGATGAACCATTTTCAGGTTGTATAATACTATATACGTCCAAATAACGTTGTTTATTGAGTTAGGGCGAGCGATTGATCATCCAGTGTGTTGAGATGGAGTCCGGCTACCGATCGCGAGTGCCCGGAGCACATAGGATGAGCACTTCCTGTTTGGCGAGCCCCTCCCTCTTGGCCGATCTGCCGATCGGCCACCAGATGGCGCTCTCGAACCGTTAAACAGTTGATGGGAGCTCACCAGTACATCTCAGGGCTCCGGAAAGAAAATATGATTTCGATCACAGATTTTTGAAATATTGATAACAAAGACGTGTTACGGCGTCTTCGGCAACTTGAACATGGCGGGGAAGGACGCCTAAAAATAGGGATGCCCCAATCGATCGGCCACCGATCGTTATCGGCCGATACTCAGTATAAATATGCAATCTGTGAATTCCGATAATGAGTCATATTCGCCGATCGCGGAAACCGATCAAGCGAAGGTCTCACTCGCTGTCTGTCTCAGACACACACGACCTGCAAACTGCCGCTGCTCCTCCTCCCTAGCCCCGCCCGCCCCCGTGTAGAGTTTGTAAACACTGAGGACTGAGAGGAGGCTCCTCTGCTCGAGTCTGTAGTGCATTCGACCTGAGCTAACGTTAGCTACCTAGCTATCGTTACTGTTTAAACAAAATTACCCAGTCAACTATTCACGTTTAGTAGGCATTGTCTAACGGTATTTAGCCGGCTAGCTACTGATAGCTCCTGATATCAACAAATGATCCAGAAAGTCTAGTAGTCCATGTTCATACCTCCGTTAGCTTGCGTTAGCTTGCGTTAGCTGACGTTAGTTCTCTGTTCAAAACGAAATGTCCCATTGAACTAAAGTTCTGTCTTAACGTCATCTAGCCGGCTAGCAGTAGCTACAGATAACTCTTGATATCAATGTCTTATAACATTGATTCAATGCGTATTGGAGCTGAGGGCTTGCTGAATGTGAAATGACCAAAGAACCGTAACGTTACCAATAGGGTCCAGCTGCAGCGCCGGAGAATCCTTTTTGGAGCTGGAGGCTACTAGAGTACACAGACAGTGGAGCTGTTTGCAGATAGCGAGCATTTTGACTTGTTGCGTGGTGGCGATGTCTCGCAGATAATACAAGTACAAGTCTAATTATATAATATATATATTTTATAAAAAAAATAAAAAAAAATTATATAAAATCATTTTTAATTTCTTTTTAATCAAAAACAATCGGTATCGGATCGGTATCGGCCGATATGGCTCACGACGATCGGTGATCGGTATCGGTGGCAAAAAACGTGATCGGGGCATCCCTACCTAAAAACGTCTTCCGGCAGCCAAAGTGTTAACAACTTGCTACTTGTACCACCATTCTGCGAGAGACGAGTTGTTCTAATTTGTCAACTAGCCACTTCCAACAGCAATACTTTTATTTTAGTTGTCTCGAGCGGTGGCCTCGTACCGCCATGTCACAAAGTCCCAGAGAAATGAGTCCTCTGCTTCTCACTGACAATTTGTGGAGTGATTGCATTCATATTTAAAAAGCCTATTTAAAAAATGCATTAAATATGAATGAAGCTATATTGAAATTCGTCAGGCGCCCACACACACGCATCCACTAGCGTGCAATCTCTCTCATACACGCATAATTAGATATACAAATTCACACACACATGCATCCAAATAGGTTGCAGACTTTGTGGTGATAGATGCTTTGTTTACAAAATTTGGTAATTTTGTTGATTCATATACACACAAATGATTTAAAAGGTTGCACAATGTGACTCGAGGGCCATGTTGTTGATGGTGTTTTACAGTCTGGACATAGAACTAGAAGGGATAGAGAGGGCACTTCCTTCAGTACACCTAAGATGGCTGTCAAATGTGTTAACCTCCTTCAGTACACCTAAGATGGCTGTCAAATCTGTTAACCTCCTTCAGTACACCTAAGATGGCTGTCAAATCTGTTAACCTCCTTCAGTACACCTAAGATGGCTGTCAAATCTGTTAACCTCCTTCAGTACACCTAAGATGGCTGTCAAATGTGTAAACCTCCTTCAGTACACCCAAGATGGCTGTCAAATCTATATACTGTCATTTCTACCATCCCTTATAGATGACTATTAGGAATGCTGATGTTTAATGGTAACTAAGGTATTATGTTTTAACTATGGTTTCACTGACAACATGGTGACTTTATGACACAGTGGCCTGTAGCATCGTTCTAGTGTCTGGGCCCCGAGTTAACCATCCTTGGGGCCTCCTTGCTAAAGAGCATTTCAGGAACTGCCGTGGATCAAACCGGCAACCTTTACCCAGCCAGTTCCCAGAAGTCTGTTCATTCTTCTCTGAGCAGAGTAGAGAGTAGATTAGAGGAGAACACCGTCGCCTCACTTCTCAACTTTGGGAGTGACATCATTCAGCGGCCAACCACAGACTAGCGTTGCTGTATGTCCGGCCTATAGCTGCTCTACAGCTGGCAATCTGCTAGCTCAAACTGTCCATCAAACGGTAGCAAAGTGGTCGTTAGAGGTCTGAACACAATGTTGGTGTCCTCAGAGTGAGCTGCTAATAACTTAATCTCTCTCTCTTTTCTTTATCTATCTGCCTCTCCTTTTTTCTCTTTCTTTGTCTCTCTCTCTCTCTCTCTCTCTCTCTCTCTCTCTCTCTCTCTCTCTCTGTCTGTCTCTCTCGTCTCTTTATCTATCTACAGAATAGCATCTTGTCTACAGGAACAGGTCGCAGTAGGAACTCTCCCCTCACAGAAAGAGCCACACTGGGCCAAGGCGTTCAGAACGGCAAGGACAGGTAATACTCAGTCACACAAGCATTTCCAAACCTTATTTTAATGCATTTTATGCTTTATTTTGTTATTTTAATCCACCAAATGAAATTACACAAAGGTAAGGGTTCAAATATTCCAGAGGTTCCTCATGGTATTAAGCCTTAACACATTGAGCGCCATAGGCTTCCCCCATTCTTCACCGTCTAGCGCCAGCTTTTCATGACTATTTTCGCGACATTTCACTATCTTTGCGGAGCCATTGTATATTCTATATGGAGACAATAGTATGGCTCATTTGACGGACACTATTTCTAGTCCAACATGTAAAAAAGAGTTTGTAGTTTGTAGTTTATTACACGCTAAACATCGTCCATTTACAAGATAATAGTATTTTTCCATAGATTGCGAGATAAAACACGTTATATGCAATAAGACCAAACCGTTCTGGTTGATCCCCTGAAACCCCAAATACTCCCAAATCAAAGGTATATACCATGTACACATGTGCCTTCACTATCAAATGCGATTGTTACCAAACGCTTGGTTTATGTCCGGTAAAGTAAACACACTGTGATTGTTACGTAAACATGTTTCAAGTTCGGTAAAATAGACATAGGGGGTCCTTACCTTAGCCAGAAGGTAATCCAAAAAGAATAATTCCAATGATCCCATCGGCGATCGCGATCACTCGTTTATATGTAATTACATGTGTTTACGGGACACTATAGGTTTTGAGGCGAGCAGATCTGCTAGCGATTGCTTTGCAAGAGCTCCTCCCCCTCAGAGCGAGCCTTGATAGTCCGGTTCATTCATTGCCTCTCCTGATCCATTTCTTTCTGAGTTCAAAAGGTAGGCGATACTGCCACCTGGTGAGATTCGATCGGCATTGCAATTCCAACGTAGCAAACGAGCCAGGGACACATAGAATGATCCGGATGATTGTTTAGAACGGGGATCATTTTTTTTTGTTTTTGTTTAAACTTCGATTTTTTTTTTTTATGTTTGAAGCTTGTGCCATCGAACGAAGCTTCGAAGTATTTAAGACAGCCCTACTTGCTACCAGAGGATTTAGTCCGGATGCCCACTCTCTAATGGATTACACATTTACTGTCAATAAGTTGATGGATGGACACACAACAGTCACACATGGGAATCTGGGTGGACGAACACACACTGGAAACTGAAACTAACCTTTTCACCCACATTGACCAGTGGATTCAGAATTTCACCAGCCAACTCAATTGTTTAGCTCGCCGACGACGACGTACGAGCCACAGCCGAAACATAGCTAGCATTTAGCCTGTTGGCCGGTGATCATTTTGAACCTCACGTAAACACTACCACTACGTTCACAGGTTGTAACTGTTTTATTAGTATTCAGTATTCACCGATACAGACTAGCAAGCACAGGATTCAAATAGGGCTTTTAACAATATCCAGACGCTCGTGGCTCTGTTACAATGAATACAACCTAGAGATACTTAGAAGGGTTCATATTGTACCATCCTTATCAGACACACACACATAAGACGACACCCTCAACACTGCTTAACACACACTCACTCACACTCCTATTAATCCTCCCTCTTATTTGTAGCCCATTAAGAAGATTATATTCCTCCCTCTCTTTCTCTGTTATCTATTCCTTTGTTGTCTCCACCAGGTGATAGTCCATCCCTCACTCTCCCCCTCCTTTTCTCTCCTGCCGTGAGAAGTTGTACCTCCTCGTGGCGTTTTTCAATCTGTAATGTCTGGACACACCAACACCAGGGTTCTCTCTCATCCTGGAAAACAGAGATTCCATTTCAAGTCATGGAAAAACCCTGGAAAATGGATTAACCCTTTCACTGCCGCACGACAGCCGGTTAACCCTTTCACTGTGACAATACAGAAGGATCCGTGGAGCTAATGATGGAGCATCGCCGTCGGTTGTGTGATAGTAAAGGGTTAACCCTCTGTTGTGTGGCAGTGAAAGGGTTAAAAGGACCAAATGTCCTGGGGAACAAAACGATGTTGTCCTGGAACTTTGTAATTGTATTTTCTCCCCTCGCTCCTTTTAGATGTAAACCTAGGTGTGTATTTTGGTTGAAACTTGGTAGGATTCTGTGGCCCACGTTCCCTTTGTTTTGTGTTGCTACCGGTGAATTATGACTTGTTTGTGAGCAAGTGCTGTTCTGAATTGTCCAAGAAAAACTCCTGGAAATTATATCTCAAAAAGAGTGGGAACCCTGAAACACGCACACAAACACACACACGCAGGACAGTAGCTGTAAATCAAAGTCGATGATGAAGTTTGCTCCTCTGGGTAGCGGGTGAGTTGGCGTGTCTTGCTCTTACGCCACACACACACACACAATGTGCCAATCATGCTTGAAGCTGCCATATGCTTAATGGCACCATGTTCCCAAGTAGTAACCATAATGCTTAAACAATCCCGGAGTATAGAGTGTGTGTGCGCTTCATCACTGTCATCATTACTGCTTCATTACTCAAAAGTCTCAAATGACCCCTCCGCCCTTACGCAGTGCCCTTCAAATGGAATGGAAAAAAAGTATGCTTAAAAACTACACTTTACAAAAAGGGGTACTCGGCTGACAAAGTTTTGATGTTCAAAAGTCACACAATTATTTTTTCCTATTTTTGGAAATATCTCATTAGTTGCATGTGCACTTAAGAGTGTAATTATAATTATTCATTCTAATAATAATGATGCATAGTTGAGGCTACGTACATGGTCCTCATTCCAAAACGAAGGGAAATCTTATGGAGTGCACATTAAGTCGAGTGAAAGTAGATTTTTCTTTCTGGCTTCATGCTGGCAGAGCCTTTAAAGCGCTGCGTCTGGGTTAATGTGGTCATTTGTTAGCATTTGTTGTTGCTCTGGGTGTGAAGGCTGTGCCACGAGGTGTAGTTTACACTTATCATCCTCTGTTGTTATTAAGCTTGTGTTGGTCATCATTAATGCTTTGAAAGTGTGCCCCCCCCTTCCCCTGACTCCTCATCTCTCTCTCTCTCTCTCGCTCTCGCTCTCTCTCTCTCTCTCTCTCTCTCTCTCTCTCTCTCTCTCTCTCTCTCTCTCTCTCGCTCTCTCTCGCTCTCTCTCGCTCTCTCGCTCTCGCTCTCGCTCTCGCTCTCGCTCTCTTTCTCTCTCCGATTATGTATCCTTTCTAAATAATTTTCTTTCTAAATGGTTCCTAGTCACCTTTCATGTGTCTGCCTCCTTTGTGTGTCTCTCTCTCTTTCTCTTTCTCTCTCTCTTTCTCTCTCCGATTATGTATCCTTTCTAAATAATTTTCTTTATAACTGGTTCTTAGAAGTCACCTTTCATGTGTCCCCCTCTCTCCATCTCACTCTCTGATTAATATATATCTTTCCTCAATTTTCTTCATAAATGTATCTGCCCATCTCTATCTATCTCTCTTTCTCTCTCTCTCTCTCTCATTCTAAGGAGATTAGTAATTTGTGATGGAATATTAACTCTTGGTGAGGGCTATACAATCCCCAGACTTGCCTCTTAATAGGCTTACACACGTGCCACACACACACAAAGGCTTTGCACATACATAGGCCTAATGCACACAGTGGACATACACACAGCCACAGAAACGTTGCGTACCTCTAATGATCTTCATTTGACCAAGACGTCAGACCCACGGAGCGCCACACAAGCTAGCTCTCCATTGTGTCGGAATGCGGCACATCAAGTAAAACAAAAACAAACAAAAGAACAGCATCAATAAAGTCATTTCGACGTACGATGTGATGGTGTCTCGTCTCTCGTCCCGTAATGAATTCTTGGCGCTGTGATTACATTAAGGTACAGGACAAAGGCGATTGCTCTGTTTTATCTGTGTTACCAAGGCAACGGGCTGTCTGTGTGCACACAGGGGCTTTTATGTTGAAGTGTAGCTGCACAAGGTCTGTTTACAGTGGGGAGAGCGGCTTGCTAGTGTTGAGAAACGGAGCAATTGGCTCCTTCGACACTTGAATGTTATTAGAATTCATTATAGAACGAGACACAGACGGACGCATCACCATTGTAAGACAAATTGTACTTTATCGACGACCATTTTCACTGGGAGGCTTTGTTTAATTCTCTGCGCGCCTCGTACTGAGTACTGACCCAACGGAAGAGCTAGCTTACGTAATGTTCCGTGGGTCTGAGGTGTCATTGCTAAACCAACATCAGTCTTTCACAGAGGGTGTTCCCCAAACCTAGGGGAACAGCCCAGTCACCTTTTAGTCGTTATTCGTAACGATTTGGGAGCAGTCGCTGACCCATTTATTTTGTTCAAGGTGACTGCATCATGAACAACTAAATAAAAGGGACTGAGCAGCCTCCTTCGTCAGCCGCAAGGAGGAGATCATTACTTTAACCATAACAAAGCTCTGGAGGAACTCTTAAAAACATGACTGGAATTCCTCCAAGATGTTGATGTATACACGGGTCATATACACGCATGCGCGGATGCTCAGGTGTTGTCCGGTCTTTAGAGGTCGATGAACACTGTTATTTTTCCATCACTAGACGTGCTAATCTCTTGTCAAGTCAATTTGTGTGTGTGTGTGTGTGTGTGTGTATATGAAAGAGGAGTATGCTGTGTGTAGCTTGTCTGTAATCAGCAGTCTATTTGTTTGACCTCCACTAACCTACTCTCTCTTTTTCCTCTCAACTTCTCTCCTAATGCTCTCTACCTCTCTCCTTCTTCTCCTCTCTAATGCTCTCTTTTTCTCTCCATCTCTCCTTTCTCTCCTCTCTAATGCCCTATCTCTCTCCTTCCTCCCCTCTCTTTCTGATGCGCTCTCTCTCTGGTACCACTCTCCCCTGTCTCTGTGTGTTAGTATGCGGCCACATGCTCCGTTCCTGTGTGTGTGTGTTTGAAAGCTGATGTCAACAGCTTTCTCTCTCTCTCTCTCTCTCTCGCTCTCTCTCTGTGTGTGTGTGGTGTGTGTGTGTGTGTTGAATATGGATGAAGTCAGACTACAGTCATCAATGAGAGTTGAACTCCTGTCAGAATACCAGAGTACAAGAATCTTCTCATAACCAATATCTCCACTCTTTTGATTTTATTTCATATCTAAAAGGTGTTATTTATATATATATATATTATTTAAGATTGGAAGATAATCCCCTTTTCAATAAAAATAAGATTCTTTCAATGACGTGTACTATTTTTACTTAAAAGATTCATCTCACATATTCTCATTGATATTTTGTCAATGACATCAGATCGTTATTTCTTTCCTCATTAAAATAATCCAGAATCTGTCCTCCAACTAGAGCCTTGCTAATCTGACTTCATCTGTATTGTTGTATTACTTTGTTTATACCTCTCTCTCTCAGACTTCACTTCTCTATACTTATTTTCCTCCCTCTCCATCTTCCTCTCTTCCTCTCCCGCTCTTCCATCTTCTCTCTATCCTTATTTCTCTCCCTCTTCCTAACCCCCCCCCCCCGTAATTAGTTTGACAAGTGCTGCTTCTAACCATGCTCCACCTCACCCCCCCTCACCCACCTGCACACAAACCCCGCCCTGTCTGTCTCCGTCTGTGTGTACGTTTGTTTGTCTTTCCCATGTGTGTCACTGATTTTTACGTTTGTCTCGTGTGTGTGTCTGTCCTCCGTGTCTGCGTGTCCTGCGCGTATTTGTCTGCGTGTATGTATCCATGTCTTGTATCTATGTATGTGCCGGGCGGGGCTCCTCCCCTCTTCCCCCCCCCCCCCCCCCCCCCCCTCATCAGCCTAAACACTCCGGGCTCCCGCGCGTCCACCGCCTCAGCAGCGGCCGTCCTCTCCTCCTCTTCCTCCTCTTCCTCGCGCCCCCGACACCACAAGTCCTTGTCCTCCTCCAACCACCCCTGTCCCTCTGACCTCCACGCACCGCGGCCCAGGCAAGTCTCAGTACACACACACACACACACACAGTGGTGAGTCTCAGTACACACACACACACACACACACACACAGTGGTGAGTCTCGGTACACACACACACACAGTGGTGAGTCTCAGTACACACACACACACACACAGTGGTGAGTCTCAGTACACACACACACACAGTGGTGAGTCTCAGTACACACACACACACACACACAGTGGTGAGTCTCGGTACACACACACACACAGTGGTGAGTCTCGGTACACACACACACACACACACACAGTGGTGAGTCTCGGTACACACACACACACACACAGTGGTGAGTCTCAGTACACACACACACACACACACACACACAGTGGTGAGTCTCGGTACACACACACACACACACACACAGTGGTGAGTCTCGGTACACACACACACACACACACACAGTGGTGAGTCTCGGTACACACACACACACACACACACACACACAGTGGTGAGTCTCAGTACACACACACACACAGTGGTGAGTCTCGGTACACACACACACACACACACACACACAGTGGTGAGTCTCGGTACACACACACACACACACACACACAGTGGTGAGTCTCGGTACACACACACACACACACAGTGGTGAGTCTCGGTACACACACACACACACACAGTGGTGAGTCTCAGTACACACACACACAGTGGTGAGTCTCAGTACACACACACACACACACACAGTGGTGAGTCTCGGTACACACACACACAGTGGTGAGTCTCGGTACACACACACACACACACACACACACACAGTGGTGAGTCTCTGTACACACACACACACACACACACACAGTGGTGAGTCTCGGTACACACACACACACACACACAGTGGTGAGTCTCGGTACACACACACACACACACACACACACAGTGGTGAGTCTCGGTACACACACACACACACACACACAGTGGTGAGTCTCCGTACACACACACACACACACACACACTGGTGAGTCTCGGTACACACACACACACACACACACACACAGTGGCGAGTCTCAGTACACACACACACACACACACAGTGGCAAGTCTCAGTACACACACCCACACACACAGTGGCAAGTCTCAGTACACACACCCACACACAGTGGCAAGTCTCAGTACACACACACACACACACACACAGTGGCAAGTCTCAGTACACACACACACACACACACAGTGGCAAGTCTCAGTACACACACCCACACACACAGTGGTGAGTCTCAGTACACACACACACACACACACACACAGTGGCAAGTCTCAGTACACACACACACACACACACACACGGTGGCAAGTCTCAGTACACACACACACCCACACACAGTGGCAAGTCTCAGTACACACACCCACACACACAGTGGTGAGTCTCAGTACACACACACACACATTAGGATCTATGGAAATCTTCTTTTCTGCTGTACTGCTTGGTTGTTACAGCAGATATCGAACACACACTGATAACAATTTGGGAAATACCAGCCACCGGCCAAGAAGCTGGTACATTTTAAACTGTGTTCTTGAAATCTACGGCAGATCTATTGTGTTCAAACATCTGTTTCAGCAGTTAGAGGTGGCTGGTGAACCTATTGAAAGGGATGTTTTCTTGACACGCCGTGGTTTGAAATACTTGGCAGTACTGCGACGCGTTAGCCATTAGCTTACGTGCAGAGACGCTTGGTTGAAGCCGTGTTCCAAGCGGACCGTCTGAAGCTGACCGTCTGAAGCTGACCGTCTGAAGCTGACCGTCGGAAGCTGACCGTGTGAAGCTGACCGACTGAAGCTGACAGTGTGAAGCTGACTGTGTGAAGCTGACTGTCTGAAGCTGACTGTGTGAAGCTGACCGTGTGAAGCTGACCGTGTGAAGCTGACCGTGTGAAGCTGACCGTGTGAAGCTGACTGTGAAGCTGACTGTGTGAAGCTGACCGTGTGAAGCTGACCGTCTGAAGCTGACCGTGTGAAGCTGACCGTCTGAAGCTGACCGTCTGAAGCCGACTGTGTGAAGCTGACTGTGTGAAGCTGACCGTGTGAAGCTGACTGTGTGAAGCTGACTGTGTGAAGCTGACTGTGTGAAGCTGACTGTGTGAAGCTGACTGTGTGAAGCTGACCGTGTGAAGCTGACTGTGTGAAGCTGACCGTCTGAAGCTGACTGTCTGAAGCTGACCGTCTGAAGCTGACTGTGTGAAGCTGACTGTGTGAAGCTGACCGTGTGAAGCTGACCGTGTGAAGCTGACCGTGTGAAGCTGACCGTGTGAAGCTGACCGTCTGAAGCTGACTGTGTGAAGCTGACTGTCTGAAGCTGACTGTCTGAAGCTGACTGTGTGAAGCTGACCGTGTGAAGCTGACCGTGTGAAGCTGACCGTCTGAAGCTGACTGTGTGAAGCTGACTGTGTGAAGCTGACCGCTGACTGTGTGAAGCTGACTGTGTGAAGCTGACTGTGTGAAGCTGACCGTGTGAAGCTGACTGTGTGAAGCTGACTGTGTGAAGCTGACTGTGTGAAGCTGACTGTGAAGCTGACTGTGAAGCTGACCGTGTGAAGCTGACTGTGTGAAGCTGACCGTGTGAAGCTCACTATCTGAAGCTGACCGTGTGAAGCTCACTATCTGAAGCATACTGTGAAGCTGACCGTGTGAAGCTGACCGTGTGAAGCTGACCGGCTCGGCTTCAAACACACGTTTGTCGGTAAACTCACGGCTACGCACCGCTCTACTGGTGAGTGTTTAATACCACGGCAGGTCAAACGATACAAACTCTGCTCACTAGGAACATGGCCAGACCTTCAACCACTACACACGTCTGTATAGACACAAATACAAATGAACACAGGCAAGTCACACACACACACACTCCAACCATGTGTGAATACGGACAGATAAACAACCTGCACTCCCATACACACAGATGGACAGACTGACAATCAGGCACACACACATACAAACATAAATCGCACATACATTTTACTTGCATAATACTTTTTTTGTATCCACAAATCATTATCATACATTACATACACAAGACTCGGTTATCACGATGTTTGAGGACATCTTTCTGGTAAAATAATCCTCATCTCCACCACGCTGCTCATTAGAGCAGCAATCGCACACATTCAGTACATCCACACATAGACAGTTAGACACACAGACACAAACGCATCACAGACGCAAATACACACCACACACGTTCACAACGCGCTCAGTCCCTCGCAGCATGCGCTGCCAACCACCAATCATCTGCGTCTGTCTCCTTAAG
Organism: Notolepis coatsorum; assembly: GCF_963971535.1. Lineage (NCBI taxonomy): Eukaryota > Metazoa > Chordata > Actinopteri > Aulopiformes > Paralepididae > Notolepis > Notolepis coatsorum. The sequence continues at coordinate 114,411,908 of NC_140165.1, forward strand.
AGCCACGGAGGGAGGGGCACTCGCAGGAAGAGACCTTCAAAAGAGAGAGGGAGAGATCCGCTGGGGTTGAGGCTTTGATGCCGCAGCTAGACTCACTGCCACACGACAGAAGGTTAACCCTTTACTATCACACAACCGACGGTCGTTAACCAGCTGTCGTGTGGCAGTGAAAGGGTTAACAGTTTTGGTAGTGCAGCAGTGAAAGCGTTAAGTCATTACACTGCTCACAGACTAGGGATGGGCATTTTATAGAAAAATCCAGATCGATTAGATCTAATATCAAATATTAGAATTCTTTATTTTAGTTTTTTTTAGTTTTTTCTTATTTTTGTTCATTCACGTATATATGTTTAAGGAAACCAACAAACAGTTATAATCTTACACACATGTGAAAAGATATGTAAAAAAATATATATATATATTTAAAAAGAATTCTCATAAAAATTTATAATTTCGATAAATCTTTTCAGATTTTTCTCATAGCTACTAGTAATCAATTAAGCGATTACTCACGCCCATCCCTATCACAGACACACACACACACACACACACACACGGTAAGCCTTAGGGATGGAGGATATAGATGGAAGTTGAACAAAGAGGGAGTAAGCACCTGTGTCCCATCTATATTCACACATATTTCATACATTTTCATACATGCATTTAATATTTCATACATGTATTATTTACTCATGTTCGCAGGTATTTACATTTGGTGGCTACTGCTACCGCAAAGGATCACTCGCGATAAAAGGGCATTCAGCGAGACACTATACGGTCTATATTTCAAACCCCCTGGATGGAGCGAGAGCGGGACTCATTTTCAATGTTGTTGTTTTGGCGACGTTGCATTGGAACACACCCAGGTCCTGACCCAATCAGGCGCTTTCTAAAAAAGACCTCATAGAATCTGAGTAGACAATGACGGCCTTGAACAGGAAGCGCCTGTGAAAGAAAAATAAGGTGGACGACTTTTGGTTTTAGTTATTCCTTTTGTCACAGCAGGACTCTGTTGAACCGCTCTCTTAAAAGGAATACTTATATTAATATCACACATCTCTCAAAACTATAACCCGTCTTTTACACATGGTTTGTGGGTTATTGAGTTAACGAGTTAACGAGTTGGTACGTCTGATGTCATAAGGATGTCACATATTCCTGGAAGTATTACATATAGCTCTGTGAAATTATGGAAATGGGAAGAAATCTGAAGTATTTATTTTTTATTCATTTTCATAATTTAATTCACTGAGCTGTATTCAATATTTCCCAGAATATCTGACATCATAATGACATCCCACACCACAACTCATTAGCTCAATAACCCTCAAACCAATTACATTTGAGGAAGCTGGGTGGCGCAGGGGACATTGCGCTCGTCACCAACGCAAGAGACACCGGGTTCAAATCCGGCTGTCGGCGTTGCCTCCGGCTTGGGCCGGCCGCCATACTGGCTCAATTGGCAGAGTCAGCGGGTGGAAGTCGATGGGTGGTAATCTGGACGTTGTGGACAGCTACTCCTACAGGTCGGTTGGGGGACGCCTGCACAGCAGAGACAGGAAATAGCGGGGGTAGTGTGAGCCTCCCACACGTTACACCTCGCCAATGAGAGTCCGCGCTGGCAGGTGAAAAGATGTGACAAGCTGCCTCCTCATGTACCGGAGGGGACACTTTATGCAAGGCTTCTATCCTCCCTACGACCGACCTGTGGGGGGCATATGTGAGCAACGTTCAAGACAGAGGAGGGGAGAATTGGAAACGGCGAAATTGGGATGGGAGAAAAATAAGGAGAAAAAGTGGATACATTTTTTTTTTTTTTTTCAAGACGGTTTATAGGTTTGGAACTTGTGTGATATCACAGACATCAGCTTTATTCTTTCGATGCCATGTTCCTTTAAAAGACACCGCTTATTGTTCCTTTAAAACAATGTACTCTGAAATCTGTCCTCTTTATGACGAGGGAAGGAAGAAAGGAAGGGGTCATTGAACGAGAGAGGGGAATCTAATCTGGTGCATTCATCATGATCAGGGCTTGGTCGAGACAGTCATTGCGCAACGAAGTTGTTAAGGTGTTCGCCTTTTCTGTACCATCTCCCGATGTTATTGTGCAGATTGTTGGTTAAAGTTGCTGCATCCTGCAGAGACCTTGGTTGATTATTCATGTGGCTTGTCAGCTGCGTGTCTGATGTACTAGTGACAGTTGACACCTCTGGGCTTTCCCTGCCAGTACAGCTCCTAGTTAGAGAGAGAGAGAGAGGACATTATATCCTGTCAAGAGAGGGAGGACATTATATCCTGTCAAGAGAGAGTGAGAGAGAAGACATTGTATCCTGTTCAGAGAGAGTGAGAGAGAGAGAAGACATAGGGGCGACAGTGGCTCGGTAGGTAGAGCAGTCGTCTGGTAATCTGGAGGTTCCCGGTTCGATTCCCGGGCAGCCTGTCGAAGTGTCCTTGAGCAAGACACTTGACCCCTAATTGCTCCTGAAGAGCAGGTTGGCACCTTGCATGGTTGCCTCTGCCATCGGTGTGTGAATGTGTGAGTGAATGGGTAAAATGTGAGGAACAAATTGTAAAGCGCTTTGGATAAAAACGCTATATAAATGCAGCCATTTACCATGGAGACAGAGAGAGAAGACATTCTATCCTGTCCAGAGAGAGAGAAGACGGAGAGAGAAGACATTCTATCCTGTCCAGAGAGAGAGAAGACATTCTATCCTGTCCAGAGAGGTTTAGTTCTTTATCTATAGAGAAAACCCTGAGCCCTCATTTATCAACAATGCTTAGAAAGTGTTCTATTTTCGTTCTTAACACTTTGACTGCCATGAAACGTGTTTTGACGTCATTGCTGGCCATGCTCAAGTTGCCGGGGGACGCTGTACAGCGTCCTTTTATCAATATTTCAAAAATCTGCGATCGGATTCATATGTCCCCTCCGCTGGCCTGAGATCCACCAGCAGGACCCACTGAGCTCTCTGGCGGTTCAGGAGCGCCATCTGGTGGCCGATCGGCGCAATCGCTTTAACAGGAAGTGGCATAGAGGTTGTGCTACGTCCGTAGTACTTCCGGGTGCTCGCTATAGGTCCCGCGACTCTGGCTCGTCACGCTACACAGTGATCGATTGCCAATAACTCGATAAACAACATGATTTGGACGTATATACCATTATACAAGCTGGAGATGGACCGGGTAAATTTACATCCCATAATGATAAGATTTCAACTCTACGATGATCGCCCAACGGCGCGCGTAGACTGGGGTGAGTTTCAGCGTGTAACGTTACCGTCTTCGATTCTAACTGCTATGATGAACATTTGACCCACATTAGATGATTGGTATAACGCTGCCCACGGAATTATAAACGCCCCCTCGCCCATCCGGTCAACATCAGATGACGTGTAGTAACTTCTAGAAGTACGTCTAGTTGTAATTTTTTATATCACGCTGATTGCCATAAAACTGTATTGCATCATCAATATAATGTATTTGGGGCTATAGATCACGTTTTGGAGAAAGCTGCAGAAAGAGATGAAAACATACTTATACATTAGACCATACTTTACTATGAATATGTGAATGAAAAAGTTTAACGTTGCTACACAATGAACAATACATATAGGACTTTGAATGGGCCCTAATAATGGCAATGTAGCAATAGAATTTAAAAAGTTATAGCCCTGCAAAGAAGGGGACTTTCTCCATAGACAAATAGCGCTGGCAATCTATGGTATATCATGAATTTAACCTTAGGCAACCAAAGTGTTAAGCACAGAATCGCACGGGTCCTACGCACACTCCGTGTTGATAAATACCATTTGTTCTTACCGTCTATGCTCGTGCATGATTATCCATATATGGTAATGAAACACCCCCATGGGATGTGAAATAATGGACTAACCCGAGTGAACTCTGAGAAACTTCACGAGTGAGATTGATCATGGAGGTCTAACCAACTAATTTAACGCACTGTCGAACCAAGAAGACACACAACGCGTGTTATGGGAGAGATACGCGGCAGGCTGGGGGACTTGTACACGGTGATGTCAGATATCAACGACTCCCTAAGACTAGGGATGGGAATTGATAGGATTTTATCGATACGATTCCATTATCGATTCTGCTTATCGATTCGATTCTTTGTCGATTCCCTTATCGATACCTGCTCAATTTATAATTTAAATAAATAAATTGGAAATGCAACAGAACTAAGCTGGTTAGAATAACAACATGCAACTTTACATTTCTGATTGTCATTTATTGTTGAGCCCCCATGTCAGGGGCGACAGTGGCTCGGGAGGTAGAGCAGTCGTCTGGCAATCCCGGTTCGATTCCCGCTCCTCCCGGGCAGCGTGTCGATGTGTCCTTGAGCAAGACACTTAACCCCTAACTGCTCCCGATGAGCAGGTTGGCACCTTGCATGGTTGCCTCCGCCGTCGTTGTGTGAGTGATTGGGTAAAATGTAAGGAACAAATTGTAAAGCGCTTTGGATAAAAGCGCTATATAAAAATTTAAAAAGCAGCCATTTACCATGTCAGAAAAATACAAAAACTGTAGAAAATAAAACATTAACTATAGCCTACACTTAAATAAAATAATGTATTTGAGATTCTCTTAAAATGTATTTATTTTTTTTATTCTTAAACTAATTTAATCTATTGAATAACAGGTCGTTATTCCTCTGACTTCTGTCTCACACACACACACACACACACGTGCGCGCACGCACGCGCGCACACGCACACACGCAGAGCTCCCTCCCCGGGCCCCTGTCCTGTAAGGTATTGGCTTGTGTTGCTACACGGACACATTTGTATGTTGCACCACGGTACTTCCTTCAATTAGGAACCGGTTCCCAATGGGAATCGGTTTTCGATTCCCATCCCTACCTAAGACCATTGCTGCAATTCTGCCTGGACAGCGCAAAATACTAATAAAGACCGTTGACCACTGTTTGGCGTTGGTGTCAATGTCATTATAACCATGCTGGAATATGAATGCCGTTTTTAGTTTCGTTCGATTGGCTACCGGGTATAATATGATTTGTAGAGGCATATAATCTATTTTGTTGTCGGTATTAGGTAGCCTATATAAATTATATATAATAGCATAGCCTACATTATGTAAGGCAGTGGTTCTCAAACTTTTTACACCAAGTACCACCTGAGAACGTAGCTGGCTCTCCAAGTACCACCATTTGACGACGTTAAAAGAGATGCACAGTTCACGCAGGAGGCAAATGTATTCCTAATACCATTATTTATTGTTAACTTTTGTCAGACACAGCCACAATGTACAAAGGGGTAGCACTAGAACTAGCAAACTCTTCCACACAACTCATACAATGCAAGGGGCATTGAGAACATAATAACTAACATTCTCACATAGCAAGTGAGAAAATTAAGAACAACTGTATTTCAGCAAATGTACTTAATTCTCTCTCTCTCTCTCTCTCTCTCTCTCTCTCTCTCTCTCTATCACACACACAGCAAGCAATTGTCCTTCATTCTCTCTCTAAGTGGGGGTCCCCCACCAGGAATTATTTTGTTACAAAGACTTAATTTCCTGCATTCTGGTGCAGGATTTTTTTTAATTGTACCCTTTAAATTCCAGTGTTTGTGATGGGCATCACAAATTATTGTAAAAAAAGAAAAAGAAAACACATATTCAATACATTTTCGAATTGTAACTAGGGATGTCCCGATCGCCTTTTTTTGCTTCCGATCCGATCCCGATCATGTGATTTTAAATATCTATCGATCCGATCGTTTCCGATCCGATCTTTCACATTAGTAATCAATTTTGACGCATTTTTGTCAGAAACTGGCAGAGCGAGACAAGCCCATCTGTTGCCTATAGTCCGGGGCGCGAGAGCGGAGGCTTTTGTTATTACATTCACCCTGAGAAATGTGCTTCTGCTTCATATGAGAAATATTAAAAGTTTCAATATATGTTTGCACATTAGTATACATTCAGTGTTCGACTTACGTAATGGTCCATTCTGGTCTGAAACGCCGACGATAATCCCCAGTCACGTTATCCTCCAGGTGAAAAGTTAGTCTGAAAACTTCGCCTCCAGCCTGTCCTCCTTGCAAACATTGCAACTGGCTTGACTTTCTATTTTAAAATGCTTAGTTCCAAACCTCTGACATTAAGTCTAGCTGCTCAAGTCAGTGGATATTAACCGTGTTTCGGGAGCGACGTGTTGTACTGTTGTTGTGATGTGGTCGAGCGTGTAGCGTCTAAATTAAAGGGGTGTTTGTTGCAACGGTGAAAATTAAAGGGGAATGTGTTTGTTGTGGACAATTATTCTGCTCTGTGTGACAATAAATACATTAATGATGATATATTATATGTAATTTAAAACCAAAACGAAGGCCTCCGTATGAGTTTAAGACGTGGACATGGTCATGTTTGTTGAATAAAATTTTTCTTTTTTTGACTGCAGATTTTTATAATTTTTTTTCCCCGATCCCCGATCCTCTGAAAAGCACGTAATCGACGCCGATCCCGATCACGTGATCGGATCGGGACATCCCTAATTGTAACCCTTTAAATGCCCGTTTGTGTGATGGCATCACAAATTATTGTTAAAAAAACACACAAAGTAAAATATTTTCAATATATCAAATGCAAAGTACATTTTTCTCGGGGGGGATTATTACAGGCTAGGCATGTGTCAATGATTAACAACACAAATTTTGATGGATTTTTTTAATGTCGGATTTAACAACTCTTTTCAGAAAAGTGGGAGTATTTAATTTTGTATCTGACATTACAAAAAAATCTAAAATTAAAAATGGTTATGATCAGGGCTGAAGTTGAATAAAAGATTTATGACTGTTTAGACTGCATTACTCTCTGTCACAGTGATCTCCTGGTTGTTCCCCACCTAGGTTCTAACTATCGCGCCGCCGCAACTAGAAACACTGGCCTGGCCTGCTTCTAAGTGCAGTGGCCTGACTGAAAAAAATTATAATATCTTATTTTTTTTAAATAATTTTCAGATTTATTTTTTATTTTTTCAAGTACCACCAGCAGTACCACCAAGTACCACTAGTGGTACGCGTACCACAGTTTGAGAACCACTGATGTAAGGGATAATGTATAGCTACGAGGTCATTGTCGCAAAATAATTGACCGACACGGCGTTCTGGAACACAGAGGCGCAGCCGAGGTGTTCTAAACACAGTGAAGGTCAATTATTTTGCGACAATGACCGAGTATAGCTATACATTATCCCGCTTATTACATGGCTAACTTACTAACAATATAAGTACAGTAATTCATTTTACACCATCGACAAGACTAGATCAAAAGTTGTTCTGTTGCTCCTATGTCATCGGCAGGTGTGGACTTGATTGCACCTGATGTAGTGCAGCTGTGTGAGATAAAGCTGGGAACGAGGTTATAGCTTTCGTGAATGCTTGATTGTGATTGGTCAGTAGCGCTCTGTTGCCCCTAACAGCGGTCATTATTGCGCGTTGCCCGTAGCAGCTGTGAATTATCGAGAAATAATTGACCACTGCTAGGGGAAACGGAGCGCTATTGACCAATCACAATCAAGCATTTTGGCGAATGTTAAAACGCCATGTAATAAGCAACAGTAACTTGCGCTTATATAACACATGGCACAGCCCTGCGAAGCCTGCATACAGTAAACTAACTTGATCGTTAATCTAGCTGTTGTATCTTTATGCTTATGAAAACATTAAATAATATGTATAGGCTATAGGCCGTCATTTTGCCTTAATAGCCTATATTCTCAAATAGCATTTAATGGCTATCCGCTGTGGGCTATCTCCTTGCTGACGGACCAGTATACCTTATATCATATCATATTCCTATGTTTCCAGCATATACTATAACAATAATACGAGAGCAGGGCCGGCTAGGTGGCGCAGTGGGCAAGGTGCTCGCTACCAACGCAGGAGATGCTGGGTTTGAGCCCAGCTCTCGGCGTTGCTACCAGCTTGGCTGGTCGTTCATACTAATACAATTGGCAGTATTAGGGGGTGGGAAGCTGGTGGGTGGGGATCGGACGTTGTGGACAGCGACTCCTACAGGTCGGTTGGTGCACCTGCGCAGTAGAATCAGGAAGCGACGGGGGCGGCGTGTCCCTTCCACGCAGACCCTCGCCACTGAGAGATTGCGCTGTGCAGGTGAAAAGATGCGACGGCTGCCTCGAGTACCGGAGGGGACACGTGATGCAAGGCTTTGTCCACATTGCAGCCGGCTTGTGGGAGGCATGGCCAACAGCGTTCGAGACAGGGGAGGGTAGAATTGGACAATACGAAATTGGGGAAGGGAGAAAAATAGAAAATGGGGAGAAAAAGTAGATTAAAAAAAATTATAATAATACGAGATCATACAATAACAATGAATCTCACTGCCATGTATAGCCTGCATATACGCCATGTGTAGCCTGCCTATGTGATCAATAAAAACGCGAACTTGAATTCCATCACGTCTGTGCGGGAGTGCACAAATAGACTGTTAGTCTCAGTGAAGTTTCAACGGAGGTCATCTATTCTAACCAACAAATTGAAGTAGAAAGCATTTCGTTGTGACCAATCTTATTTGGAAACATGACACACAAAATAATAGTATTTAACTTTTTATTTTAAACAATATTTAATTGCGTTTGGAGGTGGGTGTTCTGCGTCTGCCCCCCGTGCCAAACAAGCAGGCCAACTGCGCTCTAAAGGGCTCTTGTTCGCACGTGATCCCGTTATAATTGCACTCCTGTTGGGTCGTTCGTTGGGTTGGTCAGAGTCATTAACTATGGCTTCAGTGGATAACCCCAACCACCTGCTTTTAACACTTTGAGTGCCACGCCGGGTTTTCCTTTTTACCCCCTTGATGCCACCATCCACTTCAATGTTAATGTTAATATCGCCTAATCTATGTTTTATATTATGGCTATGTGTCTAATCTGCCCGTCGCTTATCAAAGACTATTTTCCAGTCAGTGCTGTCAAGGCAGATTGGTTTTTTATCGCTTCATTTCCGTTTTAGAGCATTTAGAAAAGCACCCGTTTTGAGATAAAAAACAGTTCATTCTGGACCATTTTTCTTTTTCTTTTTTTATATCTTTTTCCCCCTCCATTTTCCTCCGATTTTCTCCCATCCCAATGTTAGTCGTTATGCCAATTCCCAATCCCCTTCCTGGTCGCTGCGCACTTACCCCCCACAGTCGGATCATCTGGGAGAGTGGAGGCTATCACGTGCTTCCTCCGACACACGTCCAGCCAATCAACCGCTTCTTTTCACCTGGCAGCGCGGATCCTCCCTGAGAGGGCGTAGCGTGTGGAAGGATCACACTATCCCACTCAGGTCCTATCCGCGCTTAGCAGGCGCCCCGACCGAACTGTAGGAGTCGCTGTTTACAACGACCCGGACCCACCCCGCCAGCTTCTCCCACCCTCTAATACAGCCAATTGTATTAGTGTGAACGGCCAGCCAAGCTGGTGACAACCCCGGAGCTGTGAGCTGGATTTGAACAGGCGAATCCAGCTCACAGCTCCGGGGTTGGTGACGAACGCAATCTCCGCTACGCCACCTAACCGCTTTCATTCTGGACCATTCTATGAAAATCGTCTTTTACTGGAATATTCCACAACGTTGATATTCGTCGGCCTATTTATGAATCGTTTTCAAATAAACGCTAGATGATCAATATTATACGTGCACGCAAGCACATTCGGGCCGCGCACAGATAATCGCCGCGTTGATTTCCTCTTGGACTTTTACAGTGAAACCGAAAGAGCCCATTTCACAAAACAAGTTTTCAAGTTTCAAGTTTCTTTAATAGTTGTCATACAGAAGTACAGAATACTTTCATACAAAATGCTTCTTACTGTTACGCTCCAGAGACTGTGCTAGACAAAATAAGTATCAAATAACATAGTATAGCATGTAAATTAGAAGTAGAAAATGAGGTCACAGTGTTCAGTATAGACATATGTACAATGTTCGATGCAGAATAGACGTAACTGAGTTACCATATAATATACAATACTATGCAGCAGGCCATGTGAGCGGATCGGAGCGTGAGCGGCGCGGGGCGCGGAGCGGGCGGTTTTGACGTGAGCGAGGAGTGGGTTTTAAAATGGGTCGGCGCGACGTCCGGAGCGAGAGTTCTCCTCCGCTCCAATCCACTCCAGGTCGCTCACAGTGGTTTAACACTGTTGATGTAATATACATGCAGTACAATGCCAAAGCAACAGATGGCGATGTACAAACATGAAGGCCATTTTCAACCAATGAGAAGGGTGAACCTGTGATATCCGGTTCAGGCTTTGTCACTGTAGAGACGCCCACACTCACTCCTGTTAGAAAAAGTATCGACGCCATTGTTGTTGACGTTAGCTTACATGCTAACGTTAATGGCAGCGACCATAGCATTGTGGCTCGGCTAGCCTATCATCGCTTAATATAGCTAGTGAATGGATAAACAACGTTATTTAACATTGCAGAATGGGTACAATTACAATGCGGCTCAATACAAACAATTGTTAAGGGGCCCAGGGGGTGTAGACTGTTGTAGTTTGAGCTAATTTACACCATGCTCCAAAAAAAAAAAAAAAAAATCTGCCGAGCGATCTGGCGCGGGGCTCGATTCAACGTGAGCGGGGAGCGAGCGGAGAGCGACTTGGGGGCGGGGTCAACATGATCGATTAGCGGAGCGGACCAAGCTTTAAAGAGCGAAGAGCGGATTTCTCGGCCCCGCCGATCCGCTCACGTGGCCTGCTATGCAGTGTACTAATATACAATACTATATAGTGCAAACAGCTTATAACTTCATCAAAATTAGTCTGATTATCCTAACACTGATAACATAGATTCCTTACCTGACATCAGATGGTATCCAACTGGTATATTCCAATTCCTGATCACCATTCGAAAAAATCGATAAGTGTATAGATCCACCGTGTGTACAGTGCAGTACATGATTCCGCGGGTCTCAGAGGCTCCAGAATGAACTGTGGTAACCCCGGCTGGATCAGTGGACTGGAAAATGTGGAGTACCGGATTTTTTTCCCCATCCATTTTCATTGAGTCCATTCCAAAATCCCTTATGTCATCTGGGAGACGATAGGGAGCGCTTTTTTCCACATATGATCGCCGGCGGTGCTCGTGTATACTCGGGTAGGCTTGCGTGATGCAATATGATTTCAGATCGCTAAAAAAAAGAAAAATCCGAGAAATCTCGTGAGTGGCTTTCAACCACATATTAATAAACCCGAGATATCTCGTGTGTGGCAGTTAAAGTGTTAAGCGATATTTTAATTACAGATACCCCAGTAATAACATTACAATTTAATTCAATACAATGCGTGCCTCCTCCCGGTCACCAGCAACGACATGTATCAGCCAAATGCACATCGCAACATTGACTTTGTGGAATCCCTTTCTATTCACATCATTTGCTCGATCCATTTCCAATATATCACGATGGACCGTGCCGGTGGCCAAAGACCCGAGAGTGGAGAGGACTTGAATGTGGGGATGCCATGTGCGTTTTGTTCCACACTTAATTTGGGTCCCAAATTGCTGTACAAATCAAGGAGAATCAAGTTCAAGTTTCTTTATTATTTGTCATACAGAATATGAGAATGTGTCTCGGGTAGCGGACTCTATAATATTATGTTCTCTCTGCAAATAGACTGTCCTATCTCTGAAAACAGTCAGTGCACCCCGTAGTATTTCGATAACGCTATATATAAACCATGCTGCATTCATTCGGAAAGAAAGACCTATTCCAAATGCTATTTATAGGGTTTGACAATAATTACTAGGGATGACCCCTATTAATCGATTAGTCGACTAATCAGTCGAAAGGGGCCGTAGTTGACTGGCCAACCTCTTAGTCGAATAGAATAAAAAAATAAAAATAAAAAAATAAATTATATATATATATTTTTATCATTTTTTTTTTAAGAAAAGAGCCATAGAACCGTGGCTAACGCTAATGGCACGCATACCAGAGGCTAACTGCCTACGAAAACAGGCACAGAGGCACTGAAAGAGGATTTCACCCGTCTAATGAACACACTAGACTAGACGAATATCAAGATGTATCCATCAGTGGACCAATTGCATGCTTTTGCAGAGGACAAGAAGCCTTCAGTCGACTCCTTCAGACATTAAGCACCCCCCACAGCCCAAATGGAATGATATAAAAAAAAATATATATATATATATTATACTTTTATTTTTATTTTTTAAGTCGACCAATAGTCGACTAACGGCAGATTTTGGCCAATCCTAGTCGACCATCCAAATCCTTAGTCGGGGACAGACCTAATAATTACACTACTCTCGCTATTTTACAATTAACTATAATGAATTACGGGTCATACAGAACACGCCAGTGTAATGCACAAAAGCTTATTTCCGTGCTGCAATCTTCATATTCTACCGCTGGGCGCCATCATTTGCATGTTACTCTACAACCATGACCTTGACATTGTGAATGAACATTATAACACCATGACAGTATGGTGTTTGTGTGTTTTTCTTTGTGTTTTCTGTTGGGTTTATGTGTGTGTGTGTGTTCTGTTGGTTGTCTATTATGCACACTGTCTATAATTTGCTTTTGCATTTGTCCGCCAGCTTTGCGCTTGCAAAATAACATCGTTACTGGCTTGTCTGTGTGTGCTTTCTCTCCATCTGTTGTCTATCTAAAATTAGATAGATTAGATATTTCTAATTGTAGTCTTGTTTTCTTTTTTGTTTTCATGTGGGAATGCTTCTACGTCTGCAGTTTAGCTATTCTAAAATGGTGTGTTAGCATTGTAGCATTCCTCATTCTAACCTGGGAAACGCAGGTGCAAGCTAACTCATTAACTTCTTCAATGAGGAATACTAACAATGCTAGCGGCTGTGTTTTGGCTAAGACCCAAACGTTTTCCCTATGACGTGGAAGGTTCCCAGTGCAGAAAACTAAGACTAAAATTCAGTGTCAAGGTAGAGCTCTGGTTGTATTCTCATTAGTGGTGGGACTTGATTAAAAATGTTTATTGAATTTATTTGAGACTTTATAGTTAATTAATCAAAATTAATCACATTTTAATTGCATATCAATATTTGATGCGAAAAGCAACATTTTTCAATTCAAATGGATTTTGGTATATGAGTGAATCAATGAATATACATTATACATATGTTTAAGCAGCAAAATCCTGTATTAGCTACTACACAGACCAACAGATCAATGAAATTTTTAACAAAGTGCAGCAATTTTAGGAATAATATATATACTGTATAGCGCAAAGGACCTTTTGTAAACTCAAGCACTTTCGAGGTCAAAGTTAAACGCAGTACTTTCAAGTACATTCCAGAACAGTTGACCATTGGGGGGAAAAAACTCTTGATTGATCTCAAATTCCCTTCTTTTTTCAGTATTCTGTATGAACAAACCAGACTAAAAGAAACAAATTTGCGATTTATTATACTTTATACTTATAGCACATGCATGAGTCTGGTCTCCTTTGAAAGGTAACATTCTTCTTACACAATAAAGAAAAATCATCATGCGATTAAATGCATTAATCTTTTTAACTTTAAATTCTTTCTGTAGTTAAATAATCGCAATTAATGCGATAATGTCCCAGCCCTAATTCTCATACATGATACCTCAGACTAATGTCATATCAGCATGATATTAGTCCCGGGTAACGACTGCTGTGTTAGAGACTAGCTATATGTTGCTATTTGGGCTGTCCTGTTGAAGTCTGGTTCTGTTGCATGCGTCGGTCAACAGTGAGCTTGGGCTGTTCAGAACCTGGTTGGGAACGCTGGAGAGAAGGTACCGCTCCCTGAGTCTGGAATAGACACCTCTTCCCAGCACGCAGACTGTGCCCTTCAAGCCCCATCTGTTCCTATACCTTGAATGAATGAATTATTTTATTTCGAATGTTTACACATACAAATAAATAAACATAAACAAATAATTTTTCGAAAATCTTCACAAATAAACAAACGAAAAGGATAGGTTTGAAGCCGAAGGCTTATAGAGCAACCTACCCCTAATTCAAAAACAAATTCAAAAAAGTTTAAGTTTTCAAAATATAACAAACAAACTAAACAAAAAAAATCAACAAAAACCTATCCATAAAAGAAGAAAAAAAATGTATGTTTGCAAGATAAAACAAACAAACAAAAAATCAACAATCAACATAAACCGTTCCCGAAAAGAACATAAGCCAACATAGGAAAATCAAAACTTAATCTGCAATACCCGAGTTTCATGGTAGAGAAAAACAGATTGTAGGTTAAATTTTACTATAAGATTCTAGAACCCTGTTTTTAAACATCTTTTTAAACTTAAAAATACTCCGGCTGTTTTTTATTTCATCCGGTATATTGTTCCAGAGTTTCACTCCTTTAACTGACACAGACATACTTTTAAGTGTGGTTCGAGCTCTAGGCTGTTTCAAATCGAGTGTTCTTCTTAAATTATACGTCACCTCTCGTTCTTTAAACAAAATTTGTAAGTTACATGGCAGTTGATAACTTCTTGCTTTATAAACTATCTCTGCTGTTTTAAGGTCAACTAAGTCAAGGAATTTTAATGCCCTTAGTTCAAAAAACTGTGTTTGTAGGATGGAGATAACTAACATTGTTCACAACCCTTATTGCCTTTTTTTGTAAGATGATAATAGGATTCAGATTAGTTTTGTATGCGTTTCCCCAAGTTTCTATACAGTAAGTTAGATATGGTAATAAAAGAGTACAATAAATTGTGTATAATGATCTCAAATTTAATATGTGTGGTTTTTCTTAAGACACCTAAGCTACGCGCTGTTTTTTTCTTTACATAGTTAATGAGTTTTCCAGCTGAGGTTTTGGTCTATCACGACACCCAAAGAAGTATATTCATTTACTTAACTCTTATCTCTAACACATAGACTGTGCCCTAAGTCTGGAATAGACACCTCTTCCCAGCACATAGACTGTGCCCTTTAGCCCATATACATGTATCTACTTTATGTATTTTAATTGTTAACCAATACATAGACTATGCCCTGAGCTATGAACACCTCTTCCCAACATGTAGCCTATGCATAAGAACATTGTGCTAACAGTGAAGCCATCCCCTCTCATCCCTCCCCAGACAATATCTACAGCAAGCTTTCTCCCTGCTACTAACTCCCAATAGAGACATACCAATCTTTCTCCCTGCTACTAACTCCCAGTAGAGGACTAACAATAATTTTCAATACCTGATATTGAAGTAATCCCATAACCTCTTAAGCCTGAGGGGTCCAGTACCGGACCCACAATGACATCACGCCATAGATCCATCTCTACAGACTGTATGAATTAATGTTGCGGTTTTTTCAAATGTAGCCAAGAGTAAAGACCCTAACCCTGTCAAACCAGCTGTCAATGTGTATATTCTAGCACTACGTTTGTTTACCAATGGTTTTAAGTGTTATTAGTGAAATATGAGTTATAGAGAAAAAGACTAATATTTACGTGAGGAAATGATGGACTACATTTAGTTTATAGTCCTATGAGGAGAGGAGACCCAGGACTTTCGATGGGCTTTCGAATAATAAAAAAAAAACGACTTTTCCTAGCTCATGCCAGCCCCCGTCAATCATCTGACTTCTGGGTTGACTTTTTTTATTTTTCGGGATCTCCCACAATCCTGCATGTTATTGCCATAAAACAGAACACAGTTAGTTTCTCTACCTTTCTGTGAACGTCTAGCAAAAAACTGCGTTGCAATCTGATGAAAAATGGCGGAGACATTTAATTTATTTATTTATTTTTTGTAATCTTTTTTCCCCTCCTTTTTCCTCCGATTTTCTCCCATCCCAATGTTAGTCGTTATGCCAATTCCCAATCCCCTTCCTGGTCGCTGCGCACTTACCCCCCACAGTCGGTCTGGGAGAGTGGAGGCTATCACGTGCTTCCTCCGACACATGTCTAGCCAATCAACCGCTTCTTTTCACCTGGCAGCGTGGACTCTCACTGAGAGGGTGTAACGTGTGGAAGGATCACACTACCCCCCTTAGATCCTATCCGCACTGAGCAGGCGCCCCGACCGAACTGTAGGAGTCGCTGTTTACAACGACCCGGACCCACCCCGCCAGCTTTCCCACTCTCTGATACTGCCAATTGTATTAGTGTGAACGGCCAGCCAAGCTGGTGACAACGCCGGAGCTGTGAGCTGGACTCGAACAGGCGAATCCAGCCGCTCCGGTGTTTGTGACGAACGCAATCTCCGCTACGCCACCTGACCGCCCTGAGAAATTTACATTATAAAAAAGTAACTGTACTTACAGTAGATTTCATTCACGGTTTGTGAATCACGCCTGGTGATACTAAAACCAGATTGAACTCTGCCATTGGAAAGGGGAGATTTGGCCCGATCCATAGATGTGCGATTTGGCCATAATAAGGTCATTTATAGGCCTGATATTCTATTGTTCATATTTCAAATTGCGTGTGTCCAGATGGCAGAATTCAGTACCGTCTCTACAAAATCTCCTGTTTAATCATCTGCCCTTTATTCATTTGCTTAGATTTTCTGTACACATGATCTCAAGAAGGTGCTGAATGATCTCAGTTGCATGTTTTCATGTCTGGTTTTAGCATGGTGTTATTCACCATCAAAGATGAAAAAAGAAAAGAGGGGGGGGGGGGAAAGGAAATTGATAATTGATCATTTACTCAAGCCTAGTAATAGAAACAATATTTCTGACACTGGGAATACATTCCTTGAGATCCATAGATGTCCCTAGATACCAATAACATGCAAATGGACCTTGTAGAAGTGGATCAATCTTCCATTTACAAAATAGGGCTCTGGTTTAAGAGGTTAATCTTGTCATACCTCTAATCTGCCTAATCCAGCCTTTCACTCCTTGAGTCTGTTATCTGTAGAATGTGTTTGGTGTGTTTATGGGTGCATTGGTTGGTTGTTTTTTTTCATGTCTTTTTGTGTTTTGAATCATTAGTGTGAAAACTCAGTGGTTAGTTGTATCTATATTTGCTGTATATCACAGGCTAGATTGAAAGCTTTTTCTTTTCTCTGCCTTTTCCCCCTAGCATGTTGAGTGGTTTGTGCAATAGAAAATGGTGTTCCTGTGTGTGTGTGTGTGTGTGTGTGTGTGTGTGTGTGTGTGTGTGATTAATGTGGTGATGTCATGATATCTGTGGTTGAAAGGTCATGTATGCTAAATTGCTAATCCTAGGTGCTGCTGGCATGGGAGGCCTTTTTGTCAATCAAGTCAAAAGTAGCAATATAGAGATCCCTGTGTGTGTGTGTCGCTGGCTGGCTGGCTCTGATTGACTGTCTTGCTCTATGGTCAAGGCTAAGAGGATTAACTGTGTGTGTGTCTCCGTCGCTGACCTGGCTCGGGTGGCTTTGGGGGAACATCAGGGGCAGGTGGACACTACACACTACAAACACACACACACGTCAAGTAGGTGGAAGAGCTTTTGGGTCTCTGTTTAAGAATCAAGTCCTAAACAACTGAGCATTTAAACACCTACACACAAACACACACACCTTGACGTCAGAGGGTTAGTTAAGGTAAGTGCCCCCCCCAAGACCAAGGAGATGTTCTCTTGTCTTTACCTGTGTGTATGATCTAACCATTCTTCCTGTCTTCCCCTATCTCTCTCTCTCTCTCTCCCTCTTATCTCCATCCACCCATCCCTTCCATTTCCATACCTCTACCTCATTCTTTGTCATCATCCCTCCATCCACCCGCTACCTCTCAATTTCTTCTGTCTTTCTTGTCTCTCCCTTCCCCACTCTCTCTCCGTCCACCCCCTGGACCTCCATCCCTTCTCTCTTCCACCTCCTTGCTTCCCCCTCCCCACCACCTCCTCCTCTTTCATCCCTCTCTCCTTCTCACCCCCTCCTCTGTCTCCTCCTGTTCACCCTCTCCCCCCCTCTTGGTCTCCGCAGCGCCCCGGCCCAGCGTCCGCCCGGCGCCTCCCCGTCGGCCCACAACATCAGCAGCAGTGGCGCCACGGTGACTGAGCGCACCAACTTCTCGCGGGGGGTCGGCATCCGCAGCACGTTCCACGCGGGCCAGCAGCGCGGGGCCCGGGACCAGCAGGGCTCCGCCTACCCGGGCGGCCCCGCCTCCCCGTCGCTGTCACACGGCAACAGCCAGGCCCGCCGTCAGCACGGTGCCACGGGCATCTTCAGCAAGTTCACATCCAAGTTCGTACGCAGGTGAGCGAGGCGGGGAGGGCTTCTGAACTGAAGAGGATGATGGAGAGAGGGAAAGAGAGAGGGGGGGGGTAGAGAGAGAGATGGGGAGAGGGGTAGGTAGATAGAGAGAGATGGGTGGGGAGAGAGAGAGAGGGGGGTAGGTAGAGAGAGGGGTAGGTAGAGAGAGATGAGAGAGGCATAGGTAGAGAGAGAGAGAGAGAGGAGTAGAGAGAGGGGGGTAGGTAAAGAGAGATGGAGAGAGGGGTAGGTAGAGAGAGAGGGGTATGTAGAAAGAGAGAGGGGTAGGTAGAGAGAGAGATGGAGAGAGAAGTAGGTAGAGAGAGAGGGGTATGTAGAAAGAGAGAGGGGTAGGTAGAGAGAGAGATGGAGAGAGGAGTAGGTAGAGAGAGATACGGGTATGTAGAAAGAGAGAGGGGTAGGTAGAGAGAGAGATGGAGAGAGGAGTAGGTAGAGAGAGATACGGGTATGTAGAAAGAGAGAGGGGTAGGTAGAGAGAGAGATGGAGAGAGGGGTAGGTAGAGAGACAGGGGTAGGTAGATAGAGAGATGGAGAGAGAGGGGTAGGTAGAGAGACAGGGGTAGGTAGATAGAGATATGGAGAGAGAGGGGTAGGTAGAGAGAGATGGGTAGATGGAGATAGATGGGTAGATAGAGGGAGATAGGTAGATAGAGATATGGGTAGATGGATATAGATAGGTAGGTAGATAGATAGATAGATAGATAGATAGATAGATAGAGATATGCAAGTAGGTGGATAGATGGATACCATGGGGATATTTGATTAGTTCGCTCAAGTTCCTGTGTTACATTAGTGGATGGGAGGAATGGAGGTAACGAGAGAAAGGAAGTTAATATGAATTTGTATAGATGGATAGCCGCAGGGGAGGTGGATAGATAGATAGATAGATGGATAGATAGATGGATAGATGGATAGATAGATGGATAGATGGATAGATAGATAGATAGATAGATAGATAGATAGATAGATAGATAGATAGATAGATAGATAGTGTGAAATTAAGGGGGAGTTCTTGAAAATTAACATGTTTTGAATGTGCTTGGATCTCATACATCATAGATAGATAGATGGAAAGATAGAAATTTAGTTCAGGAAAGATTGTATCTCAACACCTTCACCTCCAATGTCCTTCTACAAGTCCAAGCGATGGAAGAGTAGAAAAAAAGAAAACATCATGATGCAATAAATGTCACATGACAGATCTGAGGGAGGGATACCAGCTGTGACAGAGATCTGAGGGAGGGATACCAGCTGTGACAGATCTGAGGGAGGGATACCAGCTGTGACAGATCTGAGGGAGGGATATCAGCTGTGACAGAGATCTGAGGGAGGGATACCAGCTGTGACAGATCTGAGGGAGGGATACCAGCTGTGACAGATCTGAGGGAGGGATACCAGCTGTGACAGATCTGAGGGAGGGATACCAGCTGTGACAGATCTGAGGGAGGGATACCAGCTGTGACAGAGATCTGAGGGAGGGATATCAGCTGTGACAGAGATCTGAGGGAGGGATACCAGCTGTGACAGATCTGAGGGAGGGATATCAGCTGTGACAGAGATCTGAGGGAGGGATACCAGCTGTGACAGATCTGAGGGAGGGATACCAGCTGTGACAGAGATCTGAGGGAGGGATACCAGCTGTGACAGATCTGAGGGAGGGATATCAGCTGTGACAGGGATCTGAGGGAGGGATACCAGCTGTGACAGAGATCTGAGGGAGGGATACCAGCTGTGACAGGGATCTGAGGGAGGGATACCAGCTGTGACAGATCTGAGGGAGGGATACCAGCTGTGACAGATCTGAGGGAGGGATACCAGCTGTGACAGAGATCTGAGGGAGGGATACCAGCTGTGACAGGGATCTGAGGGAGGGATACCAGCTGTGACAGATCTGAGGGAGGGATACCAGCTGTGACAGATCTGAGGGAGGGATACCAGCTGTGACAGAGATCTGAGGGAGGGATACCAGCTGTGACAGATCTGAGGGAGGGATACCAGCTGTGACAGAGATCTGAGGGAGGGATACCTGCTGTGACAGATCTGAGGGAGGGATACCAGCTGTGACAGAGATCTGAGGGAGGGATACCCGCTGTGACAGATCTGAGGGAGGGATACCAGCTGTGACAGAGATCTGAGGGAGGGATACCAGCTGTGACAGAGATCTGAGGGAGGGATACCAGCTGTGACAGAGATCTGAGGGAGGGATACCAGCTGTGACAGATCTGAGGGAGGGATACCAGCTGTGACAGAGATCTGAGGGAGGGATACCAGCTGTGACAGATCTGAGGGAGGGATACCAGCTGTGACAGATCTGAGGGAGGCATACCAGCTGTGACAGATCTGAGGGAGGGATACCAGCTGTGACAGAGATCTGAGGGAGGGATACCAGCTGTGACAGATCTGAGGGAGGGATACCAGCTGTGACAGAGATCTGAGGGAGGGATACCAGCTGTGACAGAGATCTGAGGGAGGGATACCAGCTGTGACAGAGATCTGAGGGAGGGATACCAGCTGTGACAGAGATCTGAGGGAGGGATACCAGCTGTGACAGAGATCTGAGGGAGGGATACCAGCTGTGACAGATCTGAGGGAGGGATATCAGCTGTGACACAGATCTGAGGGAGGGATACCAGCTGTGACAGAGATCTGAGGGAGGGATACCAGCTGTGACAGATCTGAGGGAGGGATACCAGCTGTGACAGATCTGAGGGAGGGATACCAGCTGTGACAGAGATCTGAGGGAGGGATATCAGCTGTGACAGATCTGAGGGAGGGATACCAGCTGTGACAGAGATCTGAGGGAGGGATACCAGCTGTGACAGAGATCTGAGGGAGGGATACCAGCTGTGACAGATCTGAGGGAGGGATACCAGCTGTGACAGATCTGAGGGAGGGATACCAGCTGTGACAGAGATCTGAGGGAGGGATACCAGCTGTGACAGATCTGAGGGAGGGATACCAGCTGTGACAGATCTGAGGGAGGGATACCAAGTTGGAAGATACACACATGAGATCTGCATTCTACTTTATATAATGATATAACTAGTGCAGGACTCTTGGTTAATGCAAGGGAAGGGAGAGCGGAAGAAAGCGACCATGGTCCATGAATTATTCGGCTCTAGTCAACAGCGAAACACATCAAGTTTCTCTTGACAGCTGTGCTGACAGTGTTTGGCCATAGCAGTGGGACCAGAATATGATGGCGGTGGGTTATATTTCAAACCCAGGTAATGTGGGACATGTTAGAATATATACACACACACACACACACACACACACACACACACACACCACTATGGGAGTCCACGTTGTTTACTTGCTGCCAAAACGTGACTCAGCGAGAATCTTCACGGCCACTCAGCGGGGAAGGAAAGGGGGAGAGGGCAGAGCAGAGTGAGAGGATGAGGGGAAAGATGGAGGGGAGAGAGGGGAAATGAAAAGGGGGGGACCACGTCAGACCCATGCAGGCTACACTCACTGCTGAGTCTTCAACCAGCCTGAAACCAGCGAGAAACGGGCTCCAAAATGGAAGCTAAAATTCCACCTCACTAGACAGACATAATAATAATGACTTGGATTTATATAGCGCTCTTCATGGCACCCAGAGCGCTTCACAGAGTCCATTATTCGTTCATACACAGTCATACCGGTGGTGGTAAGCTACAATTGCAGCCAGAGCTGCCCTGAGGCAGACTCACGGAAGCGTGGCGAATAATCAACGCCTACGGCCCCTCCGACCACCACCAACATTCATTCACATGCACACACATTCATACGAGGCAAGTAGGTTAAGTGTCTTGCCCAAGGACACAACGGCAGTGGGATAGACATGTCTCTGCATATAGTGAGTATGTAAGCAGGTCTAGTTCTCTCACTAGTATCAGTATGTAAGCAGGTCTAGTTCTCTCTAGTATCAGTATGTAAGCAGGTCTAGTTCTCTCTAGTATCAGTATGTAAGCAGGTCTAGTTCTCTCTCTAGTATCAGTATGTAAGCAGGTCTAGTTCTCTCTAGTATCAGTATGTAAGCAGGTCTAGTTCTCACTAGTATCAGTATGTAAGCAGGTCTAGTTCTCTCTAGTATCAGTATGTAAGCAGGTCTAGTTCTCTCACTAGTATCAGTATGTAAGCAGGTCTAGTTCTCTCTCTAGTATCAGTATGTAAGCAGGTCTAGTTCTCTCACTAGTATCAGTATGTAAGCAGGTCTAGTTCTCACTAGTATCAGTATGTAAGCAGGTCTAGTTCTCACTAGTATCAGTATGTAAGCAGGTCTAGTTCTCACTAGTATCAGTATGTAAGCAGGTCTAGTTCTCTCACTAGTATCAGTATGTAAGCAGGTCTAGTTCTCTCACTAGTATCAGTATGTAAGCAGGTCTAGTTCTCTCTAGTATCAGTATGTAAGCAGGTCTAGTTCTCTCTAGTATCAGTATGTAAGCAGGTCTAGTTCTCTCTAGTATCAGTATGTAAGCAGGTCTAGTTCTCACTAGTATCAGTATGTAAGCAGGTCTAGTTCTCTCACTAGTATCAGTATGTAAGCAGGTCTAGTTCTCTCTAGTATCAGTATGTAAGCAGGTCTAGTTCTCTCACTAGTATCAGTATGTAAGCAGGTCTAGTTCTCTCTCTAGTATCAGTATGTAAGCAGGTCTAGTTCTCTCTAGTATCAGTATGTAAGCAGGTCTAGTTCTCTCTCTAGTATCAGTATGTAAGCAGGTCTAGTTCTCTCTAGTATCAGTATGTAAGCAGGTCTAGTTCTCTCTAGTATCAGTATGTAAGCAGGTCTAGTTCTCTCACTAGTATCAGTATGTAAGCAGGTCTAGTTCTCTCTAGTATCAGTATGTAAGCAGGTCTAGTTCTCTCACTAGTATCAGTATGTAAGCAGGTCTAGTTCTCTCTCTAGTATCAGTATGTAAGCAGGTCTAGTTCTCTCTAGTATCAGTATGTAAGCAGGTCTAGTTCTCACTAGTATCAGTATGTAAGCAGGTCTAGTTCTCTCTAGTATCAGTATGTAAGCAGGTCTAGTTCTCTCACTAGTATCAGTATGTAAGCAGGTCTAGTTCTCTCTAGTATCAGTATGTAAGCAGGTCTAGTTCTCTCTAGTATCAGTATGTAAGCAGGTCTAGTTCTCTCACTAGTATCAGTATGTAAGCAGGTCTAGTTCTCTCTAGTATCAGTATGTAAGCAGGTCTAGTTCTCTCACTAGTATCAGTATGTAAGCAGGTCTAGTTCTCTCACTAGTATCAGTATGTAAGCAGGTCTAGTTCTCTCTCTAGTATCAGTATGTAAGCAGGTCTAGTTCTCTCACTAGTATCAGTATGTAAGCAGGTCTAGTTCTCTCTCTAGTATCAGTATGTAAGCAGGTCTAGTTCTCTCTAGTATCAGTATGTAAGCAGGTCTAGTTCTCTCTAGTATCAGTATGTAAGCAGGTCTAGTTCTCTCTAGTATCAGTATGTAAGCAGGTCTAGTTCTCTCTCTAGTATCAGTATGTAAGCAGGTCTAGTTCTCACTAGTATCAGTATGTAAGCAGGTCTAGTTCTCTCACTAGTATCAGTATGTAAGCAGGTCTAGTTCTCTCTAGTATCAGTATGTAAGCAGGTCTAGTTCTCTCTAGTATCAGTATGTAAGCAGGTCTAGTTCTCTCACTAGTATCAGTATGTAAGCAGGTCTAGTTCTCTCTCTAGTATCAGTATGTAAGCAGGTCTAGTTCTCTCTAGTATCAGTATGTAAGCAGGTCTAGTTCTCTCTCTAGTATCAGTATGTAAGCAGGTCTAGTTCTCACTAGTATCAGTATGTAAGCAGGTCTAGTTCTCTCACTAGTATCAGTATGTAAGCAGGTCTAGTTCTCTCTAGTATCAGTATGTAAGCAGGTCTAGTGTGTATGTTGGCGCCGAGGAGAGTGGCAGCCTTTTCATAGCAGCTCCCACCCCCTCTACTTTTTATCGTGTTTACTACTTTCTTAATTATTCTTTTTGTGATTATACTTACATAATAGGTGTATAAGTGACTGTGCGTTGCTTTAGACCAAGTTAAGGCATTTGTAACAACTTCTGTGAAGTTAGCTGAGTTAGGAAAGTTCGGTCGAGCACAGCTCTGAACAATGGACAACACCGGCGGCGGGCTGGTTTACCCGCGGCAGCACAACAACAACAACAACAACAGCAACAACGGCGGGCTGGTTTACCCGAGGGAGGCTCTCCTCTGCTTTCGAAACAGAGTTGCAGAACCACCGAGGAATCTACCAGCCGAAATAAGGATTCGCAGACGGGGAAATCGAGCTGGCACGAGCGTGAAGGACAGGAGAGAGGACAGAAGGAGATTCAAGCCTTACCTGCCCGCTGTCGTCATGGGGAACGTGCGATCGCTGGTCAACAAGACCGACGAGCTCTCAGCCCTGATGATCAACCAGCGTGAGTACAAGGAGGCAAGCCTACTGTGCTTCACCGAATCCTGGCTGAACGAGAACATCCCGGACAGTGCAATAGAACAGGAGGGTTTCACGGTGGTGCGCGCTGACCGGAGTAAACAGAGCGGCAAGCGGAGAGGCGGAGGGCTTGTTGTCTTTGTTAACTCCAAATGGTGCCACCCGGGGCACATCACCATTAAGGAACGTATCTGTTCCCCCGACATTGAACTATTGGCACTGAGTCTGCGGCCATACTATTTACCGCGAGAAATAACACACGTCCTGGCTCTCACTGTTTACATCCCTCCCAGCGCGGCGGCGGCGCAGGCGAGTGACGTCATACACTCCACCGTCGCGGCGCTTCAGACAAAACACCCGGATGCATTTATTTTTATCAATGGGGACTTCAACCATGTCAGACTGAACAAGACCCTGACAAACTTCACCCAGTATGTCACCTGCAAAACCAGGGGAGACAAAACTCTGGACCTCCTGTATGCTAACGTGAAGGAGGCTTTCAGTGCGACTTCCCTGCCCCCCCTCGGCCAGTCAGACCACAACCTTGTGAGGCTTGTATCCACATACACGCCTCTCATTAAGAGACAGCCTACGATCACCATGTCTGTCCCACAGTGGTCTGACGACGTCGAGGAGGAGCTACAGGAGTGTTTCAGGTCGACGGACTGGGATATGTTTGAGAGGGCTTACGGTGATGACATTGATGGACTATCCCACTGCATCACAGACTACATCAGGTTCTGTGAGGAGAGCATCGTACCCACAAAGAGGGTACGCTGCTTCTCAAACAATAAACCCTGGATTAGCAAGGACATTAAACACCTGCTAAACAGGAAAAAGAGGGCCTTCATGGCAGGGGACACTGAGCAGGCCAGGGCTGTCCAAAGGGAGCTCAAAAAAGAGCTAAGGGCAGCCAAGGTCAGCTACAAGGACAGGCTGGAGGGCAGACTACAGGCCAACAACACCAGGGAGGTGTGGGCGGGGGTTAGGAAGATCACTGGTTTCAAACAGCAGGGCACAGCTGTGGAGGGCCCTCCAGAGCGTGCAAACGAGTTCAACACGTTCTTCAACCGCTTTGACCAGAGTGGCCTCCCCACACCCCTCCCCCCACCCATCGACACCAGCACCAGATCACACCTACAAAGCAGCCCCCCCACCCCCCACCCCCCCACACCCATCAGCAACGGCACCCCACCCCCAACACCAGCAGACTGCCCACCACCCCCAACCCTGACGATCACAACCAGTCAGGTCAGTAGGCAGCTCTCCAAAATTAATGTGAACAAGGCCAGAGGACCGGACAACACCAATCCCAGGGTGCTCAAGGTATGTGCAGAGCAGCTGGCAGCACCGCTCCAGCATCTTTTCAACCTCTCCCTGAGGCTGGAGAGGGTGCCCCAGCTCTGGAAGACCTCCTGCATTGTCCCGGTGCCCAAGAAGGGACGTCCCAGCACCCCCAACGACTACAGGCCAGTCGCTCTGACGTCACACGTCATGAAGACGTTTGAGAGACTGGTCCTGCAACACCTCAAGCCCCTGGTGCGTGACTCCCTCGACCCCCTGCAGTTTGCATACCAGGCAAACATCGGGGTGGAGGATGCCATCATCTACATGCTCCACAGAGCGTACACGCACCTGGAAAAGCCGCGCAGCTCAGTGAGGATCATGTTCTTTGATTTTTCCAGCGCCTTCAACACCATCCAGCCGTCACTGCTAGCGGAGAAGCTCTCTGCGATGCAGCTGGAGCACGGCTTGGTGGCCTGGATCAAGGACTACCTCACTGAGAGGCCACAGTACGTCAGACTAAAGGACAGTCAGTCTGACGTACTGGTGAGCAACACCGGCGCCCCCCAGGGAACTGTGCTGTCACCCTTCCTCTTCACCCTCTACACCTCAGACTTCTGCCGCAACTCCAGCGGGTGCCACCTGCAGAAGTTCTCAGACGACTCCTCCATCGTAAGCTACATCACCGACGATGATGAGGAGGAGTACAGAGCCCTGGTGGAGAGCTTCGTGGGGTGGAGCGACAGCAACCACCTCCAACTCAACACCAGTAAGACCAAGGAGCTGGTGGTGGACTTCCGGAGGGGCAAGAAGAGGCCCCCCCCGATTCCCATCTCCATCCGAGGGGTGGATGTGGAGATGGTGGACTCATACAAGTTCCTTGGGGTACACCTGAACAATAAACTGGACTGGTCGGACAACACAGAGGCCCTCTACAGGAAGGGACAGAGCAGGCTGTTCTTCCTGAGGAGACTCAGGTCCTTCAATGTGTGCAACAAACTGCTGCAGTCTTTTTACCAGTCTGTTGTGGCCAGCATCCTCTTCTATGCTGTGGCATGCTGGGGAGGCTACATCAACTCAAGGGACACCAACAAGCTCAACAAGCTGGTGAGGAAGGCTAGCTCTGTGGTGGGAGTCGAGCTACCTAGACTTGAGGTGATGGTAGAGAGGGGGATGATAAGGAAGCTGGATGCCATCATGGAGAACCCCTACCACCCCCTCTACGACGAGCTAGTCAAGATGAGAAGCTCGTTCAGCCACAGACTCATCCCCCCCCGACACTCAACTAACCGCCTCGGACAGTCCTTCATACCAGCGGCCATCAGGCTCCACAACAGTGGGCAGCGACTAGCAGCCTCCAGGCCCCACAACAGGGGGCAGCGACAGCGACTGCTACCAGACATTGACCTGGGACTTATAGGAACCCAAGGGGGACAAAGTAGACTACCCTGGTACTTTGATTAATGTATACTCAGTAGATAGTAAATTATTATAACACTACCTCTTGCATACTGCACCTCATGTGACACTGTGAATAATGTGAATATTCCTCAGCTAGTCAGATAGTAAATTATATTGACCATATTGATCAAATTGTTTACACTGCCTGTGTTGTCTTTTACTACCTGTATACTGTGTTGTTTTACTACCTGTACCCCTCCCCCCTCCCCCCCATGCTGCTATGATGCCTGAATTTCCCCAAGGGGATCAATAAAGGAATATCTTATCTTATCTTATCTTATCTTAGTTCTCTCTAGTATCAGTATGTAAGCAGGTCTAGTTCTCTCACTAGTATCAGTATGTAAGCAGGTCTAGTTCTCTCTCTAGTATCAGTATGTAAGCAGGTCTAGTTCTCTCTAGTATCAGTATGTAAGCAGGTCTAGTTCTCTCTAGTATCAGTATGTAAGCAGGTCTAGTTCTCTCTAGTATCAGTATGTAAGCAGGTCTAGTTCTCTCTCTAGTATCAGTATGTAAGCAGGTCTAGTTCTCACTAGTATCAGTATGTAAGCAGGTCTAGTTCTCTCACTAGTATCAGTATGTAAGCAGGTCTAGTTCTCTCTAGTATCAGTATGTAAGCAGGTCTAGTTCTCTCTAGTATCAGTATGTAAGCAGGTCTAGTTCTCTCACTAGTATCAGTATGTAAGCAGGTCTAGTTCTCTCTCTAGTATCAGTATGTAAGCAGGTCTAGTTCTCTCTCTAGTATCAGTATGTAAGCAGGTCTAGTTCTCTCTAGTATCAGTATGTAAGCAGGTCTAGTTCTCTCTAGTATCAGTATGTAAGCAGGTCTAGTTCTCTCACTAGTATCAGTATGTAAGCAGGTCTAGTTCTCTCTAGTATCAGTATGTAAGCAGGTCTAGTTCTCTCACTAGTATCAGTATGTAAGCAGGTCTAGTTCTCTCTCTAGTATCAGTATGTAAGCAGGTCTAGTTCTCTCTAGTATCAGTATGTAAGCAGGTCTAGTTCTCACTAGTATCAGTATGTAAGCAGGTCTAGTTCTCTCTAGTATCAGTATGTAAGCAGGTCTAGTTCTCTCACTAGTATCAGTATGTAAGCAGGTCTAGTTCTCTCTAGTATCAGTATGTAAGCAGGTCTAGTTCTCTCTAGTATCAGTATGTAAGCAGGTCTAGTTCTCTCACTAGTATCAGTATGTAAGCAGGTCTAGTTCTCTCTAGTATCAGTATGTAAGCAGGTCTAGTTCTCTCACTAGTATCAGTATGTAAGCAGGTCTAGTTCTCTCACTAGTATCAGTATGTAAGCAGGTCTAGTTCTCTCTCTAGTATCAGTATGTAAGCAGGTCTAGTTCTCTCACTAGTATCAGTATGTAAGCAGGTCTAGTTCTCTCTCTAGTATCAGTATGTAAGCAGGTCTAGTTCTCTCTAGTATCAGTATGTAAGCAGGTCTAGTTCTCTCTAGTATCAGTATGTAAGCAGGTCTAGTTCTCTCTAGTATCAGTATGTAAGCAGGTCTAGTTCTCTCTCTAGTATCAGTATGTAAGCAGGTCTAGTTCTCGCACTAGTATCAGTATGTAAGCAGGTCTAGTTCTCTCTCTAGTATCAGTATGTAAGCAGGTCTAGTTCTCTCTAGTATCAGTATGTAAGCAGGTCTAGTTCTCTCACTAGTATCAGTATGTAAGCAGGTCTAGTTCTCTCTAGTATCAGTATGTAAACAGGTCTAGTTAGCTCACTAGGTTTACATATGTGAAAAAGGTTTGAGGAGCAATGATTCATGATTCAAATGGGGGATACCGCCGATACCACTCTTTAGTCAATTTTTTTTTACAGTCACAATCTAATGGAAACACCTTGAGAATACAATCACAATCTGACAGAAACACCTTGAGAATACAGTCACAATCTAACAAACACCTTGAGAATACAGTCACAATCTAACAGAAACACCTTGAGAATACAGTCACAATCTAACAAACACCTTGAGAATACAGTCACAATCTAACAGAAACACCTTGAGAATACAGTCACAATCTAACAGAAACACCTTGAGAATACAGTCACAATCTAACAGAAACACCTTGAGAATACAGTCACAATCTAACAGAAACACCTTGAGAATACAGTCACAATCTAACAGAAACACCTTGAGAATACAGTCACAATCTAATAGAAACACCTTGAGAATACAGTCACAATCTAACAAACACCTTGAGAATACAGTCACAATCTAACAAACACCTTGAGAATACAGTCACAATCTAACAGAAACACCTTGAGAATACAGTCACAATCTAACAGAAACACCTTGAGAATACAGTCACAATCTAATAGAAACACCTTGAGAATACAGTCACAATCTAACAGAAACACCTTGAGAATACAGTCACAATCTAACAGAAACACCTTGAGAATACAGTCACAATCTAACAAACACCTTGAGAATACAGTCACAATCTAACAGAAACACCTTGAGAATACAGTCACAATCTAACAAACACCTTGAGAATACAGTCACAATAACAGAAACACCTTGACAATACAGTCACAATCTAATAGAAACACCTTGAGAATACAGTCACAATCTGACAGAAACACCTTGAGAATACAGTCACAATCTAACGGAAACACCTTGAGAATACAGTCACAATCTAACGGAAACACCTTGAGAATACAGTCACAATCGAACAGAAACATCTTGACAATACAGTCACAATCTGACAGACATCCATCATAGAAATTACAAAGATATATTGTACTGCCTGGCGGAGATTTACTCTCCACTGAGCGCACCTTTCTAGTTGTCTGTTTGTCTCTGTGTGTGTGTGTGTGTGTGTGTGTGTGTGTAGGAGGAACACACAGTTAGTTAGTCAGTCTCTCCATCAGGCCTCCCACTCAGTGATGGCTCTGTGGCGACAGTATCCATGGTTACAGCCAAGATATCACTTTTCCCTCAACTATAAATACCACTGGTGAGGACACCTTGGCACGCATGTACATGCAGAACCATGCATGCAGACACACACAAACATATATATACTTAAATGCAAACACATGTATGAGGACATACTTTTACACATATTTTTGTGTCCACACACACTCTGTACACACGCTCTCATGTTTGTGAAAACACTCATTCTCATACACGCATTCGCGAGAACACACATTCTCATACACGTCTATGAGTATGCACATTCTAAATGACTCACACACACACACACACACACACACACACACACACACACACACACACACACACACACACACAGCCATTTGTCCTGTGGGAGGGTGTAGAAGTGAGGAGACAGAGCATGTGTTTCAGTAGATTCTGGTCAAACACACATCTCTATGGTTTAATACTGGGAAACAGCTTCCCGGGGAATTCCCACTCAAACTATTTATTAAAAAAATATAATTTAGATTTTTTTTTAATATATTTAGAAAACACTGTATATGTGTGCTTTACTTTCATTTAAATATATTTGACAGCTGTGTGTGTGAGCCTGCTGCACATAACTCGCACATCCCAAAGACACAACTGGTGGTATGCTGGTGGCCATTGAACAAACTGGGACAGTGCCAGAAGAAATTACCCTTTATACTGGTTTTCTGCCTCGGAGCAAGAACACCACTGATTTAAAATTCCAGGCAAGCAAAGAAAATACCTGTTTTATATCGATATCAATTCAGCCCTGAATTCCAGTAGGGCTTCAGCCGCGCTCCACGCTCCTTGGTCTCAGCTTAAAGCTGCTATAGATGACTTTGCGCCACTAGATGTCCCACTAGAGCACCACATGTCAGCATGTCTCAACTAGCAGCACGTTTATCCAATCAAGTGCTTTCCACGTAGGGAAATAGGGAAGGAATACATGACATCCACTTTGGACCCACCAAAAAAATAATAATAATCTTTGGGGGGAAAGGCAATACTTTTATTCTGCACCTTTCTAAAAGCTCTGTGGATGTTTTTTTTTGAATTTTTTTGTATTCGTTTATATACAAATCTTTAATATAATGCCAAATGAGTTGTTTTGACGAATTCCTACAATGAAGAATTGTCAAATATCAATTCCAGCTCTCAGCAGACGGATCACAAGCTGTGAAGTTCAGCATTTAATATTTCTCACAGCAGGCACCACGGCACACGACTCTGGACTCATCTGTTAGTTAAATTTGGTCCATTGTATTGCTCCTTGTCACTTCATTTGAGAGCCTACATTTATTTTACTGCCTATTTATACAAGCAATTGACTAGTAGCTGCGTCTGATTCTATCCATAAATGATCACAAAATGAATCAAAGGATTAAGACCTTTTTATATGGTTCGATTAAAACAACAGCCATGTTGCCCTGCTTCAACACTCCTGTGATTAAAACAACAGCCATGTTGCCCTGGTTCAACACTCCTGTGATTAAAACAACAGCCATGTTGCCCTGGTTCAACACTCCTGTGATTAAAGCAACAGCCATGTTGCCCTGGTTCAACACTCCTGTGATTAAAGCAACAGCCATGTTGCCCTGGTTCAACACTCCTGTGATTAAAACAACATCCATGTTGCCCTGGTTCAACACTCCTGTGATTAAAACAGCCATGTTGCCCTGGTTCAACGCTCCTGTGATTAAAACAACATCCATGTTGCCCTGGTTCAACACTCCTGTGATTAAAACAACAGCCATGTTGCCCTGGTTCAACACTCCTGTGATTAAAACAACAGCCATGTTGCCCTGGTTCAACACTCCTGTGATTAAAACAACAGCCATGTTGCCCTGGTTCAACACTCCTGTGATTAAAACAACAGCCATGTTGCCCTGGTTCAACACTCCTGTGATTAAAACAACAGCCATGTTGCCCTGGTTCAACACTCCTGTGATTAAAACAACATCCATGTTGCCCTGGTTCAACACTCCTGTGATTAAAACAGCCATGTTGCCCTGGTTCAACACTCCTGTGATTAAAACAACATCCATGTTTCCCTGGTTCAACACTCCTGTGATTAAAACAACAGCCATGTTGCCCTGGTTCAACACTCCTGTGATTAAAGCAACAGCCATGTTTCCC
Source organism: Notolepis coatsorum (assembly GCF_963971535.1). Lineage (NCBI taxonomy): Eukaryota > Metazoa > Chordata > Actinopteri > Aulopiformes > Paralepididae > Notolepis > Notolepis coatsorum. The sequence continues at coordinate 114,444,333 of NC_140165.1, forward strand.
TGGTTCAACACTCCTGAAAGTTACATCCTGTCCAAATTGCTGCTCCGCGGGCAGTTATTTTAATTGCAGTATAATATATATGTTGACAAAACGTCCCGATTTGGGAGTAATGTCAATCCTTTTCCAAGAGAAATCCAATCCAGGATTGGTTTTATGCCTCATTATACATGGAAGTGAGAAAACGTCACTGATCGAAATGGCAGGCAAAGCAGATATATGCTTTTTTATATCAATATAGGCTTCAACCATTTTGTACCCCTGAATTCTGGTAGGGCTATGGAATACCAGCCTGTAGCCTACGTTCTCTGACCCTCTGAATCCATAGGTTTATGCATATTTGTCCTTTTAGTCCTGCTTACTTAATTAGGACCATTGCGTTTTGACTGGTAGCTGAAGTTATGCCTTAAAAGCAAGTCTGTTTTCCAAGGATTCCCAAGATAGTGTGCTTCTGTTTCCGGGACAGAAATGGCTTATTTGTTCAGGAAGAATATGAATCCCTACTCTATACACACACACACACAACCAAATATATTGTTATACCATCAAAAATAAGAACATTTCACGATATCATATGTTGCCCATGTGGCCCAGTCTCACCTCAAACCACTAACTGTAAGTCTGTGGACGTGACCTCGGCTGCATTAGCCTCCAGTCGTGGCCGAGGCCTCCGACATGTGCAGCCCAGGGCCATCTTCTGCTCTCTCACACAGACACAGACAGACGGAGTTGTTTTATTGACGTATCAGATATCCTGACCTCAGCATTTCTGTTAGGAGCTGGAAGCGATGTGTATCCGCCCTTGTGTGCACGTATGTGTGTGTGTGTGTGTGTGCATGTAAGTTTGTGTTGCGTGTGCGTGCACATAATATAGGTGTGTGCGGATGTTTGTTTGTGCATGCGTGTGTGGGAGGGGCCGGCGGTGTGGGGTGAAACACATATATATATATATGAAGATGTTTGCCAACACCTGTCCTCTCATTTTACACACCTCACCATTCACCTCACAAAAAACACCCCTTCTTCTAAGGTTCACTTGGTTCATCGGCGAGTCTCTGTGTATATGTCTTGGAATGTTCCATCTCAGGTTGTGGGGGAAATGGTGGGCGGGAGGGGTGGGTTATTCCCTTATGGTCCAAGGATTCTTAATGGAGTTTACCCACCCACCCTCCACCCCTCAGAGTGTTTTTCCTGTTTAATTAATGATGTGTTTTTCACACATTCAAACCCATTAATATCTTTTTAACACGTGTTCCATATTTAAACCCTTACATTCATCAATATCTAGACTAACAACTGTTTTAAATAACTTTGTGTGAAAGCCTTTTTATATATATATTTTATTCTTTTTTATTTCTTTTTTAAAGGAATGTGCCAACATTAGGGCAAATGCAGTTACCGTCTTCTCCAGAGTCAGACCAGAAGATGGATACCTGTGTCCTCTCTGTGCGTTGGAATCCGCTTCCATTCAATGGTGCTAAGCTAGGCTAGCTAGCAGCTGGATAGCTTCCCACTGAACACACAGAGATTGGTATCTATCTTCTTGTCTGCCTCTGGAGACGACCGTAAGCACATGTTCTATAATGTTGATGTGTTCCTATTATTAAAAAAAAATATATATATATATATATTATTATTCTACACTTGTTGGTTTTAACGCTGCCTCCCACACAGATCAAGTTGGGAAACAAGGATTTTTTATTTTATTTTTTATCTATCATTTTTAATGTTGTGTAAAATGTGCTGCTCCTGCTAAACAGCAGCCTCCTAAACACACGTCCCTCTCTTCCTTTATCCCTCTTTTTTTGCTTTTTTTGTTTTTTATAGAAATCTCTCGTTCAGGTTTCCGAGAAGGTAGGACAACATCCCCAATGATTTAAATATAACCCCCCTTTTTTTTTTATATATATATCATATATTCTTTCTCTTATATATATTTTATATATATATATACACACGTTTCCCCCACATCTTTTTAATGTTTTCTTTTTGTGTTCTCATGCAGCTTTTTTGTTAAAATCTTCTCTTCTGCCTTGACTTCTGAGCCCTGTCCACCCCTCTCTCTTATTTCTTCTGTGGTTGTTGTCCCTTGTATATTTCTTTGTCTTTGGTTTTGATTGCTGTGTTTTGCACCCATTCATACTAACTCCACTCACTCACTGCCAGCACAATAACACCTAACCCCCCCATCCCTCCATCTCTCTCCCCCCCCCCCCCCTCTCTCCATTCATCTTACCTGGTGAGGAGTGTGTGCGCTCATACCCGTTCTCACCGTGCGGCCTAGATTCAGTCTGAATGGTGCGGTAGATCGAGTTACTGTACTGCCTTCCCTCGTAACTGCCCTCCCCTTTTAGGCCCAGTAACCCTAGAGTCCCAGGGTGGTGTTTCCCTGCAGTGGCTGACTCAGGATCAGCACACACACATGCACCAAATCGACTTAACTATTACCATAGACCACAGGTTCATAACCGTTAACTTGAACACGGACGTTGCACTTATTGTGCTTTCAAGTGTAGAAAATCTAGTTCTTACCATTGTTATGATGGGCCAGCATAACAGCCCCAGTCTGGTCTACTAACAAGTGATGACCATAGTCCCGACCAGAGCACTTCAAACGTCAAGTCTTAATGGTGGCTTCATTAGGAGTTTCCAAGCTGCACTTGAAGGCACCATTAGATCAGAACTCTCGGGTACAGGCTCTTTCTCTGTACAAGAGAAGAAACTTGAATTTGGGTCATATAAATAATTAATTGTTCCTTAACCTGTAATACCAGCCACACAGTGTGATGTCATCGGTGTCGGAGAGGATATGATGTCTTGGGAGGGAGAATGTGTTGTCTAGTGAGATATCAGGTTGGTGTGTTTGAAGAAAGAAAGCGAGAGTGAGCCCCACCCATTACCCCACTTAACCCCTCTGCCTTATCTCTCAAACCGCGGGTCAGGGACCAAAAAGGGTCATGGGCCTACACTCTGTTGGGTCTTGTATGTTTTTATCATCAGGATCAGAGATCCAGTAGTTATTTGTATGAAATCATTGTTGTTGAACGATGTGGTGATGGACGTCATGGTTTTATGAGAGGTAGAGTGGAGAGAGGTAGACAGAGGAGAGGTAGAGGAAGACAGAGGAGAGGTAGAGAGGATGACCGAGGAGAGGTAGAGAGGAAGACAGAGGAGAGGTAGAGAGGAAGACAGAGGAGAGGTAGAGAGGAAGACAGAGGAGAGGTAGAGGAAGACAGAGGATAGGTAGAGGAAGACAGAGGAGAGGTAGAGAGGATGACCGAGGAGAGGTAGAGAGGAAGACAGAGGAGAGGTAGAGAGGAAGACAGAGGAGAGGTAGAGGAAGACAGAGGATAGGTAGAGAGGATGACCGAGGAGAGGTAGAGAGGAAGACAGAGGAGAGGTAGAGGAAGACAGAGGAGAGGTAGAGGAAGACAGAGGAGAGGTAGAGGAAGACAGAGGAGAGGTAGAGGAAGACAGAGGAGAGGAAGACAGAGGAGAGGTAGAGGAAGACAGAGGAGAGGTAGAGGAAGACAGAGAAGAGGTAGAGGAAGAAGAGGAGAGGTAGAGGAAGACAGAGGAGAGGTAGAGGAAGACAGAGGAGAGGTAGAGGAAGACAGAGGAGAGGTAGAGGAAGAAGAGGAGAGGAAGAGGAGAGGTAGAGGAAGACAGAGGAGAGGTAGAGAGGAAGACAGAGGAGAGGTAGAGGAAGACAGAGGAGAGGTAGAGGAAGACAGAGGAGAGGAAGAGGAAGACGGAGGAGAGGTAGAGAGGAAGACAGGAGAGGTAGAGGAAGACAGAGGAGAGGTAGAGAGGAAGACAGGAGAGGTAGAGGAAGACAGAGGAGAGGAAGAGGAAGACGGAGGAGAGGTAGAGAGGAAGACAGGAGAGGTAGAGGAAGACAGAGGAGAGGTAGAGAGGAAGACAGGAGAGGTAGAGGAAGACAGAGGAGAGGAAGAGGAAGACGGAGGAGAGGTAGAGAGGAAGACAGGAGAGGTAGAGAGGAAGACAGGAGAGGTAGAGGAAGACAGAGGAGAGGTAGAGGAAGACAGAGGAGAGGTAGAGGAAGACAGAGGAGAGGTAGAGGAAGACAGAGGAGAGGTAGAGGAAGACAGAGGAGAGGTAGAGGAAGACAGAGGAGAGGTAGAGGAAGACAGAGGAGAGGTAGAGGAAGACAGAGGAGAGGTAGAGGAAGACAGAGGAGAGGTAGAGGAAGACAGAGGAGAGGTAGAGGAAGACAGAGGAGAGGAAGAGGAAGACGGAGGAGAGGTAGAGAGGAAGACAGGAGAGGTAGAGGAAGACAGAGGAGAGGTAGACAGGAAGACAGAGGAGAGGTAGAGGTAGACAGAGGAGAGGAAGAGGAAGACGGAGGAGAGGTAGAGAGGAAGACAGGAGAGGTAGAGGAAGACAGAGGAGAGGTAGAGGAAGACAGAGGAGAGGTAGAGAGGAAGACAGGAGAGGTAGAGGAAGACAGAGGAGAGGAAGAGAAAGACAGAGGAGAGGAAGAGAAAGACGGAGGAGAGGTAGAGAGGAAGACAGGAGAGGTAGAGGAAGACAGAGGAGAGGTAGAGGTAGACAGAGGAGAGGAAGAGAAAGACGGAGGAGAGGTAGAGAGGAAGACAGGAGAGGTAGAGGAAGACAGAGGAGAGGTAGAGGAAGACAGGAGAGGTGGAGGAAGACAGGAGAGGTAGAGGAAGACAGAGGAGAGGTAGAGGAAGACAGAGGAGAGGAAGAGAAAGACGGAGGAGAGGTAGAGAGGAAGACAGGAGAGGTAGAGGAAGACAGGAGAGGTAGAGAGGAAGACAGGAGAGGTAGAGGAAGACAGATGAGAGGTAGAGGAAGACAGGAGAGGTAGAGGAAGACAGGAGAGGTAGAGGAAGACAGAGGAGAGGTAGAGGAAGACAGAGGAGAGGTAGAGGAAGACAGAGGAGAGGTAGAGGAAGACAGGAGAGGTAGAGGAAGACAGAGGAGAGGTAGAGGAAGACAGGAGAGGTAGAGGAAGACAGGAGAGGTAGAGGAAGACAGGAGAGGTAGAGGAAGACAGGAGAGGTAGAGGAAGACAGAGGAGAGGTAGAGGAAGACAGAGGAGAGGTAGAGGAAGACAGAGGAGAGGTAGAGGAAGACAGGAGAGGTAGAGGAAGACAGGAGAGGTAGAGGAAGACAGGAGAGGTAGAGGAAGACAGGAGAGGTAGAGGAAGACAGGAGAGGTAGAGGAAGACAGGAGAGGTAGAGGAAGACAGGAGAGGTAGAGGAAGACAGGAGAGGTAGAGGAAGACAGGAGAGGTAGAGGAAGACAGAGGAGAGGTAGAGGAAGACCGAGGAGAGGTAGAGGAAGACAGAGGATAGGTAGAGGAAGACAGAGGAGAGGAAGACAGAGGAGAGGTAGAGGAAGACAGAGGAGAGGTAGAGGAAGACAGAGGAGAGGAAGACAGAGGAGAGGTAGAGGAAGACAGGGGAGAGGTAGAGGAAGACAGAGGAGAGGAAGACAGAGGAGAGGTAGAGGAAGACAGAGGAGAGGAAGACAGAGGAGAGGTAGAGGAAGACAGAGGAGAGGAAGACAGAGGAGAGGTAGACAGGAGAGGTGGAGAGGAATGGAGGGATGGGATTGCAGTGTTTTCTGAGCTGCACTCTTTCTTCCTTGAGGCTGCACTTTTTTTCTTTCTCATTTCTTCCCCCCCCGTCTTGTGTGGCACTGGCTCCCCGTCTTGTGTGGCACTGGCTCCCTGTCTAACAGCAGCAGCAACAGACCGTCTTGTGTGGCACTGGCTCCCCGTCTTGTGTGGCACTGGCTCCCTGTCTAACAGCAGCAGCAGCAGCAGACCTGGATGGCTTTGACCTACTCTGGCTGGAACAAAGACACATCCCAATGATGCAAACATACATACTGTCACAATGGACAGACATTACACACAAAAGCCTTTTTATACTCAAGAAAATACTTTTTCCATACAGGTACTGATTGTATCTTTAGGCCTTTTCATACCTTGCATGTTAAACTCGTTCACATAATATAATTATACACATGTATACATATATTTCATACTTGTATGCACACTTTAAACACACATTTGTCGTACATGTCACTGACACTGCATATGCCTCTTCACTGTTGTTTTCTCAGTGACATGGATACACAGAGCTGACCTATATGATACACACACACACACACACACACACACACACACACACACACACACTGACTGGTTTTTACCAGCAGCTGGATCATCTGCCATTTCACATGGACCGTTGCGCCACCTGGTGGTTCAAATATGCAACAGCACCTGTTGAAACGACCCCATAACAGTCAAATCTTCCTCCGTACTCCCAGGTAGATCTATAAAACACAGGACTGGTGAAAGCCGAGTTTCTTATACTAATCCCATGCTTTGAGATCTATGCAGGGGGAGTTGAAAGGTGCCCACTAATATAATATAATGGGGGAATAACAGGTTTGGGGGGGAAATGGGAGAAAAGTCACTTTTCTATCACTCCTTTGCTTTCGCTTGACGTCTCTGTGGACGCCGTGGCGTGTCCCTCCTCAGGACAATTCAGTTTAATTAAATCGATTGAATACATTTAAACTCCGCCCTCTTTTCTTGATCCTCCAATTAACAGTTGTGATTGGAGGATGATGAAAAGAGGGCGGAGTTCCCATCGGTGGCAAGTGAAAGCAACGATATTCACCATTTCACATGTTGTCTGTCTACCAATCACCATCATTCATTGTACATAACATGTGTCACCACTAACCAAGGTTTCTATTGCAGGAGGTATTGTTGTTATTATTATGATGTACCTTTTGATTTGGTATTATTTATTTGTACATTCTCCTTTTTTTTATGGGGGAGGAGAATTTGGAATGATGTCTTTTAACCATAATAGTTAATATTCCTATGATAGCCATTAGCCAGTGTTTTGACTGTTGTCATGATGTGTGTGAGTCTTGTCCATCAATGTTTTATTTTATTGTTTGTTTTTGTTTATTGATAATTTTTTTCTGTATTTGCATGTTTTATGTGCTCTGTTGTGCTGTCTTGTTGTCCAATCGCTGTTTTCTGTCTTTCTGCATCTCACTTGACATTTTCTCTGCTTTTCTCTGCCTTGTCTGCTTTTTGTGTCTACTTGTGAGACTGGCTCTGTGTAATACGTCATGTGTAATTCTGTTTGTGTCTATGTGCAAAAGAGAGAGTGAGAGATAAGAGTGTCTTTCTGTGTCCCTTCAAGTGTTTGTTTGTCTCTGTCGATCGCTTCCTGTGTCTGACTGTGTTTGACAAGAGATATTCTGTCTTACAGGTACAATGCAATTGTGTGTGTGTGTGTGTGTGTGTGGGAGAAGGGGTGTGTGCGTTTGTTTTTTTGTCTGTTTTTGTGTCTCTGTCTGACGGTAGGTTAGTTCAGCAGTAACAATATGATCCAGTTTAACCACGGTGGTGGGATGATTATTATTACTATTAATATTAACCCCTTCCTTGCCTCCCTAAGATACAGCGCTCACCCTCACCATGACAACAGAACATGTCATTTCCAGCCCCCTGTTCCGTTGTGTCCCAGTTCCATCCCATTCTGAAGTTATTTCATTTAAAAAAAATGTGTTCCAAGCCATTCAGTGTCACTGCGTATCATTCAGAACCCCATTCCATTCTTTTTCAGACCATTCCGTGTTCATTCCATTTTCATTCCAATCCATTTCATCTTAAATCCTTGCTATACTGACCTAGTGGTGGGATTTTGTTTAACAGTGGGGTGATTGGGAAGATTGTCTAATATATATATATCCCATGATTGAACATCATAATTATTCATATCCCCTCATTATAATGTCCTAATTATTAATATCCCCTCATTATAACGTCCTAATTATTATCCCCTGATTATAACCTCCCAATTATTAACACTTTCAGTGCCAGCAGGGGGCGCACGATTTAGTGTTTGCGTGCCACCACCCACTTCAATGATAGCGCTCTCATATTTGCGAACGCATAAACTACATCTTAAATTATGGCTATGTGTCTAATCTGGCCGTCGCTTATCAATGACTTGTTTGCAGTCAACATTGTCGAAACGTATTGTTTTTTAATCGGTTCATTTATGTTTTATACCATTTTGAAAAACGCTCGTTTTTGAAAGTTTAAGGAAAATATAAAGATTCTGTGATAATCGCCCTTTACTGGAATATTCTGGAATACACAAAAAACTGTCATTTTTCGGCCTATTTATGAATAGTTTTCAAATAAACGCTAGATTATCGATAGTATATGTGTACTTATGCACGCTAGAGACGCGAGCTGAAAAATCGATTATCTTATTTCCTCATCAGTGATCGCGCACACACAGAGACACATCACACATAGGGCAAACGCTGAGATCTCCGTGAATACAACTCTGATTATCCCAAGACTGGTCAAATAGATTCCTTACCTCAGATCAGATGTTCTCCAAAAAGATCATTCCAATTCCTGATCGCCATTCCAAATATCGATCACGCTTATTGATTGAGTATTGGCTGCTGTAAATATATATTCCTGGCTGATTCCCGTCCCGCGATGACTTCCATGTTGATCAGACTTCTTGCCAGCACAAGAAACCAGCTGGCTCCGCCCCTACATATCTACAGATCCCAGGTCAGTCTAAGCGACTGACCTGCAGTTACACAGGGATAGACGATAGGGGGCGCTTTTTTCCATTCTGAGCTCCTGTAGGGGCTGCTGTACCAACGGGAGACTCGGATGATGAAATATGATTTCAGATCGCTAATAAAACAATATTTGTCGTCGTGGGCACAGATAGAGCTGCCGCGATTACCGCATTACCGCGGTATCGCTGTTACATCACGGCCACCGCAGAGTAGGCTGAATACCGCATCACTGCTGTTTTTTATAATAATAATAAAGTACCCTCCTCTCGTTGGGCTTGCGGCTCTGCAGATATACCCTACTCCTCTATCGAGGTTCCAAGCGACCCTATTGGGTACCAGAAAAGTCACGTGAAACATTGCAGACCACTGATTGGTCAGAAGAGAGACGCGTCACACGTTGGATCGTCCTGCAGTTTTTTACGTCCTGAATGTCAGCCATTGATCAGAGCTCATCACAATACGGCTAATAACGTTAGCTTTAGCTCCCCGCCGGAGTGGACTACCATCGCTCCTCAGGAGTACTAAACGAGACATAATGATTTTACTGTCTGCAACGAATGTTATAATAAAAGCCCTTCGTTCTATACACTTGTCTGATTGAAAACTTTATTAACAGACCGCAGAATGGGACAACTCAGCACGCTCTGAGCAAAGAAAGGAACTGAGATATGCTTGCCTTGCTATGGTCCGGTAAATACGCTGATGTTATTGAACGTATAACTATATAATGTTAATGCCACAAAACGAATGCCTTTATTATAAAGTAGTAACTTTATAGTAATAATAATAAGAAAGGGTCGGGGGGGTAACCACCCCTGCCCGCGACACCGAGTGAACGGCGCACGACCAGAGGGGAAACTTCTAATCCGTGTTTCACTTTCAATAACTAATGCGTGCTTGCCGAATCCCAAACAATATTCATGCTGCAAAGTCGTCCTCTAAAGATAGACATTTAGACTAGAGGCAGGCTATATGCTATAAAGAGTAGACTACTACTAAAAAAAAAAAATGCATTAAAACTTTTTTTTTAAATTTTTTTGTGTGCGTGCGGTAATAACCGCGGCGGTAGGAAATATTTTGCAAATTTGTGCGGTAAGGAAAACATCAATACCGCGGCAGCTCTAGGCACAGAAAGTGTTAATATGCCCTGATTATAACCTCCTAATTTTAATATCCCCTGATTATAATCTGATTATAACCTAATTATTAATATCCCCTGATTATAACCTAATTATTAATATCACCTGATTAAAATCTGATTATAACCTCCTAATTATCAATATCCCCTGATTATAACCTCCTAATAATGAATATCCCCTGATTATAACCTAATTATTAATATCCCCTGATTATAACCTAATTATTCATGTCCCCTGAATATAACCTGATTATAACCTTAATTATTAAAATCTCCTGATTATAACCTAATTATTCATATCCCCTGATTATAACCTCCTAATTATTAATATCCCCTGATTATAACCTGATTATAACCTCCTAATTATTAATATCCCCTGATTATAACCTGATTATAACCTCCTAATTAATAATATCCCCTGACTCCTGTGAAATAATAACAAACGCGTGACACCAAGTGTTGAGTAAATAGTGAATAAGTGTTGAATGGTTAGTACCTTCTTGTATACCAGGTATACTGTCCTATCTTGCAGTTGTCTTTTGACCTCCACTTGACCGTAAATTTACTCACAGGCGGGCGATGTTGGAAGTACTGGAACTTGGAAAAAGCTAGAGTTGCCATAGTAACACGGTAGTCTGGTGCAATGCATCATGGGACATGTAGTCCGCTGGCAGCTCTGTGCAGATACAGTATACATTGGAATGAAATGGGAATGGGTTCTAGAGCTGAAAGTCATTCCGTTTTGGAACCTAAGAGTGAGCCAGTGTAGGCAATCTATGGAATTGGGCTGGAATCAATTCTAGATTTTTGAATCTGATGTGTTGGAATTTGGAACCGGGAAATCATTTTAGATTTGGACTCTGGAATGTGCGCTAGAATTGGACCTGAACGGGAGCATGGAGAGTGGTGTCATCTGTGCTTGTCATTATTAGCTAATCATCCTACAGTCTAAACATGTAGCCCCCCCCTGCTAGCCCCCAAAAAAGACTAAACTTGTGTTGATTTTTCTCGAGGAGTCCGTATGAGGGAGAGGGTCGGGAAGAGGGGAGCAGGTGAGATACAAAGAACTAAAGAAATTAAAAACTACAATCCCCAGACTCAAATCAAACCGTCTGTCAATCAGTAGACCACAACCAATCAGTAGATGAACCTCTTGAGCTGCTTGTGATTGGCTGGGGGTGAAAGTTTTTTTTATTTTATTTTTTAACCGGGGGATTTTAATTGGTTGGTGATGGTAATAATACCCATAGTCTTAACCAATCGGGATGAGAGATTTTACCGGTAGCGAATGGTAGCATCCCAGTGAGAATGTGTGTGAGTGGGTTGGTTGATGTGCATGGTGGCAGAAACCCTTCCTGATACCCATGTGTGTGTTTGTGTGCAGTTACACATTCATTAATTCACACACACACACACACACACGCACACACACAAACAATCCCGTTCACAAAGGGGTTCATGAGCACACACTCGAAAAAAAATAATGTTTTTGTCCACTGGCTGAAAGATTAATAAATTCACCAGACACTTTCATTATTCTACCTGTCAAATTGATCTTTAGAATTTAAGAGACTAGTTAACTCTTTCTGCCCCAAAAACGTGTATTCTCATGTTTCAAATCCAACCGTTCAGCGCCAAAAACTTGTTTTCTCGTTTTAAGATCCTTTGATCTTTTTCCTTTGATCCCCATTCTAAACACTCGCGCGGACCTCCCTGTGTCTCCCTGGCACCGCTGCCTACGTTAAAATTGCAATGAATATCAAATCCCGTCAGGTGGCAGTATCACCTACCTGTTGAACTGGGTCTCTGGGTCTTTCTCTGTCTGTGAATCTGGCTGCAGGAACTCCTCCCCCTCAGAGGGAATCAGGACACAGCAATCGGTCCGAGATTTGATCGCCTCAAACCTATTGTTTCCCGTATGATAGCCATGCCCAATGTAATTGCGATCGCGATGGGACGACTGGGATTATTCATTTTGGAGTACCTTCTTACTAAGGTAAGGTCTATTTTAGGTCTATTTGACCGAACCTAAAACATGCTTTTGTATCGATCAGTGTCTTATTTTACCGAACTTAAAACATGCTTTTGGTAACGATCGCCGCTTTGAGGTAAAACGACCCCCCCCCCCCCCCCTTGATGATTTTGTGAAGAAACATATATATATATGGTATATACCTTTTGATTTGGAAATATTTGGAGTTTCAGGCGAGCAACCCGAATGATTTGGGCATATGCATATAACACGTCATATCTCGCGATCTAGACAAAAAGACAGGATTATTTTGGAAAGCGACTGTTTAGTGTGGAATAGCGCACAAACTAAAGTATGTAGAAATTAACTGGTTTGTCAGTGTTGGACTATAAACAATGCCTGTCAAATGAGCCATACTATTGTCTCCATTGCTATAATACAGAACACACGATGGGTCCGCAAACATTGCGAAAATGGTCAATAACGCTGGCGCCATTGAGTAGAGATGGGAAAACAGCGAGGCAGTCAATGAGTTAAAGGCACAAACACAAATGTTTCTGTGAATTTGTGCTGTATATGAGATTAGTTCAGCCAATCGCATGTACCGCTCAACCGCTGAAACCCTCTTAGCTGCTCCCTCATTGGTTGAGCATTGGTGAGTCGCACAAATTCACAAAGGTCAAAGTAGGGCTGGGTGACATGCCCAAAATATATTGCAATATATATTTGAGTTTTGATGGTTTAACAGTATTTGGCGGTATTTAGTTTTACAAAGTGATATGGTTTCTTTTACTTTTTATTCAGGTTTTTATTTACTCTTTAATACTGCTGCAAGGAATAATTCTTTGATTAACTTAAAAATATACAGTATTTCTTTTACAATAAATATCATGGAAGGCGGTATAGTAAAAATCCCTACCTTTGCATGGATTCATGACGGTATACCTTCATATTCTGTATACCCGCCAGCCCTAGGTCAAAGTTGAACACATTTGAACTTTGACTTTAAATAATGAGCTGCAGTACATTCACAAGCGGCTGCGAACACGGTCTCCTCCGCTGACAGGGAGTGAAGACGGCGGCATTTTCTTTCACACTGATGTGAACGTGCCTTTGTAGTGAGTGGAGCAGACACACTTAACACGCCTAGTACACACACTCTCCATCACATCTGAGTGACCTGGAGACATACATACATACATACATACATACATGCATACATGCATACATGCATACATGCATACATGCACACATACACACATACACACATACATACATACATACATACATACATACATACATACATGCATACATACATACACACACACACACACATGGGTACTTAAAAAAAATTATTGTTTGTCTTCATTCATCATCATCTCCCTATTGTTTCTCTCTGAATATCCCTCCCTTTGTCCTTCTCTTCCGTTTCTTTCTGTTTGAAAATATTCTGAATTCTCTGCTTGGTTCTCACACTGTTCCCCCTCTCCTTCCTTCCCTCCCTCTTTCCTATCTTCCATCTCTTCTCTCCCTCCGTCCCTCTCCAATCTCTTCCCTCCGTTCTCTCCTCTCAATTCTCCTCCCTTCACCCCTCCCTCTCCAAATTGGTCTCCATCCGATCCTTACCTCCCTCTCCTCCCTCCCGCTCTCCTTCTCCCTGGCCCCTCTTACCTCCTCTCCCTCTCTCTCCCCTTCCCCCTCCCATCCTCTCTCCCATCCTCTCCTCCCTCCCTCTCCTTGCCCTGTTCTCTCTGCCTCCCACCCTCCCTCTGATCCCTCCATCCCTGCTCCTCCAGGTCCATGCTGAGCAGTACGGTGGACAAGTCAGAGAAGACGTCTGGTGGAGTTCTGTCCTCCAACAACGACGAGAACAACTCCTCTCCAGGCTCCGGTAACACTGGTAACACTCCTGTTCTGCTCCCTAAACACTCTGCTCCCTAAACACTCCTGTTCTGCTCCCTAAACACTCCTGTTCTGCTCCCTAAACACTCTGCTCCCTAAACACTCCTGTTCTGCTCCCTAAACACTCTGCTCCCTAAACACTCCTGTTCTGCTCCCTAAACACTCTGCTCCCTAAACACTCCTGTTCTGCTCCCTAAACACTCTGCTCCCTAAACACTCCTGTTCTGCTCCCTAAACACTCCTGTTCTGCTCCCTAAACACTCCTGTTCTGCTCCCTAAACGCTCCTGTTAAGCGTTTATCAGAATACATTTCACAGGGTCCTTTTTTTAAAGAAAGGGCCTGGAATTCCTTAAACAGCCCATTTTTTAAAAGTCCTTGAAATTCAAATCAACCATGAAAGTTTTGTTCATCCATGATCAAATTGTTCTGAATCAAGAAATATAAGTTTTCCATTTAAAGTCTAACTAATTGAGGGAAATTAGTTTTAAGCCATAAATATTGGATCCGATTTTCTTTTTAAATAAAAAACGGCATTTAAAAGAAAAATAGTGCTTGGAAAAGTACTTGAAAGTCCTTGAATTTCATTTAGCAATGTCTGGGAACCCTGATTTCAATAAAAAATACTAGTGCCATAATTTTTTTAAATACTTCTTTTTTTCTACCTTAAACGGATCTTTTTCAAGTTCCAAGTTTTAATACTCTTATCAACATGAGTCAACAAATGCTTGCTTTATGCAGTCATTTAACACAAAAGGATGACCCTCATGCATTGCAAATTTGCATCAAATTCAAAACAGAGTGATGCACAAAATAACTTAAAAGAAAATAATAATTTAAAACAATGAATAAAGTGTGCGTGAAATAATAGGGGAAAGAAAACGTTAGGAACTTGTTACATTCACCCACACAAGGGCTGAGGACTCACACCACCCCCCCCCAGTGGCGGCTGGTACAGTGGCATTGGCATGTCACTGGCAGCGGACAGCTGACCAAGCGAACACTGACTCCCCACAACACTACCAAACCACCAACAACACACAACCAGTCAAATAAAGTACAGTCTAATTCACAACTTGAAACACAATATATAAATAGAAAAGTTAGAAACAAACTCGGAGAGAGAGAGAGAGAGAGAGAGAGAGAGAGAGAGAGAGAAGGTTTTATGTACTGTAGAGCAATACACTCTGTACCGATCACAATACCACCAACCTGGTTGTGTGGCAATAAAGGAATCTTGGCAATGGTAATCATACAGTACATGTCAACAGTAAAGAACCTGAGGGCAGAGTGATAGACTACAGTCTAGTGGCTGAGAGAGAGAAGCGTTAGCTGAGTGGCTAACAGCGGCTAGCGTTAGCTGAGTGGCTAAGAGAGAGAGAGAGAGAGAGAGAGAGAAACTTGCTAAAAACAAAAAAAAACTGCTAAGGCTGCTTGCCTAGACCGCTTCAAATCGCGCCCGGCTTCCAACATAATACATCATATTTCAACGCACAGCGCGTTACGCACTGATTGGCTGCGACGGATACAGCGATGACGCACTCAGAGTGCTATTGCGTCTAGCCCGGGCGAGAAATACGGCTAGGGAGTCACTTCCTGTTCAGGAAAACGATTATTTTTTATTTGATATATTAACGTTATATTGTGCATTGGAAACACAAACATACTTAAAATGAGTAAATATTATTCATTTTAAACATGTTTATATTATTTATAGGGCTATAAAACAAAAAACCCAAAAAAAAAAATTCTTCTCTCTCTTTTAACAGGGGGGTCGGCGCCCGAGCACCCCCAGTGGCCAGCCGCCACTGCCCCCCCCTCTCTCACACACACTCTCCCAGCTCTTTCTCTCTTGCCCCTTCCTCATCTCTCTCACCCCCCCTCTCTCTCTCTATCTCACACACACACACACACACACACACACACACACACACACACACACACACACACACACTCCAGAAACAAACATAGTATCAGTGAGAGCATCAATAATACACCTGAGTGAAGTCTAGTAAAATATTATATAATATAATGATAATAAATCTTTTTCTTAACACTTTGATTGCCTAAGGCTAAATTCATGATATACCATCCGTTGCCAGCTCTATTTAACATGGAGAAGTTCCCCTTCTTTGCAGGGCTATAACTTTTTAAATTCTATTGCTAGATTGCCATTATTATGGCCCATTCAAGGTCCTATATGTATTGTTCATGGTGTAGCAACGTTAAACTTTTCACATATTCATACTCAAATATGGTCTAAAGTATAAGTATGTTTTCATCTCTTTCTGCAGCTTTCTCCAGAACGTGATTTGTAGCCCCAAATGCATTATATTGATGATGAAATACAGTTTGATAGCAATCGGCGCGATATAAAAAATTCCAACTGGACGTACTTCTGGAAGTTACTACACGTCATCTGATGTTGACCGGATGGGCGAGGGGGCGTTTATAATTCCGTGGGCAGCGTTATACCAATCATCTAATGTGGGTCATATGTTCATCAGATCAGTTAGTATCGAACACGGTAATATTACACGCTAAAACTCACCCCAGTCTCCTCGGGCCGTTGGGCGATCAGCGTGGGGTAGACAGTTTTCCATTATGGGATGTCGAAATACCCGGTCCATTTCCAGGTTGTATAATAGTATATACGTCCAAATCATGTTGTTTATCGAGTTATTGGCAACAGATCGCTATGTATTGTGTCGAGCTCGAGTCCCGGGACCTATAGCGAGTGCCCGGAAGTAATATGGGTGATCACCACTTCATCCACATGACTTCCTGTTGGGCGATCTGCCGATCGGCCACCAGATGGCGCTCTTGAACCGCTAGAGGATTGAGAGGAGATCAGAACTGTGTGTGAAGGCTGCAGAGCGGAAATATGATTGAGGCAACTTGAGCATGGCTAGGAAAGACGCCTAAACACGTTTCCGGCACTTAAAGTGTTAAGTTAATCTTGAGTTAAAAAAAATAGTGGCGTTAATAGAATCGGGCGTTAACGCGTTAATACCGTGTTAACTTTGACAGCCTTAAAAAATACACATCCTCCCTCTTCCTCTTCCTCATCTCCTCTCTCTTGTTCCCCCGTGGTCTTCCCCAGGCGGTACCGGCACCCCCCCGCCCCTCCCGGGCCAGAAGGACCCGACCAAGCCGCGCTCGCTGCGCTTCACCTGGTCCATGAAGACCACGTCGTCCATGGAGCCCGGCGAGATGATGCGTGAGATCCGCAAGGTGCTTGACTCCAACAGCTGCGAGTACGAGCTGCGCGAGCGCTACATGCTGCTCTGCATGTCGGGGAACCCGGCGCAAGACGACTTCGTCCAGTGGGAGATGGAGGTGTGCAAGCTGCCGCGCCTGTCGCTCAACGGGGTCCGCTTCAAACGCATCTCCGGCACGTCCATCGCCTTCAAGAACATCGCCTCGAAGATCGCCAACGAGCTGAAACTGTGAGGGGGAGGGAGGGAGAGAGAGAGGAGATTTAGGAGGGGGAAAGAGGGGGTTGAGCGAAAGGGGGTTCATATCTTTGATTGGATTACGATGATGATGAAGCTGGTGGTGGTGGTGATGCTGGATGGAGGAAGGCTGGAGGAGGGTGAGGGGAACGGCGTGGGGCGGCACAGTTGAGGTGAGGTTTTTTGGGGGGGTTCACATGAAAATAAAAGATTGTCACTTCTACAGAGGGTTTAAAGTAGGGCTTTTTGGTTCTTGGAGATGTAGAAAAAAACAACTTTCTTCTCTAGAAGTAATTTCTTTCTTTCCTTTTTGTTCGTTGTCTGATGATGATGATCGCCAGTTCGGCCAGGGATCTAGAAATCTAAAAGGTTCAAAGTTCCTAAAGTTCCACACAGATAGGACAGTCCAGGGTCTTCATCTTCTTTCTATAGGGGGGGGTGTTCCATCGATGTCTACACTCTCTCTCTGCATGTCTGTTCTACTCTGCTGTTTATTAAAGTGAGTCACGACTTTGATCACTTGTTTTGACCACTCCTGTCACTTTTTTCCCCTGTTATTTATTCAGTTTTCTTTACATGCGGTTCTAAAAAAAATTAAAAGGCAAAAAGATTTTTGAGGAATAGAGACTGTAAAAGAGGGAGCGATTGATGGACGGAGGGATGGAAGCGAGAGATGCAACAGAGGACTAAAGAGAGAGGGAGAGAGAGAGAAAAAGACCTTTATAAAAACCTGCTCATGGAAATCTCTCTCTTCTCTCTCCTTTAAGTCACGTTGTTCCACGCGGAAGATTCCAGATTCTTTGGAGATACGGAACTGGAACTCTTGCTTTGACGACGTCCTTGTTGGAACACAGTGTGGAAGCCAACAAACTTTGTAGTTTTTTTTTTTTTTGCTGGGATTCTGCCCTTTTTAACCACCTGGCTCTATAAAAGCCCGGGTTCTTCAACAGAAGAGCCTCCTCTTCTCAACCTTCTGAAACGGACTCTTGACTGAGCCTCGGACGCTGTGGGTCCCTCCCACACACACACAACCTAACAAACACCATCCCCCACACACACACACACTCGTACTCAAACCCCACACACAGACACTCGTACTCAAACCCCACACACAGACACATGGCTGATGGTTGGATGAATGACGGACTGTTTTAAGGCAAAAGGTCTTCTGTATCCTTGAGACGCGAAAGGACCTTCTACACCATCTAACCATCGCACCCCGAAATAGACTCCTTGTACGCCCTCCTCCACGCCAACACATTCTCTCTCTCCTAGTGGTTGTTGAACTGACCGTCATCTAGAATAGATTAACCTCATCCCTCGTTCTTCTCTCACTTTAACTGCCTTTTATTTCTCCTTTTTTGTTGTCTTCACAAATCTCTCTCTCTCTCTTCCCCCCTCCCCTGAGGCCAATTTGACTTGATGTTATCGTTGTCCATTCTTTACGGACTGCACCTTTTTATTCAAAAAAAGTCTGCCTTTTATTTGGATTTTTTTTTTCTCCTGTTATCGCTGGTTTTTCTTTTTCTTTCTTTTTTAATAAAGAGTTGTGCACTGGAAAAGAGGGAGGGAGGATGGGTTGGAGGGTTGGTTTGGGGGGGGGGGGTAGCTGATTTACTTTAAGTTGCCTTTACTTTGAAGAATGAATGAAAATGTAGTTGTCTATTTTTCTTTTCTTAGTTGCATATGTCACCACCACGCAAATTATCCTTAATTTGTGTCGAGAATGAAAAACATGTTGATTATTTTGTTTTGTATAGTTCTCTGGGCTGCATCACGCCTTCCTACATGTCAGCCCTGACACAGGCCCTGCAGACCTCTCACCTTCTCTTTCTCCTGCTCTCTCTCCACCCCTCCCTGTGTCTCTCCCTCTCACCTTCTCTTTCTCCTGCTCTCCCTCCCTCCCTCCCTGTGTCTCCCTCTCACCTTCTCTTTCTCCTGCTCTCTCCCTCCCTCCCTGTGTCTCCCTCTCACCTTCTCTTTCTCCTGCTCTCTCTCCACCCCTCCCTGTCTGTGTCTCTCCCTCTCACCTTCTCTTTCTCCTGCTCTCTCCACCCCTCCCTCCCTGTCTGTGTCTCCCTCTCACCTTCTCTTTCTCCTGCTCTCTCTCCACCCCTCTCTCCCTCTCTCTCTCTCACCTTCTCTTTCTCCTGCTCTCTCTCCACCCCTCCCTGTCTGTGTCTCCCTCTCACCTTCTCTTTCTCCTGCTCTCTCTCCACCCCTCCCTGTCTGTGTCTCTCCCTCTCACCTTCTCTTTCTCCTGCTCTCTCCACCCCTCCCTCCCTGTCTGTGTCTCCCTCTCACCTTCTCTTTCTCCTGCTCTCTCTCCACCCCTCTCTCCCTCTCTCTCACCTTCTCTTTCTCCTGCTCTCTCCACCCCTTCCTGTCTGTGTCTCCCTCTCACCTTCTCTTTCTCCTGCTCTCTCTCCACCCCTCCCTGTCTGTGTCTCCCTCTCACCTTCTCTTTCTCCTGCTCTCTCTCCACCCCTCCCTCCCTCCCTGTCTCCCTCTCTCTCACCTTCTCTTTCTCCTGCTCTCTCTCCACCCCTCCCTGTCTCTCCCTCTCTCTCACCTTCTCTTTCTCCTGCTCTCTCTCCACCCCTCCCTGTCTCCCTCTCTCTCACCTTCTCTTTCTCCTGCTCTCTCTCCACCCCTCCCTGTCTCCCTCTCTCTCACCTTCTCTTTCTCCTGCTCTCTCCACCCCTCCCTGTCTCTCCCTCTCTCTCACCTTCTCTTTCTCCTGCTCTCTCCACCCCTCCCTGTCTCTCCCTCTCTCTCACCTTCTCTTTCTCCTGCTCTCTCCACCCCTCCCTGTCTCTCCCTCTCTCTCACCTTCTCTTTCTCCTGCTCTCTCTCCACCCCTCCATGTATCTCTCTCACCTTCTCTTTCTCCTGCTCTCTCCACCCCTCCCTGTGTCTCTCAGTATCTCTCTCTCCACCCCTCCCTGTCTCTCTCAGTATCTCTCTCTCCACCCCTCCCTGTCTCTCTCAGTATCTCTCTCTCCACCCCTCCCTGTCTCTCTCAGTATCTCTCTCTCCACCCCTCCCTGTGTCTCTCTCAGTATCTCTCTCTCCACCCCTCCCTGTCTCTCTCAGTATCTCTCTCTCCACCCCTCCCTGTCTCTCTCAGTATCTCTCTCTCCACCCCTCCCTGTCTCTCTCAGTATATCTCTCTCCACCCCTCCCTGTGTCTCTCTCACCTTCTCTTTCTCCTGCTCTCTCCACCCCTCCCTGTGTCTCTCAGTATCTCTCTCTCCACCCCTCCCTGTCTCTCTCAGTATCTCTCTCCACCCCTCCCTGTGTCTCTCTCAGTATCTCTCTCCCCTCCCTGTCTCTCTCAGTATCTCTCTCCACCCCTCCCTGTGTCTCTCTCAGTATCTCTCTCCCCTCCCTTGCCCATTTCCCCCCCTCTCACTACGTGTTCCCAAAGAGTAAAGCAGACAACATGACCAGCTGTCTATTGAGTATTTAAAAGATAAAGAACATGGTGTGTATGTGTATAAATACAGATCACTGGAAAAACTAAAAATCATGAACGGTGAAATTTATTTTCTTTTCTCTTGATTTGATGATATATTTGTGTCGTTGAGAGAATTTTTCTTTGGGGGGGGGGGGGGGGGGGGGGTGGATGACGGTCGGTCGTAACAGATCATATAATTTGCTGCCTTTTCAGTGTAGTGCACATTTTCAGACACACACCTTTTATGTGTATTATGTGTGATGCTGGTGGTGGTGATAATATGACTACTACTCCTTCACTATTGCCTGTGTTGTTGTTGTTGTGGGGGGAGGGGCAGGGCCTTTACTGTAGTAGTCATTTGTTTTGAATCATCGCCTTATTATTACATTGAAGTCCAGAATGGCTTGAAAGAGTGAATGAAACTGAAAGAGAGAGAGAGAGAGATGGGGGGTGGATAAGAACGGATTAGAGATTCACGTCAAGGCGAGCTTAAGGACAAAGCCAAAATTAAATGGAAGCCTTCAGACAAAACACCTAACCGCTCTGTACGAGTGTCTTTTTGAATGGTTTTATTTTTTTATTTTTTATTTTTTTAAGGGCCGACGTACTCCCAGTCATATGACTCAATAGGAATAAACCCTCTTACTTAATTTTATTTAATTTTCCTGCCTCTCGAGAGGAGAATGAGATTGTTGTCATTACTGGAGCACAAGCACATCCCCGGCCTCGCAGAGATGTTAACAGATATTGTTTTGGCACTAGATGTTTTAAACTATGTTCCTTCTGCGTGAATCGGTTTGTTGTAACGGAAGGACAATGTGAGGACGAAGCAGACTTTTCTCCTTCTTTTTGTATGAAGGAATCCCCAAGTCCTCGGTGTTGGAAGAGAGACTCCCGCCCGGCGCTGAATCATCTCTCCGTCTCCCTCTCTCTCTTTGTGCCACCAGTCGAGCGAGCGAGCTCTCTGTCTATGGAGGGTAGCGTGGGGTAATTGGGGCAGGAGCAGGGGGTAAACAGGTTAACACTTCTTTCGACGATGACACTGTCATTTTCTTTCCGTTGTTTTTAATACGTCTTTTGTTTATTTGTCGTTTTCTTTTTTTTTTGTCTTGGAAAGTTGATCATTGTATTAAGGTGCTGGGTATTGGATTCTAATTATTATTATTATGGCTGTTGCTGTTTTATTATCCTCTTTCAGGGTTGATTTATTTTACATTATTTCGTTTTACATTATTGCTGTAATCTACATTGATTTTAAAAAGAAAATAATTGTTTTTCAAGGCAAAACTGTAAGTGTAGTGGTGGAACAGATGGGGAGGGGGATCGACTCCAGAAAAAAAAATGTATTTGTTTTTTTTGTGCAAAGACGAAATGATGAAAAATTACAATGATAGTAATAAAAACAATGATATTAAAAATTTTAAAACTGGTTGCATTTAAAACCAGCTTAACAAAAAATATATATATTTTTGTGTCCTTGTTTCGTTTTGTTGCCGTATTTGTTTGTTTTTCTGAGCTGTTTCACAGCAAAGGTGAGAGGTCAAAAGCAAGGTGTAAATCAGGTCCAGTCATGCTGGTGTAGACATGGGACCAGTGTTCGACCACAGTGGTTGCCTATACGGGAGTTACTACACGCCTCGCTCGCGGTTCTGGTTTCCAGACGAGGTGCTACACTGGTCATTCTCAATTATTTAATAGCGTTTCACTCCTAACAGAATTTAGGTCATCTTGCAGCCGACAGGGAAGGTATGTCAGTAGTCTATATTTCATTATAAGGCCTACCCTTGACTAAAGTCCAGGACTAATTAGAATGTGAATATATTTATCACATTTGTACTTATTTGACTTTCCCCACATGCAATAATACAAAAGCACCGTTCTTATTTATTTTTGGCCTTTTTACCTTTTCTCCCATCCCCCAATTTTATCTTTATGCCTATTCCCTCCTGGTCATTGCTATCCTACTGTCAGTGTAGGGAGGGTGTAGACTACCGTACTTTTCGGACTATAAGCCGCGGCTTTTTCACCCATTTTTCGACCCTGCGGCTTATATAACGGTGCGGCTTATATGTGACTCGACGTGACCAAACCCGAAAATGTAAAAATCTAAATATTGCTTTTTTGACTGCATTGAAATGTTATTTATCTGTTCCCTTATTTGCTAAACTTAATACAACTTGTAAATGAGTTAATTCTTGTTATTTGTCCGACAGTATTGTGTCCCAATGCTAATTACATATGGTAATTAAACATTAAAACACCTGCGGCTTATAGTCCAGTGCGGCTTATATATGTACACATCATTCAATTTAGCTGCTGCGGCTTATAGTCAGGTGCGGCTTATAGTGCGAAAAGTACGGTAGATGCCATCTCCCCCAGACCCCCTCCCTGCTGAACAGATCAGTAGGAGTTGCTGTTGCAACAATCAGGACTCTTATCCCTGTTGGTAGGGAGTAGGGACGACCATTATAAAGACTAGATGGCGTAAGGCAGAGTCCCGTGTAGTTCACCGGTGGCCATCTTGCTCCGGTTCATTGCTTGATTGATGGACAATTTTATTAACAGATTGCAGAATGGGTACAATACAGTACGGCTCAATACACACAATAGTTAAGGGGATGCAGACCAGAGAAAGACTTTCGTCTTGTTTACATCAGGGTCCCCCATTTTCAATTCATCAGGACATATGACATACAGATAGACAGTAGGCTATATCTATACATTTATGACATACCAGATTTACAAATACAGTACTGAACAAAAAGTTTAAAAAAATAAAATATATATATACATTTGACGAAGAAACTACATTGCAGGTGGGGGGGGGACTGTACATTGGAGGGGGTGGGGGTAACTACATTGGATTATCGACAAAACCTTACTTGGTCCCAAGAAGAGGGTCTCGTGTATTACTGGGTTAGGACATTTACTGTACATTGGAGGGGGTTGCGTTAGGACATTTACAGGGGCCAGTTTCAAATTGCAGTCTCCCGTAGGTGCTCCTTGATGGTGGTTTTAAAAGTGGGTAGTGATTCACATTCCTTTACAGCTTTGGGTAGGGCGTTCCACATTGATGTGGTATAATTGCGAAACGTGTTTAGTCCCTTCTTTGAGCCGAATCTGGGTTTAACATGATGATTTGTGGAGCTCCCTCTGGTGTTGTGATCGTGGTATTCACTGACCTTTGGGAAGTATTTTGACATGTACATGGGTACCTTAGTCGTGTAGTGTATCTTGTAGACCAGGCCCATTGCAAGTTGCTGTACTCTCTCGTCTACTCTAAGCCATCCTAGGTTGTTAAAGTGAGCAGGGGTGAGGTGGGTTCTAGGAGTCAGGTCAAGTAGTAGTCTGACCAGTTTGTTTTGAGATGTTTGTAATTTAGTTTTTAGCGCCTTTGAGGTGCTTTGGTACCATGAGGTGCAAGCATAGTCGTAGTACCCTTGAATGAGTGCTCCTGCCAGAGTCTTCAGGGTATTCTTGTTTACCAGGGAGGAGATCCGGTACAAGAATCTAGTTCGTTGGTTGACTTTTTTTTATTACATTGGATGCCATTTTGTCACAGGAGAGATTAGCCTCTAGGATGGAACCCAGGTAGGTAATTTCATCTTTCCTTGTGACAATATTGTCACTCACTGTAACTGAGAAGCCGTCGGTCTTGCTGAGTTTGTTATTTGATCCGAAGAGAATGGACTCTGTTTTGCCCATGTGTAATGATAGTTTGTTATCGGCGAGCCAGGTGCAGATTTTGCCTAGTTCCGAGCTGAGGGTTTTCTTCAACCTGTAACTTGTTCTTGTCAGAGACCAGCAGGGCTGAGTCGTCCGCGCACAGGAACAAGTTGCAGTCACAAGCTGACGACATGTCATTTGCATAAATTAGGAACAGTAGTGGTCCTAGTATGCTTCCTTGTGGAACACCACAGCTCACTGGGAGGGGGGGGGGGGATAGGGTACCGTTTACCTCCACCATCTGTTCTCTCCCCTCCAGGTAGGATTGCATCCAGCTCACTGATAGACTATCAAAACCAATTGCTTTTAGCTTGTCAATCAGAATGGAGTGATTGACAGTGTCGAAGGCCTTCTGTAGGTCCAGCATGACCATGCCGCAGTATTTGCCAGCGTCCACCTCTTGTTTGATGTGGTCGTTCAAATAGAGAAGGCATGTGTCAGTGGAGTGGGATGTTCTGAAGCCAGATTAGATGACAGAGTACAGCAACTTGCAATGGGCCTGGTCTACAAGATACACTACACCACTAAGGTACCCATGTACATGTCGAAATACTTCCCAAAGGTCAGGGAATACCACGACCACAACACCAGAGGGAGTTCCACAAATCATGTTCAACCCAGATTCGGCTCAAACAAGGGACTAAATACGTTTTGCAATTATGCCACATAATTTTTTTACAGCCGTAAAGAAATTTGAATCCCTACCCACCTTCAAAACCGCTCTCAAAGAGCACCTACGAGAGGCTGCGACTCGAAACCCCCCCCCCCCCCCCCTAATGTACAGTTTCCTCCCACCCCCTCCTAATGTACAGTTTCCTCCCCCTCGTATGTATATTTTTTCTGTTAGGATGTTATATATTTTCTGATAGGATCTCTGTTTAACAGTATTGTATATTTGCATATCTAGTATGTCACAAACGTAACAGTACTGTATACCTGTACAGTATGTCATGATGTATATCTGTATGTTATATATGTCATTATGAATTGAAAATGGGGGACCCTGATGTAAACAAGACGAAAGTCTTTCTCTGGTCTGCATGCCCTTTTTTATTTTAGCCTTTATTTACCCAGGGTAGGTTCGCTGAGCACGGATGCTCTTTTTCAGCTACATCCTGCTTCACATTCACACCTGGGAGCTGCCCAGTACAACCACAGTCAGACACCGTTGGCCACTGAGTAACTCCACTGGAGCAGTTGGGGGTTAAGTGCCTTGCTCAAGGGCACTTCAGCGGTTGGTGTTAAGGGTATGGGAGAGAGTTATTAATTCACTTCCCCAGCGCAGATTTTTTTCTGCCGGTCCGGAGTGAAAGATAACAGTGTTTCTAGCCTTTAATAATTTCTCTCACTAGTCACCTGCTGTTCCGTGACTGGCCTCCGCGTTGTCTCTTTTTACTTGGATATCTCATTAGCTGTCACACACTGTATCAACCCCTGTTAGCATCCCCGGTCATAAAAAACGACACTGCAACATGATCCCTTTCCTGGAAAAACATTGTTTATTCCATAAACATAGCTCCGTACTAGATGTAACCAATTCTGTAATGTCCTTGAACAGTCTTAATTCATTCTTCTCCACCGTCTCTTATGATATTAGTCCAATGTTCTGGGCCTTGTCGTAGCCAAAACCTCCCGTTAGCCGAAGCTAGCGATGATGTGGCATATTTCCCCTTCCCCACCCAGCGAGGGTGAGGAGGGATCAAAGTCTCTGATCAACGCATCTGTGCGTTGTGTCTCAATCTAACTTACCCCAGAAGGAACTCATGGCTCATAACGTTCTACCCATAGCAACGGGCCCCGCCCCCTCTTCTCGTTACTACGTGACACGCTACCATGGCAACGGCTGTTCACCTTTAACACACTAAACGTCCGTTCTATCGATGTCAAACTCTCCCCATAGTTCTCTCTGACCAAACCTGCCTCCACCAGTGCTTATCAGTGTTTTTGTTACAAACCTGCTGACGACCTCGGAGCCATGGGCTCTGCTATTAGTCTGCTGCTAACACACACACTCTCCCTCTGTTGTCCTCCTCCTCTGAGATGGCTATGAGTAGATGCTGTCATCCACCAATATATACATTATATACATATTGAAAAACATAGATTCCTTCAGGAGGATCAAACCGGCGACCTTCCGGTCACAAACCCGCTTCTCTAACCTTTTAGGCCACGCTTCCCCCCCCCCCCCCCCCATAACAATTGTGTGTATTGAGCCGTACTGTATTGTACCCATTCTACAATCTGTTAATAGTTTTCAATCAATCAATCAAACATAAACATTGTATCTACAGCACCTTTCAGGCTGATTGGTGTAATAAGTAGACAGTCCTAAATGTATGCTGTTATATACTGTGTATTGGCCCTGGCTGCTAGGGCCTATAGCTGGTCCTCTAGTTGTACTGCTGTTGCAAAGTGACTTGTCATCGCAGGAATATAAACACTGGGATGTTATGTAAGGGATAATGTATAGCTACGAGGTCATTGTCGCAAAATAATTGACCGACAGAGTTTAAAATACCGAGGCGCCTCGCCGAGGTGTTTTAAACGTCAGTGAAGGTCAATTATTTTGCGACAATGATCGAGTATAGCTATACATTATCCCGCTTATTACATGGCTAACTTACTAACAATATACCTAATTCATTTTACATCGACTCGCAACACTGGTTCTGGGCTTCTGGCTCCGCTCGTCGCTCCGCCCCCTGTCATCGCCGGCAGCTTCGCCGGCGGCAGCACTGATGTCAGTGGGCTTGATTGCGAACAGCTGCGCACAGCGGTCATTATTGTGGGCTTGATTGCGAACAGCTGCGCACAACGGTCATTATTGTGTGATAATTGACCGCTGCTAGGGGTAACGGAGCGCTATTGACCAATCACAAGCAAGCATTTCGGCGAATGTGAAAACGCCATGTAATAAACAAACATAACATACAACTGAGTACTACAGATCAACACACACACATCTAAGCTGTGTACATTGATTACCCGCTTCCTTCCTGTTCATCTGGTCTTAACACTTTGCCGCCCAACCACGTATTAATACGGGTTTCGAATCCATAAGTTGTGGACAGAATCACGTATAAAGCCGTGGCAAGTTGTTATTGCTTTTATATCATTTTAATAACCGGGTCAATGTCGCGGATCGGCACTGCATATATTCCCTAGTCTGTCAAATCGAGAACATGCAATACCGGCCAGATCCTCTTAGGGGCGCCATCGCTCCACTGCAGTATGCCCTGTGGGCAAATGGGAAACTTATTTTTTTTCTTTCAATGGAGTATTTTAGTACCCGGATCCTGCATCTGCAGCATGTACCGTGGATTACGTTTCGAATCGCAGATTTCACCATGGAATAAGGGGATTTATCATCAGCCAATGGACATATAACAGGGAAATGCTCGGGGGTATCCCACCGGCTTATGGTAAGATCTTTTTCACATAAATCACAGCCGGATCAGAGCTTGCTATGATACGCAACCAGCCGATCGGCGTATGTGGCTAGTTACACGGACACTGTTATTGGTAATCAATAACCCCCCCCCCTTTGATGCATACATGCTTTGGGACAGTACCGATGATATGCAGTTTGTTATTTCTTTAGCATATGTAAAACGGAAATGCCGTTGAATATAACGTTAGCAGCTATTAGCCCTATAACTAGCCTTCCAGAAAATATACGAGACAAAACCCGCTATAATGCTCATATTCACGGCCAGGGGTGTAGCTCCAGATTCTGGGCCCCATGAAAGAATGTATTTGTAGGCCCCCAGTGAATGCGAGCGCGCGCAAGCACGTGAGCGGAATTTTTTTGCCCGTTTTTTTATTGATGAAAACGCATAATATGGTTTTTACCTATACATTCGGATCAGCAGTTCAGCACCTGCACTGTTGGTGGGTGAGCCTAGTAAAGGATGTCGCATTGCGTTCATCTTCAATGAATGGACCAATGCTGAATAGTCTACCAAAGCCCCCCCTCTCTCTATATATATCTCACACACACATATACACACACACACTTCAGAAACAAACATAGTATCAATGAGAGCATCAATAATACACCTGAGTGATGTCTAGTAAAAAAAAAAATAAAAAAAATGTTGGGCCCCCCACCCCCAGTGCTGGGCCCTTGGAATCATCCTAAGCTACCCCCCCCCCCCCCCCCCCCCAGCTACGCCCCTGTTCACGGCACTATAAAATGACAACCTATTGATGAATTTATTTTTTCTTTAAGCCATTTTGAAGGGACGGTTTATGAACTCAATTGACAATGAAAATGGACAGATAGCAATACTATAAAGTATAGACTTAGCTCTACAAAAAGACACCGGCCTGTTGACAAAAGCTGGTCCTCAACCACTATATTAGACGCATCCCAGCGGTCGCCAATGTGTTAAAAGAGGACCACAATGAAAATCGTTTTTGAAACTTGATTGTGTTATTTATATGTATGCATGACTGTTGGCTCTGCATTTGTTCTTGATTATCAAACTCAACTAAGGAATTTCTGCAACCATAAGCATGTGTACCACATCCTACTCATAGTGAAGGAGGGTAAACAGATGTCATGTGTCTTATCATTGGAGTATAAGTTAACACACAGTGACATTGTTACATATTTAGTCCCTCTGCCAGTGCAATCCGAGCATGCACCATCCCCCATCGCCCATTGGATGGCTCACTGGTGACCCAGCCTACAGTTAATAGCCTTGCTCATTGTATTTCATCAGACATCTTGGTCGGTAAACAACAGGGGTGTAACGTAATTGAGTAATTGTACTTCGTTACAATACGTAAGTACTGTTTTGGGGATTTGTACTTTACTCAAGTATTATTAGGTTTGTATACTTGTACTTTTACTCAATTACATTTCAGAGAAAAAATCCATACTTTACTCCTTAATTTAAAATGCAGACCTAAAAAGTACAAATCTCGTAGGTCCAACCATTTTAATTAATATATTTGCTTCTCTGGCCGAACTAACGTTAACGTTATTTAAAAACAGGCAATCAAATCCCCATCAATGGAAAATTAACGCGCCCATACCCATGCTGATTGGTCCTTGTGCAAGACTAGAAAGCGGGGATCTTTGATTAAACACCTGCTATCAGAAGAAGACAGTCAGAAAAAAAGTTTTTACTTTTTATTACTAAAGTACATTTAAAAGTAGAAACTTTTTTACTTTTACTCAAGTGTGTTTTTGACTTTTACTTGAGTACAATTTTGAGACGGTACTCATACTTCCACTTAAGTATAATTTCTGGGTACTTTTTACACCCCTGGTAAACAATAGGTGATTATAATCAACTAGCAGGTGATGATCATTAACAGACACAATATTTATGACACTGGAAATACATTCCCTGAGGTCCATAGATGTTCCTAGATACCAAGAACATGCAAATGGAGCTTGTAGAAGTGGAGCAGGCAAATAAAAAGAAAATTGGGTGTGGGCTTAAGAGGTTAAAGCAGAATGCCATTTCAAGAATTCTAATACTGTATATATGGGTTTCCTCCACCTGTGCCCCGGGACGGTTCAGTCAGAGTTTGTGAACACGGACCACTCTCTCCTGAAGCTAGGATGTCACTGGGATGTAAGCATGAAACTCGTGTTTGATACGATGTGCGGTTTGCAACCATTTCCCCAGTAAAACACATGAAGACACACCTGATTCCACTGTGTATAACATGTATCATGGTTTTTAGAGCTAAAACACTTCAGCCCCATTGGAGTGTAATGCCAGACAGTTTAAATAGGACCTGGGTTTGACTTGTCATTTAAATGAACACTGAAATTTACTTCATATTGGTTTGCAAGACACGTCATGAGAGAATACCATGACTATAGAATACTATAAATACTGAATGTTAAGACCAACAGGATCCAGAAAAATTATTCATGTGTTCATTAGAAACTAAAGAGGAACACCACACATTTTAAGAAGTCACATACAGTATGTTCTTCCTGTGCCCCAGGACAGTTCAGTCAGTATGTTCTTCCTGTGCCCCAGGACAGTTGTCAGTATGTTCTTCCTGTGCCCCAGGACAGTTCAGTCAGTATGTTCTTCCTGTGCCCCAGGACAGTTCAGTCAGTATGTTCTTCCTGTGCCCCAGGACAGTTCAGTCAGTATGTTCTTCCTGTGCCCCAGGACAGTTCAGTCAGTATGTTATCTCTGTGCCCCAGGACAGTTCAGTCAGTATGTTCTTCCTGTGCCCCAGGACAGTTCAGTCAGTATGTTCTTCCTGTGCCCCAGGACAGTTCAGTCAGTATGTTCTTCCTGTGCCCCAGGACAGTTCAGTCAGTATGTTCTTCCTGTGCCCCAGGACAGTTCAGTCAGTATGTTCTTCCTGTGCCCCAGGACAGTTCAGTCAGTATGTTCCTCTTGTGCCCCAGGACAGTTCAGTCAGTATGTTCTTCCTGTGCCCCAGGACAGTTCAGTCAGTATGTTCTTCCTGTGCCCCAGGACAGTTCAGTCAGTATGTTCTTCCTGTGCCCCAGGACAGTTCAGTCAGTATGTTCTTCCTGTGCCCCAGGACAGTTCAGTCAGTATGTTCTCCCTGTGCCCCAGGACAGTTCAGTCAGTATGTTCTTCCTGTGCCCCAGGACAGTTCAGTCAGGATTTGTGAACACGCACCACTCTCTCATACAGGAAGAAAAATGTGTGGTATTCCCTTTTAATGCATACCTTGTTTTTCAACACATCTATAAATATTGTGTAAATACTTATAAAACAGTACTTTGCATGCTGATAGTAGAAATACCATGATGGACTAGTACTCTGGTACAAGTATAAATATCTTAGAACTCTGGTACAAGTATAAATAACTTAGTACTCGGATAAAAGTCCTCCATTCACAATTGTGCGCCAGTAAAAGCATTAGTGACTTATAATAATTAGGCTACCGGTAAATGTATCAAAAGTAGTAGTCTATGTAGGGTTATATTTTGATGCTTGGGAGTGTTTAATCCTCGATGCATTGACCTCTAAAAGGTCATATCAAAGATACTTGTGTGCAAAGCACCTTCAATTTGTAAGATACTGTCCCAATATTGACCTTGATTTAAGAACTAAATAGCCACATTCTGACAAATCCTCTATGTGTAATTTTTAATTTTTTTTTATCCACTTTTTCTCCCATTTTCTATATTTTCCTCCCATCCCAATTTCGTATCATCCAATTCAACCCTGCCCTGTCACGAACGCTGTTTCTTGCCTCCCACAAGCCGGCTGCAATGTGGACTAAGTCATACATAGCACAAGTCCCCTCCGGTACTTGAGGTAACAGCAGTCGCATCTTTTCACCTGCGCAACTCGATCTCTCAGTGGCGAGGAGTAACGCGTGGGAGGCTCACGCTGCCCCCGACACTTCCTGATTCTACTGTGCAGGCGCACCAACCAACCTGTAGGAGTCGCTGTCCACAACACCCAATCCCCACCCATCAGTTTCCCACCCCCTAATACGGCCAATGTGTATTAGTATGAACGACCAGCTAAACTGAAAGCAATGTGGAGCGCTGGGCTCGAACAGGCGAGCCCAGCGTCTCCGCATTCGTGGCGAGCGCCTTGCCCACTACGCCACGTAGCCGCCCACCTCTACGTGTAATTTTTATGATGTTGATGGTAGTAGTAAGGGGTTAGGGTTCAGATGATCAATACATTTAGATGAATTTAAACAGTCACTATTAACATGAATTCTCGTTGGTAGGTTCACAATCTAAGACAAGTTACATACAGGTCATTGTGGGAGAATGTAGCCTGTGTCTGTTCTAGTCTTCCTTAAGGTGGGGGGGGGGGGCTGCTTCTTGTGTAGCTCACATGATGCATTACAGGCAGTGAGGACTTCGTTAGTCCGTTAGTCTCCCTTTAAATTGTGTGCATTTCCCCCCTCAGAATTCTTCTAGGTGTCGTTTTGACCCAGATGTCAATTGACTTAAGTGGAAGGCCTCCGATTGGTAGACATTGAGTGTAATTAATCAGATTTGCATACTATTTATGTGATTAATGATGGGTGTGGAGGACTGATGGTCTGTCAACTGTGTCCATGCTGGGTGGGTCATATTTTACTAAAGACCCAAGTCCTGGTAGGGTGGTGGGTTAGGGTTAGTCCAGGTGGGTTAGGGTTAGTCCTGGTGGGTTAGGGTTAGTCCTGGTGGGCTGGGGTTAGTCCTGGTGGGTTAGGGTTAGTCCAGGTGGGTTAGGGTTAGTCCTGGTGGGCTGGGGTTAGTCCTGGTGGGTTAGGGTTAGTCCTGGTGGGTTAGGGTTAGTCCAGGTGGGTTAGGGTTAGTCCTGGTGGGCTGGGGTTAGTCCTGGTGGGTTAGGGTTAGTCCTGGTGGGCTAGGGTTAGTCCTGGTGGGTTAGGGTTAGTCCTGGTGGGTTAGGGTTAGTCCTGGTGGGTTAGTCCAGGTGGGTTAGGGTTAGTCCAGGTGGGTTAGGGTTAGTCCTGGTGGGCTGGGGTTAGTCCTGGTGGGTTAGGGTTAGTCCTGGTGGGTTAGGGTTAGTCCAGGTGGGTTAGGGTTAGTCCTGGTGGGCTGGGGTTAGTCCTGGTGGGTTAGGGTTAGTCCTGGTGGGTTAGGGTTAGTCCTGGTGGGTTAGGGTTAGTCCTGGTGGGTTAGGGTTAGTCCTGGTGGGTTAGTCCAGGTGGGTTAGGGTTAGTCCAGGTGGGTTAGGGTTAGTCCTGGTGGGTTAGGGTTAGTCCAGGTGGGCTGGGGTTAGTCCAGGTGGGCTGGGGTTAGTCCTGGTGGGTTAGTCCTGGTGGGTTAGTCCTGGTGGGTTAGGGTTAGTCCTGGTGGGTTAGGGTTAGTCCTGGTGGGTTAGGGTTAGTCCAGGTGGGTTAGGGTTAGTCCAGGTGGGTTAGGGTTAGTCCAGGTGGGCTGGGGTTAGTCCATGTGGGCTGGGGTTAGTCCAGGTGGGTTAGGGTTAGTCCAGGTGGGTTAGGGTTAGTCCAGGTGGGTTAGTCCTGGTGGGTTAGGGTTAGTCCAGGTGGGTTAGGGTTAGTCCAGGTGGGTTAGGGTTAGTCCAGGTGGGTTAGGGTTAGTCCAGGTGGGTTAGGGTTAGTCCTGGTGGGTTAGGGTTAGTCCAGGTGGGTTAGGGTTAGTCCAGGTGGGTTAGTCCAGGTGGGTTAGGGTTAGTCCAGGTGGGTTAGGGTTAGTCCAGGTGGGTTAGGGTTAGTCCAGGTGGGTTAGTATATTATATGGACACATTTGAAAAAGGTTGAGGGGGGGAACAAAGATGTATACCAGCATTTGGTCATTTCTTTATTTTAAAACAAAAAACAAACAAAAGATTGTTCTCAAAAACAAGCAGATTCAGTTTCCACAATGTAAACAGGTTGTCACATACAGTACACACAAGTAAGTAGTTCTTTTGGGGGAAGAAACAAAAAAAATAAAAAATAGTCACTTTTCCAAGCAGTCAAAAAGGCAAGCCACTTTAAAGCCAGACTTGGTGATGTGAAGCCACCATGAAATTAGCTAATGGCACTGATTCCAGGTCAGCTACAGTGCCATTAAATTAATTCTAGCCTATGCTGTGTCCTACCATAGACAAATGGGGGACTTCAGCCTGAATACATTGGACAAATAAAAAGCTTTTCTTTACCAGGCATGTATGACAGTATGTATGTGTCTTCGTGCTTCAGCTTGTTGGTATAGTTAGCATTCCTCATTGAAAATAGTGGGTAGTTAGCTACAAACTAATGGTGAAGCCATCTGGTAGCTTGTAAAACTCAATGGTTTTAATGAGGAATACTGACAATCTTTTAACTATAATGTAAGTACAAATATTTATTATATACACCCACTCACATTGTCACAAATGTCTGGGGGGAAAAAAGGAAAAAAAGGTTCAGCATTTCAAGGTATTCCTGTAAGAATACTGACCTGAGACCAGTTCATAGGACAAGTCATAGCGAAATTGAAATGGTACATTTGTCCCGACTCTGGCCTTAGATCAGAACTCCTATTCATAAGAGAATGATGCACAGAGAAACATTTTGAGGCAAGGAACATAAACTAGAGCTCCCCCGCTGGCTGGAGGCGAAAATGGCGGGCCAGATCAGATATTACCGGCCAGTTCCTGTCAAAGTTTACAAAACATTCCGACCTCAGTAGGCGGCTGGGTGGCGCAGCTGACATTGCGCTCGTCACCAACGCAAGAGACACCGGGTTCAAATCCGGCTGTCGGCGTTGCCTCCGGCTTGGGCCGGCCGTCATACTGGCTCAATTGGCAGAGTTAGAGGGTGGAAGTCGATGGGTGGTAATCTGGACGTTGTGGACAGCGACTCCTACAGGTCGGTTGGGGCGCCTGCACAGCAGAGACAGGAAGTAGCGGGGGTAGTGTGAGCCTCCCACACGTTACACCTCGCCAATGAGTCCGCGCTGGCAGGTGAAAAGATGCGACAGGCTGCCTCCTCGTGTACCGGAGGGGACACGTGATGCAAGGCTTCCATCCTCCCTACGACCGACCTGTGGGGGGCATATGCGAGCAACGTACAAGACAGGGGAGGGAAGAATTGCAAACAGCGAAATTGGGATGGGAGAAAAATAGAAAAACAAGGAGAAAAAGTGGATAAAAAAAAATAAACATTCCGACCTCAATCTCCATGTTGAGGTGACCACTGACCAGCCATTGCCAATCCAATCCGGGAGATGAAATAACAGCTCTGTGGGACTCCAGGTGGAAGGGAGGTGTTTTGAGTGATCTGTACAAAAATAATCACCCCTCTAAACTGCCTCAAAACGCTCTCTCCTGTATCGGGACCTTTTTTCTGACGTGTTACGCATGCAGGCCGTCGAAAAGCAAGCAAAGAAACTCCAGCGCTGAGTATTTCCAGAAGGCAGAAAACAGCACTGTGACGTACTATAGCCACGAACAGCCAATGATCGTGTGTGTGAAGCAAGATGCCGCTGTCAATACCAGGTAACACTGGCCAGTTAATCAGCTAAATAGACCGTCGGTTTAGCAGGGTCTTCAAGTTCCATCTCGTGTTTAATGGGAAGATCAGCCCGGCAAGTCACTACCAGGTGCCACGTCTTCACCCTACATCCCCTCTACTGTACCCAGAGACTGTGAAGTCAAGTACTGTGAAGTGACATATCTTTTACTTGCTATACTTATTTTATACTTATCTTTTTTGTCTAGCACAGTCTCTGGAGCGTAACAGAAAGAAGCATTTTGTATAAAAGTATTCTGTACTTCTGTACGACAACTAATAAAGAAACTTGAACTTGAAACTTGAGTAGGTTCCACTTTCAAATCTGTATAAATTAGAAGGACCAGTGTTTTGCCTACCTGCTGCCTTAACCCTTTACAAGTTCATTACACGGGCTTCAATGGAGAGGTTTTAAACGCCAACTCGGAGGCTTTTGCACTCAGAACAGAAAAGAGAGAGAGGGGGGGGGGGGGGTGGGGGTCACTGCAGTGGAGAATTGCATACTTCAGAGATGGACAATTGGGACTTGGTCCAGTCACACCCATGTCATGAGAACGCAGAGGTCCCGCCTCCCCGTCGCGCTTGCAGGAAGTGGTTTAACCAATTCGTTTTCTGCATTGATATTTCAGAACTGCTGGTTCCACATGTACAGCCGCACCCACAATGCCGTTCAGTTTCTAACTGCTGCGGCCTAAAGGTTCTTCTTTTTCATCTTGCTTAGATGCGTCTTTATGACCACTAGCCGCTCTGCCCCCTAGTGGCGGCTCAACAGGAAATGTGCTTCGCATCTACAACACTTGTGTGTCCTTGTTTATCTTAACCCGTTCACTACCAAATGGTTAACCCTTTCACCGCGACAATACAGAAGGTTAACCCTTTCACTACCACACTACAGACCGTCTGTAGTGTGGTAGTGAAAGGGTTAACCTTCTGTAGTGTGGTTGTGAAAGGGTTAACGTCAGTTAAAGGTTTTGCGTGTTGGATCTGGCAGGTCAATCTCACAGACTGATTGAATATGTGGCGCCACTTGAAACTACACACAGCCTTCGCTGAAATCTCCATGTTTCAAAACAACTCCTCCATGGTGGCCGAGGCGGGATGTAAATCCTCCATGGTGGCCGAGGCGGGATGTAACTCCTCCATGGTGGCCGAGGCGGGATGTAACTCCTCCATGGTGGCCGAGGCGGGATGTCTCTGCTACAACGTGTGTGTGACAACAGTCCAGTATGTCATTAAGAGGGTCTGTCTTAGTGCTCAGTCAATGGTAATAAAGTATGCACTATCTAGACTACCTAGAACAACTATCTATCTAGGGCTCATCAATGGATCAGGACCTAGTATAAAAATAATAAAATAAAAAGAAACATCACTTGAGTTAATACTAGTAACGCATATAAAAAGAGAGAAGAATGGGGGATTCTCTCTCTCCCCTCTTCTTTATTTGTCCATCTCCTCTTTCCACCCACATCTGGACCCCCCCCCCTCAGTTCCATAGCTAGCCCCTCAACTAACAAAGATTTCATACGCTGCTGGATAGGAATGGACATACCAGCACTGATATCAGGCCCAGGCCACCAAGTGTCTTAAATCTGATATCAGGAGACATGAGCAGCATGTCGGAAATAAAAGAAAAGCCACATAAAAGTATATTAAATATCCGGAATGGAGAAACATTTATTCTACGCCCATAATGGATTCTATGTCTTCTCTCTCTCTCGCCACATCGACACTTGCATCCCTTCCAATTATTTTCTGACCTACTAAATGACCTAAAGGAGAGCATTGTAGTTGTGTGTGTGTGGGGGGGGGGGGGGCAGATTGTGATGGTTTTTCTCCTCCTTCACTCTTCCTTCTCTTCTCTCCTCCTCATTATTCCTGAAGACTCGTCTGTGTGTGGATTCTCACAACTTGATACCTGCCCAGCCTGTGTGTCTCACACCTCCTCCACAGTCCAGATGTTCCAGTTGCCGTGGAGACAAGCTGGGGGGGTTTGCTGCTGTCCGTTGTCGTGGCATTCTTCATCTTCATTGCCATGACAACTTCCATTGTGTGTGTTTCCAACTGTGGTGGGGCGGAGGTGGATATACAGGCAGTTCAATTCTCAAGTCCCTTTCTTCTAGTGTGTGTGTGTGTCTAAACTGTGGTACTATGGAGGTAGGTGTGTTTTCTTGGTTCTATGATCTAGTAATAATATAGAACAGGGTGCGTCACTAGGGACCCAGTGGTTCCTCCTGTGGGAACATGTACCATCATTATCTCGTCATCTACTTCAGGGTCCTGGTCAGAATAGACAGGTTTAGGGCCAAAGCAGGATCTGGTAAACCTCTCCTCCTGATGTCCTGGATCTGTTGGAACACGGCTCTAGTGGGGCCCCCGGCCATGTTTGGCCCCCGGCCCCCGTTGTTTTAGAAACACTGTGGGGAACGGGGTGTGAGACGAGAAGTTCAAAAAGGCTTAAGAACTAGAGCTGGGAATAGTACCTGGGAGATAGGTAGGGGCCTGTGTGTGTGTGTGTGTGTGTGTGTGTGTGTGTGTGTGTGTGTGTGTGTGTGTGTGTGAATGAGTGATATCTACCCACGCCTGTCTCGTGTGTGTGTGTGTGTGTGTGTGTGTGTGTGTGTGTGTGTGTGTGTGTGAATGAGTGATATCTACCCACGCCTGTCTCGTGTGTGTGTGTGTGTGTGTGTGTGTGTGTGTGTGTGTGTGTGTGTGTGTGTGTGTGTGTGTGTGTGTGTGTGTGTGTGTGTGAATGAGTGATATCTACCCACGCCTGTCTCGTGTGTGTGTGTGTGTGTGTGTGTGTGTGTGTGTGAATGAGTGATATCTACCCACGCCTGTCTCGTGTGTGTGTGTGTGTGTGTGTGTGTGTGTGTGTGTGTGTGTGTGTGTGTGAATGAGTGATATCTACCCACGCCTGTCTCGTGTGTGTGTGTGTGTGTGTGTGTGTGTGTGTGTGAATGAGTGATATCTACCCACGCCTGTCTCGTGTGTGTGTGTGTGTGTGTGTGTGTGTGTGTGAATGAGTGATATCTACCCACGCCTGTCTCGTGTGTGTGTGTGTGTGTGTGCGCGTGTATGATATCTATACACATCTGTGTGCATGCCTGTATACTGTGTCTGTAAGCATCTATGTATGTGTGTTGAATCATCTGTATCTATTGTGTCTATAGCTCTACTGTTCTGCGTCAGTGTGAGTTGGGCTGCTCCACCTTCAGCCCCACCAGGGACGGGGGCAGCGCACCCCCAGAAGCAGCAGTAGAAGAACTGGGAGGGGAGGAGCTGTTACTTCCTCCCAAGGAACCCCTGAGACTAGAGCTCCCCCCCTGGCTGGGGGCCGAAATGGCGGGCCGGATCAGAGGCGGGGGCGGGTGGTTGTGGGGGGCGCGGTTTTGGAGGGGCCGCGTCTGGAGAGGCGGGGGCTGACGGAGGAGGCTCGGGGGCGCGGAGGGAGGCGCCGGGCGGAGCAGCGGAGGGGGCTGGGAGAGGGAGGGAGGAGAGCTGCCACCAGAGTCTGGTGGGGAGTCTTCCATTTTGACCTGAGAAGAGATGGAGTGAAGGGAAGGGGAAGAAAAGAGGAGTGAAGGGGAGAAAAGAGGAGGAGAAAGAGAAGAGAGGAGAGAAGAGAGGAGAAAAGGGAAGGAGAAGATAAGAGGAGGAGAGAAAGGGAGAGAGGAGAGGAGAAAAGGAAAGGAGAAGATAAGAGGAGGAGAGAAAGGGAGAGAGGAGGGCATGGGAGGTTGGAGAGGAGAAGGAGAGAGAAAACCAAGTTAGATCAGTGACTGAAATTCCCATTCTGTCCTCCCTTCACTGGCTTCAGGCCAGATCTGACTTTAAAGTGTTGCTACTCACTTATATATATATATATTTTTTTTATATATATTTTTGCACAAATCTTACAAATATTCAAAGATATCTTTCAACAGCATAATATGCAAATTCCAAGATTTTTTTTTTTTTTTTTTTGTATAGACATATAAAACATACAAAAGACTTATACAGACATACCAAAAACAGACATGGAAATTATAAAAAATACTAACAAAAAAAAACATTACTATATGTGCATATATAACCAAGATGCATATACGTTAATGCATATACATACATAATACAATATAAAGTATAGGTACCATCAGGTCAGATCCCATTTTTCACCTTCATCATTGATAATACTGAAACCCCACCTTAATCATTCGTCCCCAGACCGTTCAGTCAGGTGTAGAAAACTGTCCCATACCTCAGCAAAGATATCCTCTCTTCCTGCGACTCTATATGTCACCCTTTCATATGATGCTGTCCGGAACATTAGTTCCATCCATTCTTTAAAAGTAATATCAACAGGTGATTTCCAATGTCGTAATGCAATTCTACATCCTGATATCATGGCCATTCTATACCACATTCCCCGGTATTTAGGCAGTTTAATCCCTTTCGGTACTATACCCAAAACACATGCCATTGGGGCGTTATTTATCTTCACATTCAGAACCTTACTTAGGAATATCACAATTTGATCCCACATTTTCCGGACCTTCTCACATTCGTATAGCATGTGTAGTAAAGTGCCTGTCTCCTTCTCACATCTCCAGCAGATGTCACTGTCCCTTAATTTCAGTCTGGCCAGTTTACTAGGCGTCCAATAGCTTCTGTTCACCACTTTGTAAAAAATAAGTTGTGATTGCGCCTCCCGAGATAATTTACCCCATTTGGACACCAGCTTCTCCCACATTTCCTCAGTAATATTCTCACGTACATCGTTCTCCCAGCTCAGCCTCAGACCCGCCAACTTGGGTGCATTGTATTCTCTTATAACATCATAGAATCTTGACGCACCGCCTTTCCTACGCCATCCTTTATAAAATATTTCTTGAATTGCAGTAATCGGGCCACACTTTGGCCCTCCCATTGATGACGATATACAATGTCTAATCTGTAGGAATTTATAGACGTTTTTATTATCTATACCAAAATCCTCTTTAATATCCTCAAAAGGTAAAACCCCATCTTCCCCGGCTATATCACCTAGTACATGTATCCCCCTTTTAATCCAGTCGTCCCATATGACTGATTTCTTACAAATCTTTCGTTTTTTATTATACCATATAGAGGCTCTTGTAGTCAGATATGGGCTATCACCAGTCAGCCTGTGCGACTGATTCCAAGTTTCCCTGGCAAACGCCATTAGAGGGTTCTTAAGAGGTATAGGTCTGTCTGATTGTGTCAGGAAGGATTCCAGGGACGAGGGATACACCATTTCCTCCTCTATCTTGACCCAAGCAGGTGCCTCCTCAGTCGAGTGATTCAATTTGGAGAGCTGGGAGAGCGAGAACGCATAGTGATACCAGTCTAGCTTAGGCAGGGATAAGCCGCCATTTTCCTTTGCTGCATACATTTTGGCCCGACCAAATAGTGGCCTTTTGCCCCCCCCACAGATATACATTAATGACTTTGTCATACTGTTTGAGTAACTGAGTCGGGAGAGTCAGCGGCAGCATATATAGGATATAATTTAATTTGGGAGCCAATATCATTTTTACTAAGTTTATCTTCCCAAGGAGGGACATATTCATCTTGGCCCAATTCTGGGTCAGAGCACTAACGTGTTCGATTATAGGGGCAATATTGGCTTGTACTATCTCTTTCAGACCTGGGATCAACTTTATTCCTAGGTATATCAACCCTGACGGCATCCACCTGTACTGCCATCCCCTCCTAATAGCAGGGGGACAGCACTGAGAGAGGCATTGCTTCTGATTTGCTCCAGTTGATTGTGAATCCAGAAATTTCGGAGAAGGACTCGATAACAGTTCCAATGACCCCAGCTGCTGTTTGGGGATTGCTGGACACCAATAAGATATCATCCGCATATAAAAATAGTTTATGTTCCACCTGTCCCGCTACTACCCCTTTGATGTCTTGATTAGTCCTTAGTGCGATAGCAAGTGGTTCAAGGAAAAGCGCGAACATTTGGGGAGAAAGCGGAGAGCCTTGCCTCGTCCCCCG
The DNA here is from genome assembly GCF_963971535.1 of Notolepis coatsorum. Classification (NCBI taxonomy): domain Eukaryota; kingdom Metazoa; phylum Chordata; class Actinopteri; order Aulopiformes; family Paralepididae; genus Notolepis; species Notolepis coatsorum. The sequence goes on from NC_140165.1 coordinate 114,485,545, forward strand.
TCCTAGATTAAAGGGCGAGGATACGATCCCGTTAGTCAAGACAGAGGCCATCGGATTTGTGTACAACAGTTTTACCCATCCAGTAAACGATGGTCCAAATCCGAAGCGCGTGAAATAAGAATGCAAATTCCACCTTATCAAAGGCCTTTTCGGCGTCCAATGAGAAGGCCACTGTAGGCTCTACATCATTCCTAACCTTCCACATTATGTGTAGGAGTCTGCGAATATTATCAGCTGAGTTTCTCCCCTTCACAAAGCCCACTTGGTCTGAATGCACCAAACTTGGTAGTACATCTTCTATTCTATTCGCTAGTATTTTTGCCAATACTTTTTCTTCCAAATTGCTCAGTGATATAGGCTTATAGTTCCCACAGTATTGAGGGTCTTTGCCCTTTTTCTGTAGTAACGTAATAGTGGCCGATCTCAGGCTAGTAGGCAAGCTCCCTTTTAACAGTGAATCTTGATATACTTTCAATAGTCTTGGAGAGATTATATCACTGAATTGTTTGTAGAAATCGGGAGTAAACCCATCGTCTCCTGGTGCTTTGCCTAATTTAAGGCTGTTGATTGCCGCATGCATTTCCTCTATCGAGACCTCCCCCTCCATTGACTTTACTTGTTGTTTCGATAACGACGGTAATTCAATCTTGTTGAAGAACGCGTCCATTTTTACCTGATCCACCGCCGCCTGTGGGGTATATAAATCCTGGTAAAAGCACCTGAAAACATTATTAATTTCCTTTTTGTCCGTAATAATTTTGTCATTCTTATTTTACGAATTGAGGATATAATACTTTGATTTTGCATTTGTTTATCCCGATTTGCTAGTATTTTACCCGCTCTCTCCCCTTGTTCATAATATCTTTGGTTGGTCCTAAATAAAGCATATTCAGCCTTTTTTTGGTATATGTTGTTCAATTCATATTTGGATTTGTTCAAATTTCTCCACGTTTCTGGGTCTGGTCTCGGACTGTGCCGTTTCGAGAGTGCTTTAATTTCCTCGTCCAATGCTGTCATTTTTTGTTTCTCTGCCCTTTTTAGTATTGCACTGTATTGTATGAGTCGTCCTCTCATGTATGCTTTACATGTGTCCCACATTATGCCACTATCATCTATTGACCCTTCATTAAGTTCCCAGAATTCCTTAAATATAGTTCTAATGTATGCACATGACACTTCATCATTCAACATTAGGTTATTGAATCGCCATCTCCGAGACCGTTGCCCCTCCTCTATGGATGTGATCACCAAATCAACCGGAGCATGATCAGATATTACAATGTTCCCTATCCCAGTATCTGCTATTTGTTCTACCAGTGCGCTAGAGATCAGGAAATAGTCAATTCTAGAGTATGAGGAATGCGGGTGAGAGTAAAACGTGTAGTCTCTTTCCTGTGGGTTCAGAACCCTCCAGATATCCACTAGACCCAATTCCTCTACCAGTACACCGACCGCAAGTCTCCCTGCGTTGTCAGCGGTCCTGGGTTGAGATGACTTGTCCAGCAAGGTGTTTCCAACCAGGTTGAAGTCCCCCCCTATGATTACGTTGCTATTCCCTATCTTCCTAATCACCTCACATACTTCATGAAAAAAGTCTGAGGGCGACACGTTGGGCGCATAGATATTAGCTAATGTAGTTCTCCGTCCCTCCAAATCAGCATCCAATATAACCCATCTCCCCTCATCATGTGAGAAACTGTTGTGCACCTTAATGTCTATGTTTTTTCTCACTAATATTGCCACCCCCCTCTTCCTAGAAGAGAACGTACTATAGAATATTTGTCCCACCCAATCCCTCTTAAGCTTGGCCGACTCTTCCTCATTCAGGTGTGATTCTTGAATTAGTGCAATATCCGTCTTTTTTTGTTTCAAGAACGTCAGTATTTTTTTTCTCTTAATGGAATGATGACATCCGTCTATATTCCACGATACTATTTTAATCAGCCCCATATCCCTTGTAATGTATCTCCCCTGTGCACTCCTGCACGTAGTGCTTCTATGTCTGGGGCGCTATATCCCATATTTCCATATCTAGGACCTGAGACTGTGATGATATACATACTGTACAACAGCATAGTATATGATGAAATAAAAAGGAACACATAAAAACAAATACATTTCCCCCCCCCACATTTACCCAAGCTACGTTCGATAGGACCCCAGATGGAACAATTGTACCGAGGGTGAGATCGATACTCACCTGTGCACTTTGGTCCCCCTCGTCTAACAGAAGAGTGCATTTGGCACAAGGCAGGTTGCCCAAAACTGTGCCCCTACTATTTTGTATACCCTAATGTAACGTATGGCTCACACTGTAGTCTATATACAGTGTGATCAATTCAACTGAACTTGTCAAAATGGTGACGTTTTTTCTCTTCCAACAATTAACATTTGTATATCCCCTAGATACATATTGGTACATTGTAACTTCTTTTTTTCTTTTGATCCACCTTTTCTCCCATTTTCTATATTTTTCTCCCATCCCAATTTCGTATCATCCAATTCAACCCTGCCCTGTCACGAACGCTGTTTCTTGCCTCCCACAAGCCGGCTGCAATGTGGACTAAGTCATACATAGCACAAGTCCCCTCCGGTACTTGAGGTAACAGCAGTCGCATCTTTTCACCTGCGCAGCTCGATCTCTCAGTGGCGAGGAGTAACGTGTGGGAGGCTCACGCTGCCCCCGACACTTCCTGATTCTACTGCGCAGGCGCACCAACCGACCTGTAGGAGTCGCTGTCCACAACGCCCGATCCCCACCCTTCAGTTTCCCACCCCCTAATACGGCCACTGTGTATTACTGTGGACGACCAGCCCCCCCCCCCCCTTCCTCTAGCCTCCCCCATCCCTCCCCTCCATCCCTCCCTCCCTCCCTCCATCCCTCCCTCCCTCCCTCCATCCCTCCCTCCCTCCCTCCCTCCCGCCACCTGGCGCACGATGCCTTGTTTTACTACTTAGTGTTGTTGCTGCCGACTATCGCATACAGCGTCTCAGGCCTTCTGTAGATGACATGTGTCAACAAATGTACATGTCTGTTGAATTTATGCTGTGCCGTTGTTACTGTAAAAATGTAATGATTGTGATGTGTTATTATTAATGAGACATTGAGCTGTATGTGTGTCATTGGAATTTCCCCAAGGGGATTAATAAAGTAATATCTTATCTTATCTTATCTTAAACTGAAAGCAAATGTGGAGCGCTGGGCTCGAACTGACGAGCCCAGCGTCTCCAGCATTTCGTGGCGAGTGCCTTGCCCACTACGCCACGTAGCCGCCCCCGGTACATTGTAACTTCTATGTCATATCCATATTAGACTGTGGTTCATTTCGTCATCCCTTTTTTATCTATCCAGGATATTTTTTTTAATTTTTTTTTAAAAACGTATACAAATTGGCACTTTGCGATGCTTGTTACTCTATGACGATGCCCCTGCGACTTATCTGTATCCATGTGCTTCTTGATCGTTATCTTAATTGACCGCCTCCGACTGTCCCCGTCTGAATCCCTGGAGTTTCTCCCGGTACCCGTGCTGTTCATTGCCCTGCTGTGCGGGGCCTTCATTCTCCGTCGCCTGGATGCCGCCTCCCGGTCCCCGTTTTCTTCCCACTGTCTGCCAGGTAGACGCAGTATCTCCTCTCGATCTGGGTCGGCAGTAGGGTTCACCACGGTGATCTTGAAGCCACGTCTTGCCATATCCGCCGTCGCCTCCGCCGCGCTCTGGTACAGGCCGGTGCCATCTTCGTAAAATACCCTCATTTTCGCAGGATACGGTGTCTGGAACTTGAGATTCCTCTCCTTCATCACTCTCTTGGCCTCGGCATATTCTCCTCGTTTCTTCAGTATTTCAGTGGGGAAATCATGATCGACAAAGAAACGTTCATTGTCACACGAGACGTTTTTCTTCTGCCACATCCGGCGTATTATCTCTTCCTTCATTTTGTAGCTCCCAAACTTAACCACGATTGACCGTGGTTTCAGCTGCGGGCTGGTAGGCCTTGGGGCTAATGCCCGGTGTGCTCGTTCGATATGAAGGTCCATGTCACGAGGCAGGCCGAGTGCGTCCTTAAACAGGCCGTGCATGTCCTTTCCCTCTTTCTCCTCTGGGATACCATATACTCGTAGGTTCTCCCTCCTCGCTCTGCCCTCCTGGTCGAGCAGTTTAGCCTCCGTGTCGGCCTGTCTTTGTATTAGCTTCTTGATCAAAACCGTAGCCGCATCAAGCACATCTTCATTTTCTCCGATTCTTCCCTCCGCCTCACCAAGTCTGTCGTTCATTTTGTTCATCTCATTTTTTATTTCCCGAAATTGACGCTCATTATCTCTTCTGAACTCTTTAAGCTCCCTGTAGATGTTCAACAGCGTGGCTTCTTGTTCAGATTCATCGTCGCCATCTTTTCCTCCCGTTGTATCGCCATTCTCTGCCATTCCGTCGTCTTTTCCAGTTGTAATCGTGTTCGCCCTACGTCTTGTGATTTCATCCCTATTAAATATATACCCTGGTGTTGTTAATAAATGTTTTCCGGGGCTATATCATTTTGCTGTCGGGGAGCTCGTGAGTTAAGCTGCCATTTTCTTCCGCGGTCAAACCGGAAGTCCCACTTATAACATTTTGAATGGGCTCGCACCGCTCTATCTATCTGATCTCATTACACGATACTCACCTCCTTGATCACAAAATGCGGGGCTCCTATAGATCCCTAGGGTAAAAAAGAAAGCCCCGGCCACAGAGCCTTTGCCTACCACGCTTCATCATCGAAGTATTTAAATCCTTGCTCAAGACCCATCTTTTCTCTCTCTCCTTCAGTCTACCCTGATCTTACCTGGTCTGGGACAGACCATTAGCTTAGTTAGTTCTATTTACCTGCTAGAGTAAGGTAGAGCTGATGGGAACATAGTCAGGATGTCTGTCTTCTAACCCCTGTCCCGGTCTCTCTGTGAGTGGATGTCTGGAGTGACTGTGTGATGATGTACAGGCACACAGCCTATATACAGCCAGCCCTGGTCCTCCCCCCGTTGGGCCCGTCAAGGTGGTGTACATACATCTGATTACTCAGTAGTACTCATTTATATATACTCCAGTTTAATCACTTTTATATCGTTATTGCACTTTACCGTTACCTGTGCACTCTGATAAGAACTTAATTTCGTTGTACTGCATTTGTGCTGCATGATGACCACCATGTTAACCTGCTCCTCACCTCCTCCTCCTGGGCTCCCTGGCCTCCTGCCACCTCCTCGCTGCTCCTGCGCTGCTCTCTCTGGTCTCTGCTGGTGGCCACCTGCTCAGCGGCCCACTCCCTCAGCACCTCGTCCAGGTTGAACCTCCGGCGGTAGCTGACGAAGAAGGAGCTCACCTGGACGGAGGGAGAGACGTTCAACTGGATCTATACATCAATGGATGGAGAGGGTCTGTGTCTTTTATTACAGAGAGACACTCACCTGAGCCGTGGTCTTGGTGCCAATCACCTCAGCGATGGCCACAAAGTCTTTACCGTACCGCCGGATTGCTGCAGAGAGACAGAGAGTTGGTTGATGATTGTGTTTCACAGTCATGAAATCCATAAACCAATCTGTGGTTTTCAATCCATTTCATTATTATTATTATTTTTTTTTATCAGAAGTTTGACTCGACCGTGCCCTCAAGGCCCTCGACCTGGCATACCGTGCGGCAAAGGGAACCGCTCTCGCCTACCTCCGGTCAATGGTCTCTAACTACACACCCTCAAGACCCCTACGCTCTGCATCTTCTGGCCGCCTCAGACCTACTCCTATCCGAGCTCCGGGAGGGTCATCAAAGAGAAGTCGCCTATTCTCAGTCCTTGCCCCACAATGATGGAATGAACTACCCATCCCAGTTAGGACAGCCGAAACCAGTCCAATCTTCCGCCGTCGACTTAAGACGCACTTCTTCAACCATTATCCGAAATAATAAAAATTTAATTAAATAAAAAAATCTAACCCTAACTAACCTTACTGTCGGGCACTTGTCCTAATAAACTAACCTACACTGTAGCACTCAACACTTTGATGAACATTGTTACTCAGCTGATAGAGTTGTGCCCTTCCTGATGTCTTGTCGTACAGAACTTGTAAGTCGCTTTGGATAAAAGCATCAGCTAAATGACTAAATGTAAATGTGACTTAAAGGAACACGCCAACATTGTGGGAAATTCACCTACCGTCTTCTCCAGAGTCAGACAAGAAGATAGATACCAATTTACTACTTTTGTGCGTTCAGTAGAAATCTATCCGGCTGCAAGCTAGCCTAGTTTAGCACAGGTTAGACAGGGACCACTAGCCTAGTTTAGCACAGGTTAGACAGGGACCACTAGCCTAGTTTAGCACAGGTTAGACAGGGACCACTAGCCTAGTTTAGCACAGGTTAGACAGGGACCACTAGCCTAGTTTAGCACAGGTTAGACAGGGACCACTAGCCTAGTTTAGCACAGGTTAGACAGGGACCACTAGCCTAGTTTAGCACAGGTTAGACAGGGACCACTAGCCTAGTTTAGCACAGGTTAGACAGGGACCACTAGCCTAGTTTAGCACAGGTTAGACAGGGACCACTAGCCTAGTTTAGCACAGGTTAGACAGGGACCACTAGCCTAGTTTAGCACAGGTTATACAGGGACCACTAGCTACCACCAGGTGTTTTGGGCCAACAGCTAGGCTAGCTGGTCCCTATCCGCTTCTATTCATTTGTGCTTAGATAGGCTAGCTTGTAGCCGGATCACTTTCTACTGAACACAGAGGAAATTGGTATCTGTGTTCTTGTCGGACTCTGGAGAAGACGGTAAGTGCATTCCCCATAATGTTGGCGTGTTCCTTTAATGATGTATTAAAGAGCCTGCGGTCAGTTTTAAACCAGGACCAGGTGAGTCAGCCTCCATTCAGCGCAGAAGACCCAGCGCAGTTTCCTGAGCAACAACTTTCTCAAAATTCCAAACAGTATTGACTCTTTTGTTATCCTTCTATTTATAGAGAACAGCGAGTCTCGAATTCAAGATTTGCAAGTCAAATATCGAGCTTTATGAACAAACAAATACATTTTGAAGTAGCCTACTTTTAAGCTATCCGTCCCATGTGGGATACTATGGTTTTTGTTGTCACTGGTTTGGTAACAGCAGTTCTGTTTGCAGGATGCAAAACCTTTTTGTTTCCCAACCCTGCATTAGTTTGGCTGATCGTGGGAGAAACAATCAGAATAAATGGTCTACTGTGGCTGCTGTAGTGTTAATACAGGATAGACGGACTACCACTGTAAACGCACTCACCGTTTCTAAGGAGGATAGCGGTGACTGTTTCTATGCATCATGACTTGCCTGACACGCAATTCTGATTGGTTGGAGGAATGTATTCATTTCACAACCTGCACGGGTGGAGCCTAATGGAAATTCTTAATTAATGTGCCATCTATATTTGTAATGCAAGCTAATAGAAATCACTCCTCCTTGAAAGAAATGATCACAGACTGTAAATAATGTCACAACGTTATAATGTATCCACTACCCTCTGGCATCAGCTGATCCAACACGAGTAGCCCTTGGGTAAACAACACCAGCTTGTTTACACGCAACAGATAATATATTTTGCGGCGTGGCGGCGGAGCAGCAAGAAGGTCCTGGTTCAACCCCCAGCAGGGGGCCTTTCTGTGTGGAGTTGGTATGTTCTCCCTGTGTTTGTGTGGGTTTCCTCCCACACCAGAGGACATGCATGCTCGGTATATCCTGCCATGGCCGAGCACCACACTGTTGCCCACTGCTCCTGAATAGTTAGGATGCGTCAAGTTTCAAGTTTCTTTAATAGTTGTCATACAGAAGTACAGAATACTTTTATACAAAATGCTTCTTACTGTTACGCTCCAGAGACTGTGCTAGACAAGATAAGTATGAAATAAAATAGTATAGCATGTAAAATAGAAGTCAGTGTTCAGTATCAGTGATGCCACTAACGCGTTACTGTAATCTGATTACTTTTCCCCGAAAATAGTAATCTAACGCGTTAATCTTTACAAGCCAGTAATCTGATTGCAGTTACTTGTCCAAGTGGCTGTGCGTTACTATTTCATTACTATCTCATCATAATGCAGGCGGAATGCAGTATTTTCTTTCGTTTTCGACAGTCAAAAATACGTTTGGAGCCGTTTTCCTTGTATTGGGGAGTGACGTCACAGCACGCAACCTCACGTGTTGCACCATGCTGGTGGGCACGGCTGTTAGTTATTATCAGGCTGACCAAAACATAGCGAGCTAGCAGGGAGACGCTCACGCTGGTAACGCTTTCTTGCACTGGAAGTTCAGTCACTATGCGGAGGAAACAAAATACTGTCTACCGCATCTGGAATATACAGCACAGCACGACCAAACGGATAGAAAAAAAACCAAAGCCGAAGCATCGACTTCTACAGGACTCGGAGGTGCACCAGCCAACCAGCAAAAGCTGGATTTCTTTACTGGATTTAAACTTTACTACCCACACTTGAAGTGCTGATGCAGAAGACCCTCGCTCTGAAGGACACCCTGCAGGACACGACTGCAGGCCTTCCAGATGCCATAGTGCAGGTATGTTCCACCTTTGAGTTAAACATCTTTTGCATTGCACTGTTCATGAACATGGAACACCATACTGCAGTATGTAGGTTGTCAGTAGCACACAATAATAAATAATAATAGCATAGGAGGAGCAGTACCGTTTAATACTGTTTTTTAAGAGCATGAGCTTCAGATACTGGATAGGTATTCAAACATAAAGAACATTTTCTTGAAGTATAACACTCCAACCCATCAAGTGCTCCTGTGGAACGGCTTTTTAGTCTGGGAGGGTTGGTGCTCACGCCTAGAAGGAACAGACTTTCTGACAAGAGGTTTGAGAAGATTCTGTTACTGAGATATAATCACTGGTTTACTCACCCCTCTCCCCTGTTTCACTAGGAACATTAGAACCATAGGGCAGGTAGGCCTCAAAGGTAGGGTACATATCAGCCTACATGTGGTGTTATTGACAATTTATCTTTTGTGAAATCTATAGATCTATAGATAGGCCTACCTGCCCTATTAGTACATTTTACTCAAACTGAGTACATTTTACTCAATTTCTTTTTGTCATTCTTATGTTGTGGCAGCAGCAGGGACGACGACTTCGTAACCTAGTTACTTTCAAAGTAACTAAGTTACTCTGATAATCAAGTAATCAGTAAAGTAACTAAGATTACTTTTTAAAGGAGTAATCAGTAATCAGATTACTTTTACAAGTAATCTGTGGCATCACTGTTCAGTATAGACATATGTACAATGTTCGATGCAGAATAGAAGTAACTTAGTTACCATACAATATACAATATACTATGCAATGTACTAATATACAATACTATATAGTGCAAAGCAGAAATGGGATGAGGTACAATTTAGGTACAATTTACAGTAAGGTGTACGAGTTGTAGTGCAAATCCTTTACCAATAAATATAAAGTGTGTTTATGTGATCTAAAGTGTGGAGAGTGGGTGCTGCAGTGTGTTGTTTGTTTAAAGTGAGTGTGTGCGTGTGGGTGTGTGTGCTGTGTGCATTTGATGGTTGTTGCATAGTGTTTATTGTTCGTTGAGCAGCCTGATGGCCTGGGGATAGAAGCTTCTTCTGAGTCTTTCTGTGCTCGCCTTAAGACTCCGGTATCGCTCGCCTGACCGCAGCAGTTCAAAGAGGCAGTTGTTCGGGTGGCTGGAGTCCTTGATGATTCTCTTAGCCTTACCCCTGCACCGCTTGTTGTAAATGTTCTGGAGGGTGGGAAGCCCCCCTCCAATTGTGCGTTCGGCTGAACGTGTCACTCTTTGTAGTCTGCTACGGTCTTGTGCAGTGCTATTCCCAAACCAGGAGGTGATGTTGCCAGTCAGGATGCTCTCTATTGTACATGAGTAGAAGTTCTTAAGGATCTTCTGACTGACTTGGAACTTCCTTAGGCGCCTGAGGAAGTAGAGGCGTTGTCGTGCCTTCTTCACAACACTGTCAATGTGTGTGGTCCATGTCAAGTCCTCGGATATGTGGGCTCCGAGGTACTTGAAACTGTTCACTCTCTCAACCGGTGCCCCGTCGATGCTGAGGGGGCTGTAGTCCTTGACCCCCGACCTCCTGAAGTCCACAATCATCTCTTTTGTTTTGCTGACGTTCAGGGAGAGGCAGTTCTCCTGACACCACTGTGACAGATTCGCTACCTCTTCCAGGTAGGCCCTCTCGTCGTTGGCAGAGATCAGGCCCACCACTACTGTGTCATCAGCAAATTTGATGATTGTGTTGTTGTTCCGCTGTGCCACGCAGTCATGTGTGTACAGGGAGTAGAGGAGGGGGCTCAGAACACAGCCCTGGGGGGCCCCTATGTTGAGAGTGATGGATGAGGAGGTGCAGTTGCTTGCTCTCACCACCTGGGGTCTGCCCGTCAGGAAGTCCAAGACCCACTGGCAGAGGTCATAGTTCAAGCCCAGGTCCCTGAGCTTGGCTATGAGTTTGGAGGGGACTATGGTATTGAATGATGAGCTGTAGTCGATGAACAGCATTCTCACATAGTTCCCCTGCCTCTTGTCCAGGTGTGATGCTGCTGTGTGCAGCACATGGGCTATGGCGTCCTCCGTGGACCTGTTGGGGTGGTATGCAAATTGCAGGGGGTCCAGGTTGATGGGGAGGGAGGAGCAGATGTAGCCCTTCACTAGCTTCTCAAAGCACTTCATGGCTATGGAGGTGAGGGCTACAGGGCGGTAGTCGTTGAGGCAAGCAGGCGTAGATTTTTTTGGGTACAGGGATGATGGTGGACTTCTTCAGACAGGTGGGGATGACAGCCTGTTCTAAGGACAGGTTAAATATGTCAGTGAATACCGGGGCCAGTTGGTCGGCACAGACTTTTAGGACGCGGCCGGGGATGCCGTCCGGTCCTGCTGCCTTCCTGATATTCACTTTTTTAAAGGTCCGCCTCACCTCGTGCTCGGTTACCCTGAACACTGAGTCTCCATCAGCAGACCCCCCCCCCCCCCCCCCCCCCATTGCCGTGGCTTGTAGGCTGGTGTTGTTATTCACAGCCTCAAACCTCGCATAGAAGGTGTTGAGATCATTTGCTAAGGAGATGTCACTGTTCAGTTTGAGGGAGGTGCCTTTGTAATCTGTCATTGTTCTGAGGCCCTGCCACATAGCTCTAGAGTCAGCCTGTTCAAACTGAAGTTCAACTTTATCCCTGTAACGCCGTTTTGCCTCTATTACTGCTCTCCTGACGTTGTATCTTGCCGTCTTGTGTTCTTCCATGTTGCCTGTCACCAGCCCGGTGTTGTATGCTGATGTGCGCACTTTCAGAGCCTCACGGACGGATTTATCTACCCAGGGCTTTTGATTTGGGTAGATTCTAATTGTGGTAGAGGGGATCGTTTCTTCTACCAGAGTACAGACAAAGTCAAGCACCGTTTCAGTGTAGTCGTTAATATTGGCTGTGTTATCACGGAATACATTCCAGTCTGTGCATTCAAGTGCAGCCTGCAGTGTCTCCTCTGACGTCACGGTCCAACGCTTAACCTCTCGCGATACTACCGGCGTTCGCTTGAGACTCTGTTTATATTTTGGCAAAAGAAAGATGGCGGTGTGATCGGACTTACCGAATGGATGCAGAGGTTGAATTTCCCCAAGGGGATTAATAAAAGTACATCTTCTCTCTTCCTTCCCTTCCTCTTGTCTCGCTCCCTTCTACTGATGATGCAGAATTCCTTGTTTTTGACCAATAGGCACATTAATGGACTACATTAATGGACTGCATTTACTGTATATAGTGCTTTCATCCAAAACGTATGGCACACATTCACTCACACATTCAAACACCAACAACACCGGCAACCATGCAAGGTGCCAGCCTACTCATCTGGAGCAGTTAGGGGTTAAGTGTCTTGCTCAAGGACACTTGGACACTCTGCCGGGAGAAGCCGGAGTCGAACCAGGAACCTTCTGATTACCAGACATTCAACCTACACTACCTCCTGAGCCACTGTCGCCCCTGGGGATGGTTGCTACAGATTCATAGAGAACCATCCGCCCACGCAACTCATTAGTGTAACACAATACAGGTGTAAGATACTGCAACTCATTAGTGTAACACAATACAGGTGGAAGATACTGCAACTCATTAGTGTAACACAATACAGGTGTGAGATACTGCAACTCATTAGTGTAACACAATACAGGTGGAAGATACTGCTGACCATTGTGTATACTACATACAGAAAGTATGTACATCGTACTACATACAGAAAGTATGACATCGTACTACATACTGTTGTTGCTTACTGTTCAGTACATGGAGTGCAGTATGTGTGACATATTACATACGTGAGGACTTGCACACCCAGGTGGAAGTGACCATTTGTAATACCAGAAGAAGAAATAAATAAAGTCCCATGTTATGAAATTGAATGATTTGCTTTTATTATAAAATAATGCAACTAATGTACTGAGCTAAAGCAAAGTTACTCCCGGACTGTGCAATGGTTTTTTTCAATATAGGAGAGCAAATATGATTGGAGAGATGTTTGTAAGTTTAGTGTACAAAAAGCCAAGAAAGGGATTAGAAGGAGATGTATTTATATTGTTGGGGTTAACTTGTGGAACAATGCAGATCTAAATTTAAGAATGAGTCATTTGATTTTGGTTTACAAAATGGTTTATATAGCTATTTTTGAGGGTTGCAAATGTGAATAATGTTCATTTTGTAATAATATTTTGGGTTTTGGAGGCTTAATTTGATAAGAATATAGGACAGGCATATATAAGCATTATGCTTCAGCCTCTACCTCTTCAGTCACTGCCAAAATCAAAGACCGTCGACAGTCTGGAATGATTGTGCATATTGTATCTTGTGTGATGACCGATTAAAACGACTACTACAACTACTACAGCGGTTTCCTTCGTTAGCTGTGCAGTCAGGAGGATATGCTGTCAGTTTTACAAAAAACACACAAATGTTGTTTTATTTGGAAAACCCTTCACTGACCCACAACCGAAAATAACCTGCGGCAGAGAACTGTGCAGCAACCATCCGCTACATACTTCAGATGTTGGTGCTTTTGGTATCATGCATAAGAATCTCGGCTGCATACATTATTTACGTACCAGCCAAACTACCCTGACCTCCATGTGGGGCACAACACGTTGGTCATTTAAAATACATATTGCCAATGAAAAATAAAGGCATTTGAATCGTGTACAAACCCTACAGCGTGCCTTGGGTTGTTTTGAAGGAGACCTGCATTTCCCTTTTTTTATTGAGACCATGCAATGCAATGAGCCCCACACAAGATCAAATAAACATATTTCCTTGTATTTTACCATAGAAAATATGAGCAAAAGATGTCTTTGGCAAGTGGTCAAAGTATAAGCGGGATCAGATACTCCAAGGTGTGCAGTAACTGCAGTTATTGAAAGATTATGCAATTTGCATAATTAGCCTCATGTATTCCCTGCCACAGACCTGGAACTGAGAATGGTAATCTCATTTGATACACATCAGATAATATATAATGTATCATACTCTCATTTGATACACATCAGATAATATATAATGTATCATACTCTCATTTGATACACATCAGATAATATATAATGTATCATACTCTCATTTGATACACATCAGATAATATATAATGTATCATACTCTCCTTTGATACACATCAGATAATATATAATGTATCATACTCTCATTTGATACACATCAGATAATATATAATGTATCATACTCTCCTTTGATACACATCAGATTATATATAATGTATCATACTCTCCTTTGATACACATCAGATAATATATAATGTATCATAATCTCCTTTGATACACATCAGATAATATATAATGTATCATACTCTCCTTTGATACTGTTGTCATGTGGGAATATTCATCACAACAAGTCAAACTTCTGAGCTTTGTGTGCCAAACCAACAGAATTGAGGATGAGATGCAAGCAGACATCTATAAACCTTTGGAGTGGACCCCCCCCCCCCTATGTGTGTGTGTGTGTGTGTGTGTGTGTGTGTGTGTGTGTTTTATAGGAGGGAGAGCCAGCTTGAATGTTCTCTCACCCTGTACAGCCAAGAGCTGCTCCTCTGTGGTCCAACGAGAGTTCATCTTGGGGGCAGGCTGCGGAGAAAGGAGAGAGATTAGTTGCAAGAGGGAGGGATTGAGGGAATATGAGAGAGAGAGAATGAGGTAGATGAATGGGAAGGAGGGATAAAGAGAGAAGGGGTAATGGAGTACTCGTTGTGGAATCACCTGTGCCACAAGTTGATTTATCCTTTCAGATTGAATTGAATGGTTATGTTGGAAAACACTGAATGGGATGTTTGGACTGTTGTTGAATATATTGCCAACACTATGAAATAAAATTACATCTACATAGTTTGAAAACTACTAATATTCTGACTAGCAGTAGCTGGCTACTTTAGACTCAAATCATTATTATCACAGTTTGGTTGGCATTAAATTAGCAACTCTATTCACTTTACCTTGAGCAGTTAGCATTAGCTTCAAGTAAAGACTTCCAAGTCAATGCAACTCATACATTTCCTAAAAGGAGAGAATCCCTCATCAGGCATGAGCACATTATAGATTGGATGCTTATACGACATATACGGGATGCTTATACGGTTATGAGAACAATTTTACCTTCGCTTACCTCCAGACGTCCATCACAATACTAATTTCACACGTGTGCATCAGACTGCTCATTTAAATGTTCGACTAATGGAGTACTTGTTTTTCATGTATAAGGACAGTGGTTCTCAAACCTTTTTGTGTCAAGGACCCCCAAATAGATCAGGGACCCCCATTTAATGACATTTTGTTCAAGGGACCCCCATCCAAGATGATACTCATTCTATAATGTAGGTGGGGAGATGGCAACGGAGAGAGTGGCAGATCAGAGTAGTCATTCTTAAACATTCTCATTGGGCTGACTTATTGTTAATACAATTTTTAACTATTAAACTACTATTAAACTATTCCCCATTTCTCTGGGGACCCCTGGAACCCCCTCAAGGACCCCTGGGGGTCCCCGGACCACTTTGAGAACCACTGCATCGACTACTAAATTACTCGGAACGCCCGTCCCTAGTAAAGAGGTATGGAAAGAGAGAGAGAGAGAGAAGGGAAAGAAGAGAGCAGCTGAAGGTGACAGAGAAATGGGGAGAGAGAGAGAGAGAGAGAGAGAGAGCGAGAGAAAAGGTGGATTAAGACTAATCTCCAGTCCCTCCGGGGGGAATAAAACATATGGAGAGCTGGAGAGACAGAGACAGAGGTGACGGAGAGAACGAGTGGAAAGAGGAGAGGGATCAGAGATCCAGGATGAAGGGAGGGGGGAGTGCATAGGAAGGGGGGGGAGGTAGAGAAGGGATGGATAGAATCTATGTGGAAGTCCTGAAGGGGGAGGCTAAGGGTTAACCCTGTAGATGCTGGGCTAAGAAGCACACTTTCCATTCCCACACATTTCTGCCCGTCGTTGCTCTTCTGCTTTAAATTAATCCTATAACACAGTTATGAATATGAATGTTATGAATTACGTATTTTTCAGTTCCCGTCATCAAGCCACTGCAGGACCTTCAGGGTCATAAACAGGCAGACTGGCAGAGAGCCGTGGCATCAACAGAAGAGTCCAGATGACGCTAAAGACAGAGCTTCCTGCTTCGTGTTTACCTTTTTAAAAAGGTCTAAAAGTTGCCACAGGCACCAAGACTGTTGACCTATAGTCAACAAAAGAAAAGGGGATTTTAATAGTTCAAGATTGTTTATTGTTGTCATGTGCAGTTAAACAGACAGTTTGCCATACAATGAAAATCTTACTTTGCTAGTCCGCCCTTCACACAAAATCACACAATACTTAAACTTAAACATATTAAAAATACAAGGGAGTGCTAGAAAATAATGTAAATGGATAAATATATATATACAAAGGCACAGTGAGTTACATTGCACGTTCCGATCAGTATGAGTCATGAGTATGTTTCATGTAGAGATGCAAATGATGCCAAATATATTTCTTCTAACCAGTCACCGACAGTCTAACTGGTTATTCACAGTTGAAATGGTCTATAAATATATATATTTAAATCAGTAGATTAAAAAAAATAGTTTGTTCCTAATGCATCACTTGCCAGGCTTCATTTTACTTTTGTTTGAGTTGACGCATTTTGGGGGATAACAAAATCTTCGGACATAAGACATTGTTTGCCTATAATTGTGCTCTAAATTCGGTCAACTGGCTTGAGAAAAACTGGCCAACTTTACACAGAGGACACCTCATTGAAGTGAGGAGAGTCTGCATGTGTTAGACCGTCGAGGGAGAGAGAGAGAAGAGGCAGGAGAGAGAGAGAGAGAAGAGGCAGGAGAGAGAGAGAGAGAAGAGAAGAGGCAGGAGAGAGAGAGAGAAGAGGCAGGAGAGAGAGAGAGAGAAGAGAAGAGGCAGGAGAGAGAGAGAGAAGAGGCAGGAGAGAGAGAGAGAGAGAGAGAAGAGGCAGGAGAGAGAGAGAGAGAAGAGGCAGGAGAGAGAGAGAGAGAAGAGAAGAGGCAGGAGAGAGAGAGAGAGAGAGAAGAGGCAGGAGAGAGAGAGAGAGAAGAGGCAGGAGAGAGAGAGAGAGAGAAGAGAAGAGGCAGGAGAGAGAGAGAGAAGAGGCAGGAGAGAGAGAGAGAGAAGAGAAGAGGCAGGAGAGAGAGAGAGAGAAGAGAAGAGGCAGGAGAGAGAGAGAGAGAGAGAGAGAAGAGAAGAGGCAGGAGAGAGAGAGAAGAGGCAGGAGAGAGAGAGAGAGAAGAGGCAGGAGAGAGAGAGAGAAGAGAAGAGGCAGGAGAGAGAGAGAGAAGAGGCAGGAGAGAGAGAAGAGACAGGAGAGAGAGAGAGAGAAGAGAAGAGGCAGGAGAGAGAGAGAGAAGAGAAGAGGCAGGAGAGAGAGAGAGAAGAGGCAGGAGAGAGAGAAGAGAAGAGGCAGGAGAGAGAGAGAGAGAAGAGAAGAGGCAGGAGAGAGAGAGAGAGAAGAGAAGAGGCAGGAGAGAGAGAGAGAAGAGGCAGGAGAGAGAGAAGAGAAGAGGCAGGAGAGAGAGAGAGAGAAGAGAAGAGGCAGGAGAGAGAGAGAGAAGAGGCAGGAGAGAGAGAAGAGAAGAGGCAGGAGAAGAGAGAGAGAAGAGGCAGGAGAGAGAGAGAAGAGGCAGGAGAGAGAGAGAGAGAGAGAAGAGGCAGGAGAGAGAGAGAGAGAGAAGAGGCAGGAGAGAGAGAGAGAAGAGGCAGGAGAGAGAGAGAGAGGTGTGAGAGAGAGAGAGAGAGAGAGAGAGAGAGGTGTGAGAGAGAGAGGGAAGAGGCAGGAGAGAGAGAGGAGGCAGGAGAGAGAGAGAGAGAGAGAGAGAGAGAGAGAGAAGAGGCAGGAGAGAGAGAGAGAGAAGAGGCAGGAGAGAGAGAGAGAGAGAGAAGAGGGCAGGAGAGAGAGAGAGAGGTGTGAGAGAGAGAGAGAGAGAGGGAGAGGCAGGAGAGAGAGAGAGGTGAGAGAGAGAGGGCAGAGGCAGGAGAGAGAGAGAGAAGAGGCAGGAGAGAGAGAGAGAGAGGGCAGAGGGATGAGAGAGAGAGAGAGGTGTGAGAGAGAGAGCAAGGCAGGAGAGAGAGAAGCAGAGAGAGAGAGAAGAGGCAGGAGAGAGAGAGAGAGAGGGAGAGAGAGAGAGAGAGAAGAGGCAGGAGAGAGAGAGAGCAGAGGCAGGAGAGAGAGAGAGAGAGAGAAGAGGCAGGAGAGAGAGAGAGAGGTGTGGAGAGAGAGAGCAGAGCAGGAGAGAGAGAGAGAAGAGGCAGGAGAGAGAGAGCAGAGGCAGGAAAGAGAGAGAGAGAGAGAAGAGGCAGGAGAGAGAGAGAGGTGTGAGAGAGAGAGCAGAGGCAGGAGAGGAGAGAGAGAGAGAGAGAGAGAGAGAGAGAAGAGGCAGGAGAGAGAGAGCCAGAGGCAGGAGAGAGAGAGAGAAGAGGCAGGAGAGAGAGAGAGAGAGAGAGAAGAGGCAGGAGAGAGAGAGAGAGAGAGAGAGAGCAGAGGCAGGAGAGAGAGAGAGAGAGAGAGAGAGAGAGAGAGAGAGAAGAGGCAGGAGAGAGAGAGAGAGAGAGAGCGAGAGAAGAGGCAGGAGAGAGAGAGAGCAGAGGCAGGAGAGAGAGAGAAGAGGGCAGGAGAGAGAGAGAGAGAAGAGGCATGGAGAGAGAGAGAGAGGTGTGTGAGAGAGAGAGAAGAGGCAGGAGAGAGAGAGGTGTGAGAGAGAGAGAGAGAAGAGGCAGGAGAGAGAGAGAGAGGTGTGAGAGAGGTGTGAGAGAGAGAGAGAGAGAGAGAGAGAGAGAGAGAGAGAGAGAGAGAGAGAGAGAGAGAGAGGCAGAGGCAGGAGAGAGAGAGAGAGAGCAGAGGCAGGAGAGAGAGAGAGAGAGAGAGAGAGAGAGAGGCAGGAGAGAGAGAGAGAGAGAGAGAGAGAAGAGGCAGGAGAGAGAGAGAGAGAGAAGAGGCAGGAGAGAGAGAGAGAAGAGGCAGGAGAGAGAGAGAGAGCAGAGGCAGGAGAGAGAGAGAGAGGTGTGAGAGAGAGAGCAGAGGCAGGAGAGAGAGAGAGAGAGAGGCAGGAGAGAGAGAGAGCAGAGGCAGGAGAGAGAGAGAAGAGGCAGGAGAGAGAGAGAGAGAGAAGAGGCAGGAGAGAGAGAGAGGTGTGTGAGAGAGAGAGAAGAGGCAGGAGAGAGAGAGAGGTGTGAGAGAGAGAGAGAAGAGGCAGGAGAGAGAGAGAGAGGTGTGAGAGAGGTGTGAGAGAGAGAGAGAGAGAGAGAGAGAGAGAGAGGAGAGAGAGAGAGAGAGAGAGAGAGCAGAGGCAGGAGAGAGAGAGAGAGAGAGCAGAGGCAGGAGAGAGAGAGAGAGAGAGAGAGAGAGAGAGGCAGGAGAGAGAGAGAGAGAGAGAGAGTGAAGAGGCAGGAGAGAGAGAGAGAGAGAAGAGGCAGGAGAGAGAGAGGGAGAAGAGGCAGAGAGAGAGAGAGAGAGCAGAGGCAGGAGAGAGAGAGAGCAGAGGCAGATAGAGAGAGAGAGAGAGAGAAGAGGCAGGAGAAAGAGCAGAGAGAGAGAGAGAAGAGGCAGGAGAGAGAGAGAGAGGGCAGAGGCAGGAGAGAGAGAGAGAGAGGTGTGAAGAGAGAGAGAGCAGAGGCAGGAGAGAGGCAATTTCCCTATCCTTACCAACAGGAATAATTATGATAAAAACACAAACAAGAGTGGAAGACAAGTGTTGCAGCTTTGTAGAGCGTTGGGTCTGTACATTACCAACGGAAGGTTGCGAGGGGATTCCTTTGGACGGTATACATATTGCTCAAGACTTGGTAGCAGCACCGTTGATTATGCTATAACAGATTTAGACCTAACCTCCTTGAGAGCCTTCACTGTAAAAGAACAAACACCTCTATCAGATCACTCTCAGATCACTTTGTATCTAAAAAGAGCAGACACAGGTAATATAAGCTCTCAACCCTGTAATCTGTACAACATAAAGATGAAATACAGATGGGCTCACAACAGTCTGGAGCAGTACCAGGATGCTATGGTCAGTGAGTCAACACAGTCTCTTCTAGGACTCTGTGGGATATTTGTGGATATCCTGATGAAGAATGTCTCAGTCAACCGAGGCTTGGATAATAACAAGGTTTATTAACCAAACAGATAGAATACATAGAGAGAATGCTGAGGCTCTCGCCCCAGGTGATCAGCTGAAATTACCCAGGTAAGAAGCCTGGATAGATCTCAAGAGGAGATCTATATAGTTAACAGGAGGGGGTGTGGTCCCATTTGATAGGTCAGATGGGGGGGGGGGTACAGGTAATGGGGACACAGGGGAGGGGAGTGTCTTATTCCACAGAGGGGGGGGGGGGGGGCACAGGTAAAGGGAACACAGGGAGGGGGATATATTTACATGAGGACATAATTATACCACAACTCCTTCCTGGCCCAGATTTACCCTCAGAATAATTAAGGTGTAGAGTGGTGTCTGGTACACATCACCCACATATTTGATCATTTGGCCTCATCATCAAATTTAAAATGTAAAATCAGAACAACCAAAGAAAACAAACAAGGAAAGGTGGTTTGATTCAGACTGCAAATCCATTAGGAAGACACTAAGAAATATCTCCAACCAAAAACACCAGGCATCCAGATAGTCAGGAACTCCGTCTTAGTTACTGTGAAACTCTAAAGCAATATAAGAACACACTGAGAACAAAAAAAGAACAATATATACAAAACCAGTTACAATTAATTGAAGAGTCTCTGGGGTCAAATAAATTCTGGGAAAAATGGAACTCATTTACCAAGAAACATAAAAATGAACAATCCATTCAAAATGGAGATACATGGAAAAACCACTTCGAAAATCTTTATAGAAAACCAACACAGAATCAAGCCCAAGAACACATTTCTGAACAATTAAAAAATCTTGAAAGCGCTATTAAGGATTATCAGAACCCACTGGACTACCCAATCAGTGAATTAGAACTGGAAGACAAATTAAAAGCTCTGCAGAACAAAAAAGCATGTGGGACTGATGGCATATTAAATGAGATGTTAAAACATACAAACAGTATAGTCAAGTTAGACCGCGCTCACAAGTACTCACACTGGGTGCTGTAATCCCATAAAGTTCAGTATAACAAAGCAGGGTAGCCGGACAGCACTCACAGGTTCAATGTTTTTTTAATTGGCAGCCTGAATTAAAGCAGACATGTTCGGACAATGTCCCTCATCAGTGAAGGACATTGTCCGAAACATGTCTGCTTTAATTCAGGCTGCCAATTAAAAAAACATTGAACCTGTGAGTGCTGGTCCGGCTACCCTGCTTTGTTATACAAAACATACAAACAGAAAATGCAAATTGGCCATCTTAAAAATATTTAACTTGGTACTGTACTAAGTGTGGGATATTTCCCTGAAAGCTGGAGTGAAGGGTGATCACACCCATTTTCAAGAACGGAGACAAATATGATCCCAACAATTATAGAGGCATCTGTGTTAGTAGTAATCTGGGGAAATTATTTGGCAGCATCCTAAATTCAAGAATTATAGATTTCCTCAATGAGCACAATGTTTTAAGCAAAAGTCAAATTGGATTCCTCCCAAACTATAAAACAGCTGACCACATTTTCACCCTACACACACTAATCGATAAATATGTAAATCAAAATAAAGGAAAGATTCTGCATGCTTTGTCGATTTCCAGAAAGCGTTTGACTCAGTCTGGCATGAGGTTTACTTTTTAAATTAATAGAAAGTGGTATAGGGGGGGAAGTCCTTTGATGTTATTAAATCCATATATGAAAATAACAAATTGGCTGTCAAAATTGGAGATAAACACACAGACTTCTTCCCACAAGGCAGAGGGGTGAAGCAAGGCTGCAACTCAGCCCCACACTGTTCAATATTTATATAAATGAACTGGCATTATTATTAGAACAGTCAGCAGCACCTGGTCTCACTCTCACAGACACAGAAATTAAGTGTCTCTTTTATGCAGATGACCTGGTCATACTGTCTCCTACTAGAGAAGGTCTTCAGCGAAGTTTGGACATTCTTCATCAGTACTGTCAGACCTGGGCCCTGACAGTGAATATGAAGAAAACCAAAATTATGACCTTCCAAAAAAGATCCCAGTTGCAGAGAATTACCCAGAATTCAAAATAGGTGCGACCCCCAAATAGAACAAACAAATAGCTATACATATCTAGGTTTACAAATTAGCTCACTGGAAATTTCTGTTCAGCTGTAAAGGAACTCAAGGAGAAGGCAAAAAGGGCTTTCTATGCCATCAAGCGTTCAGTTCAAATCCAAATTCCAATCAGGACATGGCTCAAAATATTTAAAGCAGTTATAGAATCAATTGCACTGTACGGCAGTGAGGTATGGGGCCCTTTATTAGTAACGGATTGGGCAAAATGGGACAAAAATCCAATTGAGATCCTGCATGTAGAGTTCTGCAAAACAATTCTCAGGGGTACAAAGGAAAAGCCCAAACTCTGCATGCAGGGCTGAATTAGGACAATATCCGTTACTCATAAATATGCAAAAAAGATCAATTAAATTCTGGAGCCATATTAAAAAAAGTGACCCGGCCTGCTATCATCATAAAGCCCTGGCTGCCAAGAGCTGGACCTACAAAGGAGCCCCTTTTGTCAACTCATAATGAAACTGGCTGACAATCTCACACTCTGACAGTACAAACCCTAGCCAGCCTCAGAAGATTAGACCTAACCAAATTATAACCAAAGAAAAAGATAAATACATTACGTATTGGAATCAACTCACACAATCACAACACAAATTAGAAACATATTTGGCCGTAAACAGACAGTATACTGTGGCAGACTACCTCAGCACAGTAACTGATAAGAATCTAAGAAAGACTCTGACAAAGTACAGACTGAGTGACCATGGTTTGGCGATAGAGAAGGGCAGACACAGACAGACCTGGCTGCCCAGAGAGGAGAGGTTGTGCTGTCTTTGTGATGATGGAGCCATAGAGACAGAACTACACTTCCTAACACAATGTGAAAATTACAGAAATATTAGGGAGGAATTCTTTCCAAAAATTGAAATAATTTCCCCAGAATTCCAAAGTATGACAGAAGTGCAGAAATTGCCATTCCTCCTGGGGGAACAGAAAGAATGTGCAGTTTTAGCTGCAAAATATGTCAATTCATGTCACAAGAAAAGGGACAACCAGTAGGACACATATACTATATATATATATGTACCATGTTTTATTCACCGCACCATCTCCTTTATTTCTTTGATCTTGTTCTGTTGATATTGTTGTTGTATTGTATAATGTTGTTTGCTGTTTATGTCATAATTGTGCTTTGGCAACATTTGTGAAATTTCATGCCAATAAAGCTTTTTGAATTGAAAATTGAATTGAATTGAATTGAGAGAGAGAGAGAGAGAGAGAGGTGTGAGAGAGAGAGGGCAGAGGCAGGGAGAGAGAGGTGTGAGAGAGAGAGAGCAGAGGCAGGAGAGAGAGAGAGAGCAGAGGCAGGAGA
>NC_140165.1:114508805-114603773 GCF_963971535.1 Notolepis coatsorum
AGAGAGAGGGGGAGTGAGAACAGAAGGAGAGAGAGGGGGGGAGTGAGAACAGAAGGAGAGAGAGGGGGGGAGTGAGAACAGAGGGAGAGAGAGAGGGGGGGGGAGTGAGAACAGAGAGGGAGAGAGAGGGGTGAGGAGGAGGGAGAGGAAGGAAAGGGGGGTGAGGACAGAGGGAGAGAGAAGGAAAGGGAGGTGAGGACAGAGAGGGAAAGAGAAGGAGAGAGGGGGGTGAGGACAGAGGGCGAGAGAAGGAAAGGGAGGTGAGGACAGAGAGGGAAAGAGAAGGAGAGAGGGGTGAGGAGGAGGGAGAGAGAAGGAAAGGGAGGTGAGGACAGAGAGGGAAAGAGAAGGAGAGGGGGGTGAGGAGGAGGGAGAGAGAAGGAAAGGGAGGTGAGGACAGAGAGGGAAAGAGAAGGAGAGGGGGGTGAGGAGGAGGGAGAGAGAAGGAAAGGGGGGTGAGGACAGAGGGAGAGAGAGAAGGAGGGAGAGAGACAAAGTGATTAGATTCTATTCATTTGAATGCGGCAAATAGCCAAGATATCTTCTTGGTTTGTGCGTGTGTGTGTGTGTGTGAGTGAGAGAGATGGCAATGGTTCCTTCACTGTGTGTTTGTGTTTGTGTTTGCGTACATTGACATTGCTATTCTATATCGACAGGGCTGTACAGTACGTAAAGATCGCCCCTGTGCGATAGCCTGCCAGCCTGTGTGTGGGAAGAAAGAAAATTGCATGTGAAGCAGTGGCGGCTCGCCACTGGTGGCGCTAGGGCGCCGACCCACCTGTTAAATGAGAGAAGAAGAAAAAAAAACGTTTGTTTTTTGTTTTATAGCCCTATAAATAATATAAACATGTTTAAAATGAATAATATTTACTCATTTTAAGTATGTTTGTATTTCCAATGCACAATATAACGTTATTATCTAAATAAAAAAAACAGCGTTTTCATGGGCAGGAAGTGACGTTTTTTTTTATTTTTTCGTATTTCTCGCCCGGGCAAGAAGCGATAGCGCTCTGCGTGCGCGTCACAGTTTGATCGCTGTCTCCGTCACAGCCAATCAGTGCATACGGCGTTGTGCGTTGAAATATGACTATTATGTTGGAATCCGAGCGCGATTTGAAGCGGTCTAGCCAGCAGCGTGTGAACTTCCGTGAAGAATTTCCATAGCCGCATTTCGCGGAGACGCTCTCTGATTGGCCGACGCGATGCCAGTTTTTTTCCATTGCCGCATTTCTCGGGTTGGTTAGAATGCAACTCAGTCGACTCGTCAACAACAACAGCAACTGTTACTACACTGAGCTTAGGCACTCTTTCAAAGTTGGTTAAGGTTAGAGTTTGTCTTAGAGCATGGCGATAGAACGCCAGGTAGTTTGCAGGCTGTTCGAGGCGGAAATGGAGTCTGGACAAAGACACAGCTCTTGGCTAACTAACAACAAGCTATATATGGATGCAGTGTGGAGGGACATGTATGGACAATGGATGGACATCAACACAGGCTGGATGGACAATGCCATGGAGTGGATATACTTTATCAACAAGCCAACAACAAGGTAGATTAGCGATCTTAACTCTAGTTTAATACATGATACGTTGTCTACTGATGCCGCAGGCATAACGTTGTACTGCTAGCTGTTAGCTCCGTTAGCTTAGCTGGCCACTTAGTGCATGGAACGGAGTAACGTTAACGTTTAAACGTTATGTCGAGGTCATACAATACTACAGTCGACATAAGGTTAACGTTACCCCGTTTCCATGAAGTGTTTAAATAGCAGCAATCTTGTTGAAAATGTAACTACTAAAATGCTCTCTGATGCTGCTGATGCATAATGAATGAATGGTGAGTTGTTTAAAATGACAACATACATGTGTTAATTATTTGATTTGATTGATCCGAGAGACAGAGAGATCGTCTATGTTTGAATGAATGAATGAATGAGAACTTTATTAACAGATTGCAGAATGGGTACAATACAGTACGGCTCAATACACACAATTGTTAAGGGGATGCAGACCAGAGAAAGACGTTTGTCTTGTTTACATCAGGGTCCCAGATTTTCGATTCATATCGATAGTTTAATAGCTAGCCTTGGCTCGTTTAACAATATGCAAAATATGTGTACAGCCCTGTACTCATACTGAAGTTATTCTTGGTATATAATAGGTCTGATTGTGTAACAAATCGATTCCACGTCGCGCTGTGTGTGAGAGAGAGAAGGAGAGAGGGAGAGATCTGCCTGTGTTTGTAGACGGGCGAGTTTTGTTTCTAACTTTTCTATTTATATATTGTGTTTCAAGTTGTGAATTAGAGTCTAGACTATACTTTATTTGACTGGTTGTGTGTTGTTGTAGTAACAGCTGAGCGACTCGTTCATAAGAGCCGATTCATTGCCGTGAGCGTGAGTCGAATCGCTCACGTCTTGCCATGAGTGTTGCGTGGTACTGTACTGTACAAAATATTTGGTATAGCGCCCCTAGTGGCGAATACCCACCGGCCGCCACTGATGTGAAGTGAATCGATGGGTCTGGGCCACGCAATTCTACTTGGTAGTTGTAGTCTATCGTGCGATTAAAGACCATGTCCCCGTCTGCGTAGAGTCCATACATCCAACACCAAATCCCATAATTCCTAGCGAACAATCGAAATGAAACTCGGTGAAGATGAAAATGAATGTGGCCTATTGCATCACCAAAAAATAACTTCCTTTCAATACGTTTAAGCTCCAAATTTTGCTCTGCAAGAAGAACGGAGCGGATATCAGTCCATCTCATGACAACCACGTCTGAGAGATGACAGAGACCATAGCCGATGAAATGAAGTCGGACCTGGCAGTGATGATTGACTGGGACACGGACACTTCTAACAAATAATGTGAAATGTGAAATGGTCTACGTTCGAATCATAATTTATAATCAGCTTGTTTGTTGGCTTTCCATTTATAATTGATTGGCAACAGGAACTAGAGCACAGCCATTAGGTGAGTAGCCCACTATTAGGACGATTTTCAATACTTAATACTGGCTACTTAAATTTCCCTCTGGGGATCAATAAAGTATCAATCAATCTATCTATCTAATAACGAGACAATATGCAAATAAGGTAATACTAATTGTCAGAGATCCCCGTATATGAAAGTGGCTGGCAACTTACTGCTGGTAAAATCAGTTTATTTCTCGTTTTGTCTTCTATAAACAATCAAAGTCCCACCGTAAGAGCTATGGCCTCATATGGGTCCATTAAACCTTTTTAATAGCGTCTTTCCTTCAAGCTAAATTGAACTGAAAATTTCACTCTCAAAAACGCAAAAGTTTTTCGGTTTTCAAAATAAAGGTCACATATACACATACCGTAGTAGGCCTCTATTCATTCATATAATAAAAGTCCCGGTCGGATATACATAAACATTAATTGGCATAGATCTCTATAAACCGCCCAACACATTGATCACTTTAGGCACACACTGAAACCAGTAACATCAAATATGAAGCAGGTAATTACCCATAAAACGAATACACCTTTCATGGGGTTATTTACAATAATAATAATTCATTTTATTTATAAAGCACTTTTCATTGTGAAACAAAGGTATGCAGAGTTTCTTGTCCTCCTGATTAATGCAATGGTGTGTGTGTGTGTGTGTGTGTGTGTGTGTGTGATGATGATGATCTCATTCAAGGAGTACTACAAGCGCACACGCACACACTTTGTTGTTTTTGTTCCATTAGTGATTTACACACTTTTTCAATAAAAAAAACATTGTATGACAAATTTAAACAGGTCTGAAAACATTTCTTGTTAAGGTTTGGATTTTGTGTGCCCTGTATGCAAGATTAATGTCCTTTGCTAGTCACATACCTATTTAAGTGATGAACTGCACTACGTCTGGTTGTTTTTATAGATTTTAGAGACGTTTTATACTCGTGCTACAAGATTTTGGCCTGTGCTACAAATGAACCTCTGTAGCACCAGTCCTATGTGCAAGAAGAGTTAACGTACAGCCCAAATTGCTCCTATGCTTTCATCATCGCCTCTTTCATGTTTTCTTTTGCCAATTGTGCTGTGTGTAGAGATGTTGTATACACACATAAGTGAATACACACACGTATAATATGTAACAATGCTAAGCGTGCGTGTATATACACACACATGTAACAATGCTAAGCGTGCGTGTATATACACACACATGTAACAATGCTAAGCGTGCGTGTATATACACACACATGTAACAATGCTAAGCGTGCGTGTATATACACACACATGTAACAATGCTAAGCGTGCGTGTATATACACACACATGTAACAATGCTAAGCGTGCGTGTATATACACACACATGTAACAATGCTAAGCGTGCGTGTATACACATATGTAACAATGCTAAGCGTGCGTGTATATACACACACATGTAACAATGCTAAGCGTGCGTGTGTGTATATAGTTACACACATATGTAACAATGCTAAGCGTGTGTGTGTGTGTGTATACACACACATATGTAACAATGCTAAGCGTGTGTGTGTGTGTGTATACACACACATATGTAACAATGCTAAGCGTGTGTGTGTGTGTAT
This sequence comes from Notolepis coatsorum, assembly GCF_963971535.1. Taxonomy (NCBI): domain Eukaryota; kingdom Metazoa; phylum Chordata; class Actinopteri; order Aulopiformes; family Paralepididae; genus Notolepis; species Notolepis coatsorum. The sequence continues at coordinate 114,513,370 of NC_140165.1, forward strand.
ACACACACATATGTAACAATGCTAAGCGTGCGTGTGTGTATATAGTTACACACATATGTAACAATGCTAAGCGTGTGTGTGTGTATACACACACATATGTAACAATGCTAAGCGTGTGTGTGTGTGTATACACACACATATGTAACAATGCTAAGCATGCGTGTGTGTATATAGTTACACACATATGTAACAATGCTAAGCGTGTCACACACATATGTAACAATGCTAAGCGTGTGTGTGTGTGTGTGTATACACACACATATGTAACAATGCTAAGCGTGCGTGTGTGTATATAGTTACACACATATGTAACAATGCTAAGCGTGCGTGTGTGTATATAGTTACACACATATGTAACAATGCTAAGCGTGTGTGTGTGTATACACACACATATGTAACAATGCTAAGCGTGTGTGTGTGTATACACACACACATGTAACAATGCTAAGCGTGCGTGTGTGTATATAGTTACACACATATGTAACAATGCTAAGCGTGCGTGTGTACACATATGTAACAATGCTAAGCGTGTGCGTGTGTGTATATACACACAAACACGTTATCCACGTACCTGTCTCTTAAGCGACACCAGCTGTGTGTCCAGCTGCCGTACAGACTGAACCCCTGCGTCGTGCGAGGTGGACAGGGACATGATGTCTCCCTGGTCCAGGTGCATGCCTTTAGGGGGCCTGCGCCGGGCCCTCAGCGGGTGGTGGCGGTACTGGCCCCCCAGGCTCTCCTTCTTCACAGGACCGGGCCGACTGGACAGGGCCTTGTCCACGGCCGCGCTGCTCGAGGGCTGTTTCACCGCCTGCGTCACACAGAAGAGGAGGAATCAAACCTGGCGTCAACTCCCTGTTGAACTCCAGGTGAACCGTGTAGAGACCTTTCAACAGATGTTGTCTAGTTGCTAGGCAACAGCATCCTGGTGCCAGGTGGACACTATGGTCTGTGGCATGAGGAGACAGCATGACAATGAGCTGATAGAACCACCAATTTCAGTCTTGAAATTCAGTTTATTAGCAACTGTCAGGAACAAACTTACTATTCAAAATCAAAAGTCTGTTGCTTTCCTTAACCCTTTCACTACCACACTACAGAAGGTTAACCTTTCACTACCACACTACAGAAGGTTAACCCTTTCACTACCACACTACAGAAGGTTAACCGTTCACTACCACACTACAGAAGGTTAACCCTTTCACTACCACACTACAGAAGGTTAACCTTCCACTACCACACTACAGGTTAACCTTTCACTACCACACTACAGAAGGTTAACCCTTTCACTACCACACTACAGAAGGTTAACCTTTCACTACCACACTACAGAAGGTTAACCCTTTCACTACCACACTACAGAAGGTTAACCGTTCACTACCACACTACAGAAGGTTAACCCTTTCACTACCACACTACAGAAGGTTAACCTTCCACTACCACACTACAGGTTAACCTTTCACTACCACACTACAGAAGGTTAACCCTTTCACTACCACACTACAGAAGGTTAACCTTTCACTACCACACTACAGACGGTTAACAGTCTGTAAAGTGGTTGTGAAAGGGTTAACCATTTGTCGTGTGGTAGTGAAAGGGTTCAAATGGGGCAGTCCACCCAAAAGACACACACACACAAAGAATGTCCCATAAGCCAAAGTGCCATCTATTCATACATCTTTGGTGAGACTGAGGTTGGGAGATACAGTATCTGGTGAGACTGAGGTTGGCAGACACAGTATCTGCGGTCATTCCAATACAATGGAGCTTGGCCATGAATGGGCTTCCGGTTCGATTCCGGCTCCTCCCGGCTGCGTCTCGAAGTGTCCTTGAGCGAGACACTTAACCCCTGACTGCTCCCGATGAGCAGGTCGGCACCTGGCATGGTCGCCTCCGCCGTCGGTGAGTGAATGTGAGGCGTAAGTTAAAGCACTATATGAAGGCATGTATTGGAGCGACCGCAGACGGCTGGACACCATCAGCAAACGCCAGGGTCTGTAGCAGCCATTTCATCCATCCTCTCATCCATCACACCGGATGATACACAGGTATAAGACCAGCATAGTTCTGCACGCATACAGATGGTTTGTTTTTTAAAACTTTATTATTATTATTATGTATTCTAACTCTGTGTATTTAAAGGAACATGTCAACATTATTCACATGTGGTTTTCCATAACTAAGTGGACATTGCGATATTCATATCGGTATTGGTCCTTATGAATATGGTGATATATACAGTCCTATTTGGAGTTCCTTACCTCTTTCTTTGCGTCGATCTCAAAGTCGCTGTCGCTCCCGGGGTCTCCTTCCTCGATCTCGTCGTGACTGTGGAGACGGAGAGGAGAGAACACTCTACATTCTAGATGAAGGCCGTCTTCTTCCTACACATTTATTGCTGGTAAAAAAACTGCATGACTTTTCCATGACAAATAGTGCAATACCCATGACCTCTATTCATGGAGGTGTATGTTCCAATTCATGAATGTTATCATTTGAATAGTGGATTTCTAGGGATGTAATTATACACACGGAACGTGACGTTGATGTAGGCAATCTGTGAACGCTGTGTGGTGGAGGAGAGACTGCTGGGCGCCGCGGCAGCGAAGGCTCGCCTGGAGAGACCGGTCCGTGTGTTTGCGTGATGCACTGAATAGAAGAGGGACAGTGTGAGGCGGCGTCCGTGTTCAGAGGACGGAGAAGATCTAAACATCTGAGGCTACATTGTTCCGTCAATGAACTGATAGAAAATGGACAGAAAGGTATTGCCGTCCATTGGTTTATTTTTTTATTAGATTAGATAGATGGTAACGGCTGACGAGACACAGCGGATAAATGTAGCCGCGTAATCTTAAAGATCAAAAGTAAGCGCTCTATTGAGTTCTAGAAGCCGCCCAACTACATTAATAACCTCACACATGTGGAGACCGTAACAGATTGCATCTGCGTTGCATGGCCAGGAACCGAAAAGCGAACATGGCGTTAAGTCCCATCATTGTGGCAGCCAGGCCCCATGGACACATCAGAAGGTGCTACTGTATTTGTATGTATATCAGTGTGCTGCACACAGCAGCAGTCTGGTTTAGTTTCAGCAGCCTTGAGGTCTGCACTCCAGTCACAGCGCTTTTAATGTGTTACGCCACTTGCCATCAGTCAGTCAGGGACACTCGCTGTTGTAGGCCGGCCCTCTGGGTCAGACACAATGAGAAGTGTAATAGGGGCTCTTTTGCCTAGAGGTCGCCGTTTGACAGCATTACAGATTCTACATTTAACTCCCGATTTTCTGCATCCCTCTCTCCATCTCTCCTTTTCTTTCCTCCACCCTCCTCCATCCTCCACTCTTCCACCTACCCCCATCCCTCCCTACCTCTCCCTCATCCCTCCCTCTACCGGTCGTTCTCTCTCATCCCTCCCTACCCATCTCTCTCTCTCTCATCCCTCCCTACCCGTCTCTCTCTCTCTCATCCCTCCCTACCAGTCATCCTCCTTCTCCCTCTCTCTCATCCCTCCCTACCCGTCTCTCTCTCTCTCTCTCTCATCCCTCCCTACCAGTCATCCTCCTTCTCCCTCTCCCTCATCCCTCCCTACCCGTCTCTCTCTCTCTCATCCCTCCCTACCAGTCATCCTCCTTCTCTCTCTCTCTCATCCCTCCCTACCCGTCTCTCTCTCTCTCATCCCTCCCTACCCGTCTCCCTCTCTCTCTCTCTCATCCCTCCCTACCCGTCTCCCTCTCTCTCATCCCTCCCTACCCGTCTCTCTCTCATCCCTCCCTACCCGCCGTCCTCTCTCTCTCTCTCATCCCTCCCTACTCGTCGTCTCTCTCTCATCCCTCCCTACCCGTCTCTCTCTCTCATCCCTCCCTACCTGTCCTCTCTCTCTCTCTCTCTCATCCCTCCCTACCTGTCGTCCTCTCTCTCATCCCTCCCTACCTGTCGTCCTCTCTCTCATCCCTCCCTACCTGTCGTCCTCTCTCTCATCCCTCCCTACCTGTCCTCTCTCTCTCTCATCCATCCCTACCTGTCATCCTCTCCCTCTCTCATCCCTCCCTACCTGTCCTCTCTCTCTCTCTCTCATCCCTCCCTACCCGTCTCTCTCTCTCTCTCTCATCCCTCCCTACCAGTCATCCTCCTTCTCCCTCTCCCTCATCCCTCCCTACCCGTCTCTCTCTCTCTCATCCCTCCCTACCAGTCATCCTCCTTCTCTCTCTCTCATCCCTCCCTACCCGTCTCTCTCTCTCTCATCCCTCCCTACCCGTCTCCCTCTCTCTCTCTCTCATCCCTCCCTACCCGTCTCCCTCTCTCTCATCCCTCCCTACCCGTCTCTCTCTCATCCCTCCCTACCCGCCGTCCTCTCTCTCTCTCTCATCCCTCCCTACTCGTCGTCTCTCTCTCATCCCTCCCTACCCGTCTCTCTCTCTCATCCCTCCCTACCTGTCCTCTCTCTCTCTCTCATCCCTCCCTACCTGTCCTTCTCTCTCTCTCTCATCCCTCCCTACCTGTCGTCCTCTCTCTCATCCCTCCCTACCTGTCCTCTCTCTCTCTCTCATCCCTCCCTACCTGTCATCCTCTCTCTCATCCCTCCCTACCTGTCCCCTCTCTCTCCCTCATCCCTCCCTACCCGTCCTACTTCTCTCTCTCTCCCTCTCTCTCTCATCCCTCCCTACCTGTCCTCTCTCCCTCTCTCATCCCTCCCTACCTGTCGTCCTCTCTCTCTCCCCCTCTCATCCATCCATACCCGTCTCTCTCTCTCTCTCATCCCTCCCTACCCGTCCTTCTCTCTCTCTCCCCCTCTCTCATCCCTCCCTACCCGTCTCTCTCTCTCTTTCATCCCTTCCTACCCGTCTCTCTCTCCCTCTCTCATCCCTCCCTACCCGTCTCTCTCTCTCTCTCTCTCTTTCATCCCTCCCTACCCGTCTCTCTCTCTCTCTCTCATCCCTCCCTACCCGTCTCTCTCTCTCTCATCCCTCCCTACCCCTCTCTCTCTCTCTCTCTCTCTCATCCCTCCCTACCTGTCCTCCTTCTCTCTCTTGCTGATCAGTCTCCGAGCCTGTCGGTCCATGACTGAGGTTCTGCTGCGAGTCTTCTTCCAGCTGTAGTAGTACTTCACCAGGCTGGAGATCAACTTGTCTGGGAGCTACACACACACACACACACACACACACACACACACACACACACACACAGAGAGAGACATAGTTAGTGTGTGTGTGTGTATTCCTCAACTTATCCTTCACTGCTCACGCATCTGCCAGTGTGTGCACGTTTACACCTGTGAGAGTAGGTGTGTGTGTGTGTGTGTGCACGTTTACACCTGTGAGAGTAGGTGTGTGTGTGTGTGTGTGCACGTTTACACCTGTGAGAGTAGGTGTGTGTGTGTGTGTGTGCACGTTTACACCTGTGAGAGTAGGTGTGTGTGTGTGTGTGTGTGTGTGCACGTTTACACCTGTGAGAGTAGGTGTGTGTGTGCATGTTTACACCTGTGAGAGTAGGTGTGTGTGCATGTTTACACCTGTGAGAGTAGGTGTGTGTATGTGTGTGTGCATGTTTACACCTGTGAGAGTAGGTGTGTGTGTGTGTGTGCATGTTTACACCTGTGAGAGTAGGTGTGTGTGTGCATGTTTACACCTGTGAGAGTAGGTGTGTGTGTGTGTGTGTGCATGTTTACACCTGTGAGAGTAGGTGTGTGTGTGTGCATGTTTACACCTGTGAGAGTAGGTGTGTGTGTGTGTGTGTGCATGTTTACACCTGTGAGAGTAGGTGTGTGTGTGCACGTTTACACCTGTGAGAGTAGGTGTGTGTGTGTGCATGTTTACACCTGTGAGAGTAGGTGTGTGTGTGCATGTTTACACCTGTGAGAGTAGGTGTGTGTGTGTGTGTGTGCATGTTTACACCTGTGAGAGTAGGTGTGTGTGTGCACGTTTACACCTGTGAGAGTAGGTGTGTGTGTGTGTTTACACCTGAGAGAGTAGGTGTGTGTGCACGTTTACACCTGTGAGAGTAGGTGTGTGTGTGCACGTTTACACCTGTGAGAGTAGGTGTGTGTGTGTGTTTACACCTGAGAGAGTAGGTGTGTGTGCACGTTTACACCTGTGAGAGTAGGTGTGTGTGTGTGTGTTTACACCTGAGAGAGTAGGTGTGTGTGCACGTTTACACCTGTGAGAGTAGGTGTGTGTGCATGTTTACACCTGAGAGTAGGTGTGTGTGCACGTTTACACCTGTGAGAGTAGGTGTGTGTGTGTGTGTTTACACCTGAGAGAGTAGGTGTGTGTGTGTGTTTACACCTGTGAGAGTAGGTGTGTGTGTGCACGTTTACACCTGTGAGAGTAGGTGTGTGTGTGTGTGTGTGTGCATGTTTACACCTGTGAGAGTAGGTGTGTGTGTGTGTGTGCACGTTTACACCTGTGAGAGTAGGTGTGTGTGTGTGTGTTTACACCTGTGAGAGTAGGTGTGTGTGTGTGTGTGTGTGTGTGTGTTTACACCTGTGAGAGTAGGTGTGTGTGTGCACGTTTACACCTGTGAGAGTAGGTGTGTGTGTGTGTGTGTGTGTGCATGTTTACACCTGTGAGAGTAGGTGTGTGTGTGTGTGTGTGTGTGTGTGCATGTTTACACCTGTGAGAGTAGGTGTGTGTGTGTGTTTACACCTGTGAGAGTAGGTGTGTGTGTGTGTGTTTACACCTGTGAGAGTAGGTGTGTGTGTTTACACCTGTGAGAGTAGGTGTGTGTGTTTACACCTGTGAGAGTAGGTGTGTGTGTGTGCACGTTTACACCTGTGAGAGTAGGTGTGTGTGCATGTTTACACCTGTGAGAGTAGGTGTGTGTGTGCACGTTTACACCTGTGAGAGTAGGTGTGTGTGTGTGTGTGTGCATGTTTACACCTGTGAGAGTAGGTGTGTGTGTGTGTGTGTGTGCATGTTTACACCTGTGAGAGTAGGTGTGTGTGTTTACACCTGTGAGAGTAGGTGTGCATGTTTACACCTGTGAGAGTAGGTGTGTGTGTGTGTGTGTGTGCATGTTTACACCTGTGAGAGTAGGTGTGTGTGTTTACACCTGTGAGAGTAGGTGTGTGTGTTTACACCTGTGAGAGTAGGTGTGTGTGTGCATGTTTACACCTGTGAGAGTAGGTGTGTGTGTGTGTTTACACCTGTGAGAGTAGGTGTGTGTGTGTGTGTGTGTGTGTGCATGTTTACACCTGTGAGAGTAGGTGTGTGTGTGTGTGTGTGTGTGCATGTTTACACCTGTGAGAGTAGGTGTGTGTGTGTGTGTGTGCATGTTTACACCTGTGAGAGTAGGTGTGTGTGTGTGTGTGTGTGCATGTTTACACCTGTGAGAGTAGGTGTGTGTGTGTGTGTGAGAGTAGGTGTGTGTGTGTGCATGCTCTCCTCATTTGTTCCAACATACGGAACCTCACCTTCTTCTGAGTGTGTATGACTTAAGGCAGGGGTTCCCAAACTTTTCAGGCCAGGGCCCAGAAAATAAGGTGTCAGAGAGCCGCGGCCCAATGCACATCGTCTGGCTTTTTTTTTTTTTTTTTTTTGCCAGGCGACCGATTTTTTAAGCCAAATATCACTTCAATCCTATTAAGTTAGTTCAAGTTAGTTATTCATTTATATGTGCTATTTATGAGAGGGCTAACTTGTTGCAAAATAATAATGATAATAATAATAGCCTCATTAAAATACTATTGTTGCTTCGGTTGTTTTCAGCGTTTTATGTGCATAATCTGTTATTTAGTTTGAAATGTTCGTTGAAATAAGTAGATTTTTGTTCGTTTTTGTTTATTTATTAAGTTAATATAAAACCATATAGTCACATTTTAGAATACAATAGAATAGAATTTTAGAATACAACTAGAAACACTGTCCTGGCCTGCTTCTAAGTTCAGTGGCCTGACAAAAAAAATTAAAATAAAAAAATATATATATATTTTTTTTTTTAATCATCTCGCGGCCCACCCGTGGCTGCTCGCGGCCCACCTTTGGGTCGCGACCCCGACTTTGGGAACCACTGACTTAAGGGATATTTCACCTTAGTAGAACTTCAACAGAAATCATCTTCTTAATCTAATGTCTATATAAAGCCACCTACCAATAAGCTAGAGACCACTGCTGTCCCCGCCGTCCACTGTCCAGTATGATATTTAGACATGGTCCTCACAATGAGGAGCCCGACACCTGGGAGGAGTGGTGGTGTTGACAGAGGACAACAGGAGGAGTGGTGGTGTTGACAGAGGACAACAGGAGGAGTGGTGGTGTTGACAGAGGACAACAGGAGGAGTGGTGGTGTTGACAGAGGACAACAGGGACAGTGGTGGTGTTGACAGAGGACAACAGGAGGAGTGGTGGTGTTGACAGAGGACAACAGGAGGAGCGGTGGTGTTGACAGAGGACAACAGGGACAGTGGTGGTGTTGACAGAGGACAACAAGAGGAGTGGTGGTGTTGACAGAGGACAACAAGAGGAGTGGTGGTGTTGACAGAGGACAACAAGAGGAGTGGTGGTGTTGACAGAGGACAACAGGAGGAGTGGTGGTGTTGACAGAGGACAACAGGAGGAGTGGTGGTGTTGACAGAGGACAACAGGAGGAGTGGTGGTGTTGACAGAGGACAACAGGGACAGTGGTGGTGTTGACAGAGGACAACAGGGACAGTGGTGGTGTTGACAGAGGACAACAGGGACAGTGGTGGTGTTGACAGAGGACAACAGGAGGAGTGGTGGTGTTGACAGAGGACAACAGGAGGAGTGGTGGTGTTGACAGAGGACAACAGGAGGAGTGGTGGTGTTGACAGAGGACAACAGGAGGAGTGGTGGTGTTGACAGAGGACAACAGGAGGAGTGGTGGTGTTGACAGAGGACAACAGGAGGAGTGGTGGTGTTGACAGAGGACAACAGGGACAGTGGTGGTGTTGACAGAGGACAACAGGGACAGTGGTGGTGTTGACAGAGGACAACAGGAGGAGTGGTGGTGTTGACAGAGGACAACAGGGACAGTGGTGGTGTTGACAGAGGACAACAGGGACAGTGGTGGTGTTGACAGAGGACAACAGGGACAGTGGTGGTGTTGACAGAGGACAACAGGAGGAGTGGTGGTGTTGACAGAGGACAACAGGGACAGCGGTGGTGTTGACAGAGGACAACAGGAGGAGTGGTGGTGTTGACAGAGGACAACAGGAGGAGTGGTGGTGTTGACAGAGGACAACAGGAGGAGTGGTGGTGTTGACAGAGGACAACAAGAGGAGTGGTGGTGTTGACAGAGGACAACAGGAGGAGTGGTGGTGTTGACAGAGGACAACAGGGACAGCGGTGGTGTTGACAGAGGACAACAGGAGGAGTGGTGGTGTTGACAGAGGACAACAAGAGGAGTGGTGGTGTTGACAGAGGACAACAGGAGGAGTGGTGGTGTTGACAGAGGACAACAGGGACAGTGGTGGTGTTGACAGAGGACAACAGGAGGAGTGGTGGTGTTGACAGAGGACAACAGGAGGAGCGGTGGTGTTGACAGAGGACAACAGGGACAGTGGTGGTGTTGACAGAGGACAACAGGAGGAGCGGTGGTGTTGACAGAGGACAACAGGAGGAGTGGTGGTGTTGACAGAGGACAACAGGAGGAGTGGTGGTGTTGACAGAGGACAACAGGGACAGTGGTGGTGTTGACAGAGGACAACAGGGACAGTGGTGGTGTTGACAGAGGACAACAGGGACAGTGGTGGTGTTGACAGAGGACAACAGGAGGAGTGGTGGTGTTGACAGAGGACAACAGGAGGAGTGGTGGTGTTGACAGAGGACAACAGGAGGAGTGGTGGTGTTGACAGAGGACAACAGGGACAGTGGTGGTGTTGACAGAGGACAACAGGGACAGTGGTGGTGTTGACAGAGGACAACAGGAGGAGTGGTGGTGTTGACAGAGGACAACAGGGACAGTGGTGGTGTTGACAGAGGACAACAGGGACAGTGGTGGTGTTGACAGAGGACAACAGGGACAGTGGTGGTGTTGACAGAGGACAACAGGGACAGTGGTGGTGTTGACAGAGGACAACAGGGACAGTGGTGGTGTTGACAGAGGACAACAGGGACAGTGGTGGTGTTGACAGAGGACAACAGGGACAGTGGTGGTGTTGACAGAGGACAACAGGGACAGTGGTGGTGTTGACAGAGGACAACAGGGACAGTGGTGGTGTTGACAGAGGACAACAGGGACAACAGGACCGCTAGCTTACTAGCAGAAGCACTTAGATAAGAGGTAAGACCGCTGAAACTTAACAAGTTCTACTAAAGTGAAATGTCCCTTTAACACAGCATACGCTGCACAAAACACACTATCTCACGATCTAGAAAACCAGCCTGGATTATTTTGAAACGGGGCGATGTTTACCGCGGTACAGCGCACAAACCAAAGGATGTAGAAATTAACTGTTTCGTCCCTATTGTACTATAAATAGTGCCTGTCAAATGAGCCACTGTTGTCTTCATAGCTATAATATAGAATATACGATGGGTCCGCAAACATCGTGAAAATGGTCAATAACGCTGGCGCCAGGGAGTAAAGATGGAAAAACAGCGTGGCAGTCAATGAGATAAGCACATGCCAGCAGCAATAACATGATATTGCGTGCAGTCACCCACAACCGATTTTATATCCCCGATTTAACATTGCACAGCGATATACTCGATGCGTAATGCTGTTTTTATCTTTTAGATAACGCCAAGCTAGCTTTCAACGCAACAAAGTTCAAGTTTCAAGTTTCTTTAATAGTTGTCATACAGAAGTACAGAATACTTTTATACAAAATGCTTCTTACTGTTACGCTCCAGAGACTGTGCAAGACAAGATAAGTATGAAATAAAATAACATAGTATAGCATGTAAATTAGAAGTAAAAAAAATGAGGTCAGTGTTCAGTATAGACATATGTACAATGTTCGATGCAGAATAGACGTAACTGAGTTACCATATAATATACAATATACTATGCAGTGTACTAATATACAATACTATATAGTGCAAGGCAGAAATGGGATGAGGTGCAATTTAGGTACAATTTACAGTAGGTGTACGAGTTGTAGTGCAAATCCTTTATCAATAAATATAAAGTGTGTTCGTGTGATCTAAAGTGTGGAGAGTGGGTGCTGCAGTGTGTTGTTTGTTTAAGTGAGTGTGTGCGTGTGGGTGTGTGTGCTGTGTGCATTTGATGGTTGTTGCATAGTGTTTATTGTTGTTGCCGTACGCCCTCATGCTCTACAGCTGACCAGTGTCATCTTCCTGCAACAACTCACGCCTCGCAGGATTTCAGAGCAAGATTTGTTTCAGTGGCACAAACAGCAAGATCATTGAATTGTCAGCTTGTAGGATATAACCTTTACTTGCACATGTGTTTCTAAATAATTTTCCCGGTTCGCAAACATTTCTTTTCAGTCGCAAATGCGAGTGAAAGGCTTGCATTGTCGAGCCCTGTGTGTGTGTGTGTGTGTGTGTGTGTGTGTGTGTGTGTGTGTGTGTGTGTGTGTGTGTGTGTGTGTGTGTGTGTCTCACCATCTGCTGGATGCGGTGGAAGCTCTTGCCATGGAAGCTGAAGGCCTGTTCAAACAGCACCTTGTCCTCCACTGACCACTCCTCAGGGAAGGGGGTGAAGTTAGCCAGGTCTGCCAGAGCTCGCTCCACGTCGTGCTTATGCCACAATAACATGCCCAGAGACTGGAGGGGTGGATGCCGGGATGGAGAGAGAGGAGGGGGAGGCATAGAGGTGTGGAGGGAAATGGAGAGAGGGATAAAGGGGAAGAGAGAGGAAGAAGACAGACAGAGAGACAGATGAGGGAGGGAGGAAATAAAGGAGATGTGATGGAGATGGAAAATGGAGAGAGAATTAAATATGGATGTGAGATAATATATTATAACAAATAATCAATGTACCATTTTTCCCTTAGTGTATGGTTTATGTTTGCATTATACTGTGTCCATTCAATTCCTTGAGGAAGAATACATCAACAGGTCCATACCTGTTCCATATTGTAACCATGCTTCTCTTTGGCCATCAGGATGTACTCATCCACTAGGAGAGATAAAAAGAGGGAGACAGAGGGGTAGAGAGAGGGGAAGGGCAGACGGAGTATGGAGAATGAAATTAGAGAGGGAGAGAGAAAGAGTGAAAAGGAGAGCATGAGCATGAGAGAGGGGAGAGAGTGAGGAGAAAGAGGAGAGGAGAGCAAAGGTATGGGAGGTTGAGTAGAGAAAAGAGAAAGTTTCATTGCTATTCTCCAACCAGCATCCAGCAATATATTCAAGGTCACAATGTTAAACTGATAACACTGTAGAAAGTGTGTGCACAAGCGTGTTTGTATTCCAAGCTCTCTGTGTGTATACCCACAAGTGTATGTCTGTGTTTTGCATGTACGTGTCTTCATATTTGTGTGTTTTTCTGTTCTGGATGTGTGTGTGCGTGTGCGTGTGCGCGTGCGCGTGTGTGTGCGCGCGTGCTAGTCCCTAGGAGTCAAACATTTCAGGGGGCTGATATTTGGTAATCCTGAGACGTACTCCTGATCTGGCTGTGAGCTACCTGAAGATGACAGGCCTGAGACGTACTCATGATCTGGCTGTGAGCTACCTGAAGATGACAGGCCTGACTCATGATCTGGCTGTGAGCTACCTGAAGATGACAGGCCTGACTCCTGATCTGGCTGTGAGCTACCTGAAGATGACAGGCCTGACTCATGATCTGGCTGTGAGCTACCTGAAGATGACAGGCCTGACTCATGATCTGGCTGTGAGCTACCTGAAGATGACAGGCCTGACTCATGATCTGGCTGTGAGCGACCTGAAGATGACAGGCCTGACTCATGATCTGGCTGTGAGCGACCTGAAGATGACAGGCCTGACTCATGATCTGGCTGTGAGCTACCTGAAGATGACAGGCCTGACTCCTGATCTGGCTGTGAGCTGCCTGAAGATGACAGGCCTGACTCATGATCTGGCTGTGAGCGACCTGAAGACGACAGGCCTGACTCATGATCTGGCTGTGAGCGACCTGAAGATGACAGGCCTGACTCATGATCTGGCTGTGAGCGACCTGAAGATGACAGGCCTGACTCATGATCTGGCTGTGAGCTACCTGAAGACGACAGGCCTGACTCATGATCTGGCTGTGAGCGACCTGAAGATGACAGGCCTGACTCATGATCTGGCTGTGAGCTACCTGAAGATGACAGGCCTGACTCATGATCTGGCTGTGAGCTGCCTGAAGATGACAGGCCTGACTCATGATCTGGCTGTGAGCTACCTGAAGATGACAGGCCTGAGACGTACTCATGATCTGGCTGTGAGCTACCTGAAGATGACAGGCCTGACTCATGATCTGGCTGTGAGCTACCTGAAGATGACAGGCCTGACTCATGATCTGGCTGTGAGCTACCTGAAGATGACAGGCCTGACTCATGATCTGGCTGTGAGCTACCTGAAGATGACAGGCCTGACTCATGATCTGGCTGTGAGCTACCTGAAGATGACAGGCCTGACTCATGATCTGGCTGTGAGCTACCTGAAGATGACAGGCCTGACTCATGATCTGGCTGTGAGCGACCTGAAGATGACAGGCCTGACTCATGATCTGGCTGTGAGCGACCTGAAGATGACAGGCCTGACTCATGATCTGGCTGTGAGCGACCTGAAGATGACAGGCCTGACTCATGATCTGGCTGTGAGCTACCTGAAGATGACAGGCCTGACTCATGATCTGGCTGTGAGCCACCTGAAGATGACAGGCCTGAGACGTACTCATGATCTGGCTGTGAGCTACCTGAAGATGACAGGCCTGACTCATGATCTGGCTGTGAGCGACCTGAAGACGACAGGCCTGACTCATGATCTGGCTGTGAGCCACCTGAAGACGACAGGCCTGACTCATGATCTGGCTGTGAGCCACCTGAAGATGACAGGCCTGACTCATGATCTGGCTGTGAGCGACCTGAAGACGACAGGCCTGACTCATGATCTGGCTGTGAGCGACCTGAAGACGACAGGCCTGACTCATGATCTGGCTGTGAGCGACCTGAAGATGACAGGCCTGAGAGAAACAACATCCATGTCAGCTGCTAGTCGTGTTCATAAACACCTAAATATCATCATCATACCTGGAACAGCTTGGGCTCCAAGTGTATTTCCTGTCAGCTACTGGTATTAACCCTTTCACTGCCGCACTACCAAAACGGTTAACCCTTTCACTGCGACAATAGACAGATGGTTAACCCTTTCACTGCCACACGACAGAAGGTTGTGAGCGGAAGTAAACTTGGGTCCATGTAGAACGCTTACGTTGTCAAGTTTGAAATGGTCTATAGCACACGTGTCAAACTCAAGGCCCGCCTGGCGTCGTCAGCTGGCCGCCGGACTGCATTCACTTATCAATTCATTTGGGCTCGCTGCCTCTCCTGGCTGCCATTCAACTGGCCTGTGATACAAATCAAACGCACCACCGTCTCACTGCTCGGCAATACAAACGTCTCGTCTTTTCTAGCAAACGCACAGAGCGTTTTCTGCAGCTGTGTTTGTGGAAAAAGCCTAACTCTGCTGTTGTGGGCCATTGGAGGAGGACCCAGTATTTAGCCTTCAGCTGTAATTTTTGTTTCTATTTACTTTCACTTTTTAACAGTTTGAGTGCCGGCCATTAACATGGGAAACATGGTTAAATGCCAGGACCCACTTCAATGATAGCGTTGTGAACGCATAATCTCTGTCTTATATTATGGCTATGCGTCTAATCTGCCTGTTGCTTATCAATGACTTGTTTGCAGTCAACATTGTCGAAACGGATTATTTTATTATTATAATCGGTTCATTTTCGTTTTATAGCATTTTGAAAAGCCCTCGTTTTTCAGGAAAATATATAGATTCCGTGATAAAAGGCATTTACTGGAATATTCTAGCATACACAAAAACGTTGTAATTTTTCTGCCTATTTATGAATCGTTTTCAAATAAACACTAGATTATCGATAGTATATGTGTACTTATACACGCTATAGAGGCGAGCTGATCCTCATCAGCGATCACAGCCACACACACACACGCATAGGGCAAACGCTTATATCTCTGTGAAAACAGCTCTGATTATCCTGGTAAGACTGGTAAAATAAATTCCTTACCAGAGATCAGAGTGTTATCCAAAAAGATTATTCCAATTCCTGATCGCCATTCCAAATATCGATCACGCTTATTGATTACAGTGTTGGTACTGTAAATACATAATCCACACGTTTTCCGGGCCGGCGAGCACAATCGATCCTTCAGTTGGCTTGAGGGAAAAGTAAAATGAGCAAACTGGCCACCCCCCCTTCAGCAGTGTAAAGTAATGGGGTGCAGTTACACAGGGAGAGACGATAGGGGGCGGTATCTTCCCAATTGAGCTCAGAGAGACTCTGCAGCACTAACCCGAGGCTCGATTGATGAAATATGAATTCAAATCGCCAATAAAAAAATAAACGACAACCAAACGCTATATAGCGTCGGGGACACTCAAAAATCGGCATGAACTAACGACAAAACGCGTCCGTGGCACTCAATGTGTTAAAAGTTACGTCAGTCCGTCCGTTTTCACTCCACCCTGGTATTATTTGGTTGCATTCAATTTTACTTTAATCAAGTGAATTATTGCTAATTCATATTATTCATCAAAGCCTTGTAAATGATTGGTTTTGTGTAAAATAAGTTAAAGCTTATCTGGGTGAGAGATGCTGTATGTTTTGTGTGTTGCATGCGTGTATGTATGTGTTCCACTTAGTACTCAATGTCCAGGACCAGTTTAATCTAGAATTGCTAATCTGACACTCTTGTGGGTGAATAATTAATTGAAACCTAATAGGCATTATTAGCTTGCAAATTCATCATTATTTAAATTAATATCACATATTATCTACTCTGAAGTCAAAGCCATGGAAATAATTGGTTTTACGAGAGACCAGTGAAAGCAGAGTTGAGAGATGTTTTATGTGTGTGTGTGTGCGTGTGTATTATACTTTGTGCTCCAATAGTATTTTTTTTTTATTAAGAACGGAGGTTCGAACGTTCGTTTGAAAAACCCTGACGAAGTTCGAATCCCAAAAACAGGCTTCAGAGACCACAATGGTCCGATACCGCCACCTAATGCCATGCGGCCGCTATTGCACTCCATTTGAAACAATGTGGTTTGTTTTCCTGGCCGAGCTGCAGCGTGCAGGCGTGGTCTAAACACTCCAGCAAGACAAGCGCTTATAGGGATGGTATCGATGAGGGGTTTTTATCCACTTTTTGATAAACAGCCGGATTCGATACCAGTGTCTCTGCGGTGGTAGACAGACCAGCGTTTCCGTTAGCCGGTAATTACCGGTATTTGACCGGCAAAATCTGTTGAAGTCCGACATATTTACTCTCTCCGGTCTTAATGTCCGGTGAAAATAATTCCCTGAGTGTTACATCCCAATGTATATATTCCCCAGTGTGTGTCTCCATGTGTGTGTGTTCTCCATTTTGTTTCCTCCCTCCAGCCATTGTTCCCTTCCCCATTGGTCCCTGCCAGGCTAATCCTTCCATTATTGCAACACAGCAGTGATTGGTGGATGGCCTTCCAGACTCCAACACTCAATCCACACCCCCCAATCATGGATCACCCCACACCTGTTAAAACATGGCTTCTCACTTCAGTCTTTCTCTCTCTCTGGCATGAGGCTAGGCATGTTGTGTTTTTGGTAAACCTGTAACTTTGACAGCATTGCATTTCGTTTATTGGCCTTTGGTGCTTAGTAGTAATTTCCTTGTGTGTGTATGGCCACAGAGAGAGCATTGTTAAGTTATAGTTTGTTTTTGTATATATTCTGCTTTTGTTTCTGTATAATTAATGTGTTTTTCTCTCTTTCTCAGGAAGCACAGATGGGGTGAGCTGCCATTTCCTTTGGACATTGTTTTCTCCTGTTTTGGTTAGGTAAGAGTAGTTTAGGTAATGTAATCTCTTTTACCATAGATTAGATTGTGTTTATTTGGAGTATAGTGGTGTTTGTTTGTTGTTTTGGCCTGGGCTCACCCCTGAGCTACATGTGCTTCCTTTGCATCTTTCAATAAATATCATGGTTGTTTACAAACGTGGTCCATCTTTTCTGTCAACCAACTGTTATGTTACAGCCCTTTACCCTTAGACTCACAGGGGTCGTAACACTGAGTCTAAGCACAATTTGATTATTTGAATTGTATTAAAATAGGCTAAAATTAAATAGCCTATGCGATGAACGAAACGATCATTACATTTGTTTCCTCGTTGCTTCTAATAATGACAACGACGTCGTCAGCGAGAGCTTAGTGCTGGGTGTGCAAACTTTTGTGAAGCTGCAGAGCCAGAGCACTATCAGCACAATGCAGTATTCCAGCAGTACTCCAATTCAGCCATTTTCAGCCAATGTTGGGTGGGGGGCGCTGCTGTGCGGTTCCCAGAAAAGAGCCAATAACACTGAATCAGCTGCTCTGCAGCGCCATACTCTTTGCAAATAAGTCGTTGCGAGGTGGAGAGAGTCGTCACGCAAACCACGATAATGTTGCCGTCTCTCTGCTTTCTCAGTTCTTCGCTTGATATAATTAATACAAATGTCCAATATAACGGAATTAGTTAGCTCATAAAAATGTGATTATAACAGACTGCTGTTTAGTGTCGGACCGACTGCCCACATACGCGGTCTATTTTATTTCAAGTCAGCAGCAGCACGGAGTATCGAGGGACTTATTTTATTTGGAATATATTAATGACTGTATACGTGAAGTTGAACATTATGATATGTGTGACGTGTCTGATACAACGAGGTGAAGCGATGTCGACTCGAGATTCATTTGGGGGTGCGTGTGACAGAGCTGCTGCAGCGGGAGCCTGCGGGGCGGGAGCTTGATGCTGGTAGCGTATCGCACTAACTTGAGAGGCGAGAGATAGTAATTTGATTCTGCAAATCAATTTCTCATTCTTCGCTTGATGTAATTAATACACATGTCCAATTATAACGGAATTCGTTAGCTCATAAAAATGTGATTATAATAGACTGCTGTTTAAAACTCTGACCGGAATATCTCGAATATGTCCGGTGATAGAAATCTTGCAGGACACCCAGACCGGCACGAATATGTTCTAACGGAAACGCTGAGACAGACGCTTAGTCCGCTGCCCCCCCCCCCCCCCCCCCCCCCCCCCGTTAATTTCTTTGGTGGATAACGTTGGACACACGATCGTGACCAGTATTTGGAATGGCGATCAGATAATTGGATTATTCTTTTTGCAGTACATCATAGACAAGGTAAGGACTATATGTTGTCAATCTTGCATTGATCCGGAAATGTTTTCCCCGCGATCGCAGCATGTGTCTGTGGTGTGTGTGTGGGCCGTGTCCCGTTGGTTGCGATCAAAGCACGGAGGGCCGGCTTTTCCTCCCGCCCTTTCATGCATTGATGATGAAACATAATACAGATAATATAGATGTGATTTCAAAACAGTAGCGTGTACAGGCGAGAAATTACAACGTTTTTAGTGAATTGCACGTATTGCTGCATAGCGTCGTTTCCTGGGATTACACAGAATCACTCTAGAACTATACTCATATTCACCACGGTATAAAACGGAAATGTATGGATGAAAAATGTTTCTGTTTTTTTGCATGTTGACCGGAAGAAACTCAGACAATCGACGTTATTAGATCCATACCTATAATATTTAATATAGTTTTAGCACTACAAACACCGGCATCTACCCCCATTGCATTACAGCGCTGGCACAAACGGCCATACGCCCACAGCGACCTCTGGCGTCCAATGTGTTAATTAATTTAATCATTGTTTTTTTTTTTTTTACATGCGGTTAAACATCATTGAATTAGGGGGCTTTCTCACTGCCATTCGGGGTCGAATCAGCTCCGCTCCGTCCTCGCTCCGTCCTTGGGTGCGAACTCCCCCCCCCCCCTCTCCCCCCTCTAGTTTGTGTACACACTGCAGTCTTGGTGCGCTCCGGGTTTTGTTTACGGTTTTGCGTTTTGAGAGTAAGCTTGCCGTAGGCGATGATGTCACGCTCGAACGTCAACACAGGAAGAGTTTAACATACGGTGGTGGAAACTGGATGCTGATATAAAGAAACAAATAACCAATAAATATGAAGTTATATTTGAACCTCTGTTGTCAAGCCTCGTCAATATAACCCACCCCCTTTTCTCACGAATGGAAGTCGTGGAGTCCGCTTTGAGCGTTTTCCAGGGTTAACGCTAACGCTAAGCTAACGCTAGTTTTCAAGCAAGCATGAAAGCATTACAGTAAGCTCCCACGGCCCCCGCTCCCACTGGCACGCACCCGAGACCACCTATTCCAGCGGTCCAGGTTTGGAGCGAATCAGCGTCCTCGGGGACACGGGGGAGCGTTCTCAGTAGGACGACCACACCCTATTTGGGTGCGATCAGGCTGCGATTCGACCCCGAATGGTTAGGGAGAAAGCCCCCTTAAAAGCAACACACATCCCTAATGAAAGGCACATAAAAACATGCACAGTCTTCATCAGAGACTATTCACAACGCGCACCAAACCGAAAGTCCTGTCGGTACGAATGTGTACCGCTACACCCATACTGTAAACCGTTTCAACAGAGACCCCCCACACAAACACCCATACTGTAAACCGTTTCAACAGAGACCCCCCACACAAACACCCATACTGTAAACCGTTTCAACAGAGACCCCCCACACAAACACCCATACTGTAAACCGTTTCAACAGAGACCCCCCACACAAACACCCATACTGTAAACCGTTTCAACAGAGACCCCCCACACAAACACCCATACTGTAAACCGTTTCAACAGAGACCCCCCACACAAACCTTAGGAGACTAGAGTGGGAACAGGCTTCATTCACCCCCAATGATTTAACCAACTGTGGCGATTCTCTCTTTACCATAGAAATCAAGGTAGATATTGTACCGTGTCTGTACTACTTACATATGGCATCAAGGTAGATATTGGACCGTGTGTGTACTACTTACATATAGCATCAAGGTAGATATTGTACCGTGTGTGTACTACTTAAACATGGCATCAAGGTAGATATTGGACCGTGTCTGTACTACTTACATATGGCATCAAGGTAGATATTGTACCGTGTGTGTACTACTTACATATAGCATCAAGGTAGATATTGTACCGTGTCTGTACTACTTACATATGGCATCAAGGTAGATATTGTACTGTGTGTGTACTACTTACATCTAGCATCAAGGTAGATATTGGACCGTGTGTGTACTACTTACATATAGCATCAAGGTAGATATTGTACCGTGTGTGTACTACTTACATATAGCATCAAGGTAGATATTGTACCGTGTCTGTACTACTTACATATAGCATCAAGGTAGATATTGGACCGTGTGTGTACTACTTACATATAGCATCAAGGTAGATATTGGACCGTGTGTGTACTACTTACATATAGCATCAAGGTAGATATTGTACCGTGTGTGTACTACTTACATATAGCATCAAGGTAGATATTGTACCGTGTGTGTACTACTTACATATAGCATCAAGGTAGATATTGTACCGTGTGTGTACTACTTACACATAGCATCAAGGTAGATATTGTACCGTGTGTGTACTTACACATAGCATCAAGGTAGATATTGTACCGTGTGTGTACTTACATATAGCATCAAGGTAGATATTGTACCGTGTGTGTACTACTCACATATAGCATCAAGGTAGATATTGGACCGTGTGTGTACTACTCACATATAGCATCAAGGTAGATATTGGACCGTGTGTGTACTACTCACATATAGCATCAAGGTAGATATTGGACCGTGTGTGTACTTACACATAGCATCAAGGTAGATATTGGACCGTGTGTGTACTACTTACATATAGCATCAAGGTAGATATTGTACCGTGTGTGTACTACTTACATATAGCATCAAGGTAGATATTGGACCGTGTGTGTACTACTCACATATAGCATCAAGGTAGATATTGGACCGTGTGTGTACTTACACATAGCATCAAGGTCAGGGGAGGAAATTAGGCCACTTTACTCGCCAAATGCGAGTATTTTTTAGGTTTGGCGAGTGATTCATGAAGACCACTCGCCAGTCTGGCGACTAGTAAACAAAACAAAAAAAAACATTCTGCAATCACGGTCACTGGCAAACGGTGCACGTCTTCTGAGTGCTCGCTCTAGTTGACAGTGTCACGAGAGCACTGCACAAGACCCGCGGACATATAGAATGTTTAATAAAAGTTCCCGCAGTACTGGCCAACCCGCGGCGGACATATATAATGTTGAATAAAAGTCCCGCGGTACTAGCCATCAGTCAAGGGAGCACTCGCAAACGGATAACGTTAAACACAGCAGAAGATGGAAAACAGACAGACTGACCAACGGGGAACTACACCCAATCCTAGTACAACCCTCGAGTATAAGGCAAGGACACATTTAAATCACAGAGGTGTATGTTAGTCTATTTGAACAGTATACAGTAGTTAGCTTCTAGTTAGCGTTTTAGCTATATAGCTGCTTGCTAGCTAACGTTAGCCCTGTGTGTGTGTGTGCTCAAAGCAGCCAGCCCCATGTTAGCTAGGTGTATTTGTTATGACTATAATGTTTCCAAAAACGCACCGGACTACGACGTAAGGTTACATGTTTTATTGCATGCTCAACCAGTGCACAACAACACACCAACCGAACTGACGATACCACAACACTGACTGTATTTCACAGCCCTGCCCCTGTCGTCCAGCCCACCGTGCCGCCTTAAAGGCACAGTGAACACCGTTGTGATGCCTACCCAGATGCATACACAACATTGACGCGGCTTGACAACCGAGGTTCAAAGTTAACTTGATTGATTGATTGATTGAAAACTTTATTAACAGATTGCAGAATGGGTACAATACAGTACGGCTCAATTCTCAATACACACAATTGTTAAGGGGATGCAGACCAGAGAAAGACTTTAGTCTGGTTTACATCAGGGTCCCCCATTTTCAATTCATCATAACATATGACATACACGACATACAGATAGACAGTACTGCTACATCTATACATTTCACATCTATCTATACACTTCACAACATACTTCAGGTTTTTTCTTTCACTGCCCAACCCAGTCCAACCCAGCATCTTTCACTGCCCAGTTCAGCCCAACCCAGCATCTTTCACTGCCCAGTTCAGCCCAACCCAGTCCAGAATAGATCCCTCTTTCATGTTAATATGTTTTATGCTAATATTGTGAAGAGTAGAGACACTGTTATTAATGTTTTATGTTAATAAATATTTTAAATAGTAGAGACACGGTGTGATTATTACTAAAGATTGAAAATCAATTTAGACGAAGACATACAAAGAAGTAATTATCACAATTAGCAATTTTTTTTGGCTGGTAAAAAATCAGTTTGGCTGGTAAAAAAAATCAGCTACTCGCCAGTTGGCTGGTAAGCCAAAAAGTTAGTTTCCTCCCCTGATCAAGGTAGATATTGGACCGTGTGTGTACTACTTACATATAGCATCAAGGTAGATATTGGACCGTGTGTGTACTACTTACATATGGCATCAAGGTAGATATTGGACCGTGTGTGTACTACTTACACATGGCATCAAGGTAGATATTGGACCGTGTCTGTACTTAAACATGGCATCAAGGTAGATATTGGACCGTGTCTGTACTTACACATGGGGTCAGAGATGTGGATGTGGGGGCACCAGACCAGCATGCTCCTCTGGTCCTCATTGTAACGGCAAGGGGCTGAACTGTCTGCTAACACAACACACACAAAGACCTCCATTACACAGTAGTACATCCATAGTATTCCAAGTCTTTCAGCCCAAGTCCAGTGTATGGATGTATATTGTACTTTCTCTCATCTCCATTTTTGAAGATGCACGTCACACACATATTTACATTTGCAGCTTAGTTCCAACACAGGTACACACACACACACACACACACACGCGCACATACTGAGAAACAAATACACTCATGCACATGGTCAAAATACTATGTCTCTACTGTTTGGCAAAAAGTTATCAACAGAACATCAATAACTAGAAGAGTGTGCTCAGTAGAGCCGAGTAGAGCTGAGTAGAGCACTCAGTAAAGAGCTGAGTAGAGCCGAGTAGAGCCGAGTAGAGCCGAGTAGAGCACTCAGTAAAGAGCTGAGTAGAGCCGAGTAGAGCACTCAGTAAAGAGCTGAGTAGAGCCGAGTAGAGCACTCAGTAAAGAGCTGAGTAGAGCCGAGTAGAGCAGAGTAGAGCAGAGTAGAGCACTCAGTAAAGAGCTGAGTAGAGCCGAGTAGAGCAGAGTAGAGCTGAGTAGAGCACTCAGTAAAGAGCTGAGTAGAGCCGAGTAGAGCAGAGTAGAGCTGAGTAGAGCTGAGTAGAGCACTCAGTAAAGAGCTGAGTAGAGCCGAGTAGAGCGCTCAGTAAAGAGCTGAGTAGAGCAGAGCAGAGCACTCAGTAAAGAGCTGAGTAGAGCCGAGTAGAGCACTCAGTAAAGAGCCGAGTAGAGCAGAGTAGAGCGCTCAGTAAAGAGCTGAGTAGAGCCGAGTAGAGCAGAGTAGAGCACTCAGTAAAGAGCTGAGTAGAGTGCTTAGTAAAGAGCTGAGTAGAGCAGAGTAGAGCGCTCAGTAAAGAGCTGAGTAGAGTGCTTAGTAGAGCAGAGTAGAGCACTCAGGAAAGAGCTGAGTAGAGTGCTTAGTAGAGCAGAGTAGAGCACTCAGGAAAGAGCTGAGTAGAGTGCTTAGTAAAGAGCTGAGTAGAGCAGAGTAGAGCGCTCAGTAAAGAGCTGAGTAGAGCAGAGTAGAGCGCTCAGGAAAGAGCTTAGTAGAGCAGAGTAGAGCGCTCAGTAAAGAGCTGAGTAGAGTGCTTAGTAGAGCAGAGTAGAGCGCTCAGTAAAGAGCTGAGTAGAGTGCTTAGTAGAGCAGAGTAGAGCGCTCAGTAGAGCACAAATCTCCACCAGAAAAATACCAGCCTGTCATCAGGAATTAGGCCACAGTGAGACATAAAAAGGTCTCAATCAGGCATCCCATAGTCTCAATAAGTGAACTATACTAGAACACGAAGGAAACCGCTCTCTAATCAGATCTCTGTGTGATCCTGTCGTTGCTAGAGGGTGGGGAGAATTTTGTGGACCAACCAACAGACCGACAGTGACCTATAGAGCTGCTGGTTGCAACTAATAAAATACTACGTTGACCAATTTAAAAAATATTCAGAATTCAGGTCCTTGGCTGTCAGGCTGTGTGCAACATTCATCCAGATCTGCCCTGTAGTTTGCAAGATTTGCTGCCCACAGAGGGATACACAACACCTGGCAGAGATCATTAATGATGTTTTCTTCCTTTGTTTTGAATCATATCATCCTTTAATGTTTATGTTTATTTAGAATCCCCATTAGCTTTTGCACTTGACAAAGGCTATTCTTCCTGGGGTCCGGCTTTAATGCTTCCTCTCTCCTACCTTCTACCAATTCGTCTTTATCTGCCACTTCCTCCATTATACCAATATTCTCTCTTTATCACCCTCTTCCTCTCCATCTCTTCTTTAACTGCGCCCCCCCCCCCCCCCCCTCTCCCCATCTCTCAGCTGGGAGGAAGTATACTTTATTTTTTTGATTTACCAATTACCGTCATGGGTTCATGCAACAGTATGCATTTTTACAATAGTGCCACTATACATACAACATAAATTACACATTTGCAGCGGCATAAGAAATGTACGATGGCAGGGCTGGATGAGAATAGACAATTCTGAATGAAGAAGCACAATTACACATTTCAAAGAAAACAAGACGCCAAAAGGACACCGAATCCAAATACTGTCAACGCTTGTTATAAATATTGCCATGTTGTCCAGTCCTACCCGCTCTACCTCTCCTCCCTTTCTCCCAACTACCTCCCTCTCCCTGATCTCAGTCTCTCCCTCATCCACGGCCTCCTTCCCTCCCTCCCCATGCACTGTTCCAGCTGTCTCCCTCACTCACTTCCTCCCACCTCATCTCGGTCCTCTCTTTTCCTCAGTTTCTTGCTAATCTCCCCATCATCCATTCCCTCCCACTATGTCACCAGTCTCTCTCTACGACACCCGCTCTGTCTCCTCTCTCTCCATCACCCGTCTCTCTCTCTCCATCACCCGTCTCTCTCTACGACACCCGCTCTGTCATCAGTCTCTCTCTCTCCATCACCCGTCTCCCTCTCTACCACGACTACCACTCTCACCGTCTCTCTCTAAGACACCCGCTCCATCACCCGTCTCTCTCTCTCCATCACCCGTCTCTCTCTACGACACCCGCTCTGTCATCAGTCTCTCTCTCTCCATCACCCGTCTCCCTCTCTACCACGACTACCACTCTCACCGTCTCTCTCTAAGACACCCGCTCTGTCTCTCTCTCTCCATCACCCGTCTCCCTCTCTACCACGACTACCACTCTCACCCGTCTCTCTCTACGACACCCGCTCTGTCTCTCTCTCTCCATCACCCGTCTCCCTCTCTACCACGACTACCACTCTCCCCCGTCTCTCTCTAAGACACCCGCTCTGTCTCCTCTCTCTCCATCACCCGTCTCCCTCTCTACCACGACTACCACTCTCACCCGTCTCTCTCTAAGACACCCGCTCTGTCTCTCTCTCTCCATCACCCGTCTCCCTCTCTACCACGACTACCACTCTCACCCGTCTCTCTCTAAGACACCCGCTCTGTCTCCTCTCTCTCCATCACCCGTCTCCCTCTCTACCACGACTACCACTCTCACCCGTCTCTCTCTAAGACACCCGCTCTGTCTCCTCTCTCTCCATCACCCGTCTCCCTCTCTACCACGAGTCCCACTCGCTGTCATCAGTCTCTCTCGCTCTACCACTTGTCTCTCTCTCTCTCTACCATGACTCCCGTCACCCGTCTCTCTCTACGACTCTCTCCATCATCTCTCTCTCTCTCTCTACCATGACTTTGTCACCCGTGTCTCTCTCTACGACTCTCTCTCTCTGTCATCCGCCCCTCTCTCTCTGTCATCCGTCTCTCTCTCTCTCTCGGTCATCCGACTCTCTCTCTCTCTCTGTCATCCGCCCCTCTCTCTCTGTCATCCGTCTCTCTCCGTCATCCGCCCCTCTCTCTGTCATCCGTCTCTCTCTCTGTCATCCGCCTCTCTCTCTCTGTCATCCGCCTCTCTCTCTCTGTCATCCGTCTCTCTCTCCGTCATCCGTCTCTCTCTCTCTCATCCGTCTCTCTCTCGGTCATCCGTCTCTCTCTCTCTCTCTGTCATCCGTCTCTCTCTCTCTCTCTCTCTGTCATCCGTCTCTCTCTCTCTCATCCGTCTCTCTCTCTCTCTCTCTGTCATCCGTCTCTCTCTCTCTCTCTCTGTCATCCGTCTCTCTCTCTCTCTCTGTCATCCGTCTCTCTCTCTCTCATCCGTCTCTCTCTCTCTCATCCGTCTCTCTCTCTCTCATCCGTCTCTCTCTCTCTCTCTCTGTCATCCGTCTCTCTCTCTCTCATCCGTCTCTCTCTCTCTCTGTCATCCGTCTCTCTCTCTCTCATCCGTCTCTCTCTCTCTCTCTGTCATCCGTCTCTCTCTCTCTCATCCGTCTCTCTCTCTCTCTCTGTCATCCGTCTCTCTCTGTCATCCGTCTCTCTCTCTCTCTCGGTCATCCGTCTCTCTCTCTCTCTCTCTCATCCGTCTCTCTCTCTCTCTCTGTCATCCGTCTCTCCCTCTCTCTCTCTCATCCGTCTCTCCCTCTCTCTCTCTCATCCGTCTCTCTCTCTCTCTCCGTCATCCGTCTCTCTCTCTCTCTCTCATCAGTCTCTCTCTCTCTCTCTGTCATCCGTCTCTCCCTCTCTCTCTCTCATCCGTCTCTCCCTCTCTCTCTCTCATCCGTCTCTCTCTCTCTCTCTGTCATCCGTCTCTCTCTCTCTCTCGGTCATCCGTCTCTCTCTCTCTCTCTCTCTCGGTCATCCGTCTCTCTCTCTCTCTCTCATCCGTCTCTCTCTCTCTCTCTCATCCGTCTCTCTCTCTCTCTCCGTCATCCGTCTCTCTCTCTGTCATCCGTCTCTCTCTCTCTCTCTGTCATCCGTCTCTCTCTCTCTCTCTGTCATCCGTCTCTCTCTCTCTCTCTGTCATCCGTCTCTCTCTCTCTCTCTCTGTCATCCGTCTCTCTCTCTCTGTCATCCGTCTCTCTCTCTCTGTCATCCGTCTCTCTCTCTCTCTCTCTGTCATCCGTCTCTCTCTCTCTGTCTGTCATCTGTCTCTCTCTCTCTCTCGGTCATCCGTCTCTCTCTCTCTCTCCGTCATCCGTCTCTCTCCCTCTCATCCGTCTCTCTCTCTCTCTCTGTCATCCGTCTCTCTCTCTCTCATCTGTCTCTCTCTCGGTCATCCGTCTCTCTCTCTCTCTCTCTCTGTCATCCGTCTCTCTCTCTCTCTCTCTCTGTCATCCGTCTCTCTCTCTGTCATCCGTCTCTCTCTCTCTCTCTGTCACCCGCCTCTCTCTCTCGGTCACCCGCCTCTCTCTCTCGGTCACCCGCCTCTCTCTACCACGACTCCTGCTCTCCGTCGCTCTCTCTATGCTGATTTTTGGAACCCAGGATTTTGTTTAATTGATTGACTGTTGTGTTCTCCAGGGGTGTGAGAGCCGTCTACACCTGGAGAAGCAACACATGGTCATCAGACACAGGACTTTGAGTTCTATGGGGGGGGGTCCATCAAAGTATGTGAGTACTTAGACCACGCTCCTTTACAGTGGAGGCCCAGAAGCAATGGGCGTGCGAGACTGGAAGAGGCGATGGTAGAGACCGAGGACGACTTCCACACTGCCTGGGAGCCATGGAGAACGGCCAGGAGCCATGAGACCCACAGAGGACGTCTCCCTTGTCCCCCCAGTAATCATTTACATTCAGTCATTTAGCTGAAACGCTTTTATCCAAAGTGACTTACAAGTTCTGTACGACAGGTCATCAGGAAGGGTACAACTCTATCAGCTGAGTAACAATGTTCATCAAAGTGTTGAGTGCTACAGTGTAGGTTATAGGGCTGTCCCCGACTAAGAATTTGGATGGTCGACTAGGATTGGCCAAAATTTGCAGTTAGTCGACTATTGGTCGACAAAAAATAAAAGAAAAAGTATATATTTTTATTTATTTTTTTGTATCATTCCATTTGGGCTGTGGGGGGTGCTTAATGTCTGAAGGAGTCGACTGAAGGCTTCTTGTCCTCTGCAAAAGCATGCAATTGGTCCACTGATGGATACATCTTGATATTTGTCTAGTATAGTGTGTTCATTAGATGGTGAAATCCTCTTTCAGTGCCTCTGTGCCTGTTTTCGTAGGCAGTTAGCCTCTGGTATGAGCGCCATTAGCGTTAGCCACGCTTCTAGGCCTCTTTTCTTTTGAAAAAAAAGATTAAAAAAATTATATATATTAACACTTTGACTGCCGGGACACGTCTTTTCACGTCTTTGCTGGCCATGCTAAAGTTGCCGGGGGACGCTGTACAGCGTCCTTATATCAATATTTTAAAAATCTGCGATCGGATTCATATTCCCCCTCCGCTGGCCTGAGATCCACCAGCAGGACCCACTGAGCTCTCTGGCGGTTCAGGAGCGCCATCTGGTGGCCGATCGGCGCAATCGCCACACAGGATATTGAATAGAGGTTGTCATGACGACCGTAGTACTTCCGGGCGCTCGCTATGGTTCATGGGACTCTGGCTCATCACGCTACACGGTGATCGATTGGCAATAACTCGATAAACAACATGATTTGGACGTATATACCATTATACAAGCTGGAGATGGACCGGGTAAAAATATATCCCATAATGATACAATTTCTACTCGACGATGATCGCCCAACGGCGCGCGGAGACTGGGGTGAGTTTTAGCGTGTAACGTTACCGTCTTAGATACTAACTGCTATTATCAACATTTGACCCACATTAGATGATTGGTATAACGCTGCCCACGGAATTATAAACGCCCCCTCGCCCATCCGGTCAACATCAGATGACGTGTAGTAACTTCTAGAAGTACGTCTAGTTGGAATTTTTTATATCGCGCTGATTGCCATCAAACTGTATTTCATCATCAATATAATGCATTTGGGGCTATATATCACGTTCTGGAGAAAGCTGCAGAAAGAGATGAAAACATACTTATACATTAGACCATACTTTACTATGAATATGTGAATGAAAAAGTTTAACGTTGCTACACAATGAACAATACATATAGGACTTTGAATGGGCCCTAATAATGGCAATGTAGCAATAGAATTTAAAAAGTTATAGCCCTGCAAAGAAGGGGACTTTCTCCATAGACAAATAGCGCTGGCAATCTATGGTATATCATTAATTTAACCCAAGGCAACCAAAGTGTTAATATAATATATATATATTATTTTTTTTAATTATATTCGACTAAGAGGTTGGCCAGTCGACTACGGCCCCTTTCGACCGATTAGTTGACTAATCGATTAATAGGGGTCATCCCTAGTAGGTTAGTATATTAGGACATGACAATAAGGTTAGTTAGGGTTATATTTTCATTTAAATTAAAAAAAATTAATTTCAGATGATGGTTGAAGCGGTATAAGAGCCTCATCATCAGCCCTTGGGACTAAAAAAACCCAGATATAACATCCCGAGTGTGGAGCAGTTTCCATCCAGGCTCCCCTCCCCCTGAAGACACCCACATCACTGCCCGTCCATCGAGGCTCCCCTCCCCCTGAAGACACCCACATCACTGCCCGTCCATCGAGGCTCCCCTCCCCCTGAAGACACCCACATCACTGCCCGTCCATCGAGGCTCCCCTCCCCCTGAAGACACCCACATCACTGCCCGTCCATCGAGGCTCCCCTCCCCCTGAAGACACCCACATCACTGCCCGTCCATCGAGGCTCCCCTCCCCCTGAAGACACCCACATCACTGCCCGTCCATCGAGGCTCCCCTCCCCCTGAAGACACCCACATCACTGCCCGTCCATCAAGGCTCCCCTCCCCTACCCCCGGAGACACAGGAATCTCCATCTGTTCATCGAGGCTTCCTTCCCCTCCCCCCCAGAGACACCAGTGTCACCAAAGTTTATAGAACTGACACTTAGCTATTGAACTGGGAGGTTTTGACCCCGACGTTGAGAGAGCTGCTGTTGCTGCTGCTGAGGGAGTCCCCGATTCAGTCCCCGTCTTGGATAGAGGGAATCACTGTAGCTGGGAGTCCCTGCTTCAGCCCCCGTCTTGGATAGAGGGAATCACTGTAGCTGGGAGTCCCCGATTCAGTCCCCGTCTTGGATAGAGGGAATCACTGTAGCTGGGAGTCCCTGCTTCAGTCCCCGTCTTGGATAGAGGGAATCACTGTAGCTGGGAGTCCCTGCTTCAGTCCCCGTCTTGGATAGAGGAAATCACTGTAGCTGGGAGTCCCTGCTTCAGTCCCCGTCTTGGATAGAGGGAATCACTGTAGCTGGGAGTCCCTGATTCAGTCGGTGGTCCTTCGATCCCTGTTTTCATCTCTTCTGCAGCGGTTACTGGTACCCTGGCCGTTTCCACTGGTATGGGGGCTGCCGCCGCTGTTGGCGTTTCTGTTCATGCCGGTGTTCCGTGTGGCTGAAGGGACATGTGCCCACGTGCCCCTCAGGTGCTACAGTGGCAGATATTAACCACATGCACGCTGCACGCTGCTCCTCACGTCGAGTATCTGTTCAGATTTACCTGCGTTAGCGCCATTTGCTTCGACGTGCCTCACCAATTAAAGAGAGACTTTGACCTACTCCTCGACACCCACAGGAGTGCTCAGGATCACGGCCCTTTTCAGATGCATTTGGGGACATCTGCGAGCTGCACCTCTGGCTAAAAGGTTATTCTATGTATTGGGATATTCCCTTCATCGATAGGCATAATCTTTTTTTTGTGAAAATATTTTTTGTGAAAATATAGGTAGGCATCAGTGATGAATACCTAATTTATTTAAATTGGTCTTCCTTCTGTACTGTGTTGTAATAGTGAGTTTTATTTCAGCAAACATTACTATCATTTTAGTATACTTTTTTAAGCTGCGACCAGCTGCTCTATATTGTAGGTCATTCTGTCTGTGGGTTGGTGTGCGTGTTCATTTTAATTGGCTAAAAGGGGGTGTGGCAATGGGAGTGGTATATCACAAAAATGTGCATAACTTCCAGAATTGAACAAGATTCTGTGGAATGGTTGGTCATGACCAATAGGACAGCTGATTAACAACAAAGAGGAGTGTCAGTGGGAGTGGCCTATAACAAAAAGGCACATGACTTCTAAATGGATTCATGTAACATGACACTGTTGAATTGCTCTTCCTTTTGCACTGAACACGTGTCATAGTAGCCAACAGTCATGAAGGGTCATGATGACAATGATCTCCTCTTCTCGTCTCTCCCCCTTCTAGCATGTTCCGTCTTGTCCTGGTTTGAACTCAGAAGGCTCTCCTTATTAGGGGGTGGGAATCACCAGAGGCCCCCAATAAGATAATGTTCTCAGTCTGTTCACTTCACTCCAGTTGGTTTTATTGCAGCAAAATGGGACTGTCGAGCCAAAAAATGAATAAATAATTAAATAGATTTACAAATCAATACCTTGCATCAGTGTATCGCTATAATATTGGCACGCAAAATATTGCGATAGATTATCTCTCCTTCTTTCTCCCCTCTCCTGCTTTGTCCTCTCTTCCTCCCTCTCACTCTATCCATCTCTCCTTCCATTTTATATGCAGTTCTCATCAGTTCATCCCCTTCATCTTTTTTCCTCCCTCCCCCTCCGTCTGGACGTCTCCTCTCCACGATATTTCAGTCCAATTAGGCGTCGCTGGCAGGGAGTGTGATGATAAAAACCTGATCAATGGTGTGATCATGACAATAAGGGGAACTACTGTGGGTAAAAAGCAGGGAGATGCTGAGCTCCATTAGATACTAATGGAAGCTGTGTACGAGCTAAGCTGAAACAATGCCCCCCCCCCTCGAAGAATCAGGTCCCCATAATGTGCTTCATATCCCTCTCCTTATCCCTTATCCCCCCCCCCCCTCTCTCTCTCTCTACCATCTCCTTTTCTCCTGCCTCACGTCTACCTAAACTCCTCCATTTTCTCTCCTTGGTTTCATTTCGGTCAGGACTCAGGCCTACTGGCTGCTATGCAATTCAATCATGAAACCAGACTGCTGGTCAATGACGTGATCACGGCAATACAAAAGAATGAGAACAGGCTGGGGGGAAAAAAGAAGGAATTTTGGAAGACATAATTTTGTGCACACACTTTTCCTTGGTGGTTAAATCTTATGGAGTGCATCCTAAAAGGAACATGCCAACATTATGGGAAATGCGCCCAAATGGATGGAAGCGAATACGAGCTAGCTAGCCTAGCTTTTGACCAAAAACACCTCTCCCAGAGTTTTAAGCTAGGCTAGTGGTCCGTATCCACAATTTCCACGTCCATTAATTTGTCCTAAACTAGGCTAGCTTGCAGCCGGATAGCTTTCTACTGAACACACAGAGGAAATTGGTATCTAAATCTATCTTCTTCTCCGACTCTGGAGATGACAGTAAATGCATTTCCCATAATGTTCTTTTAAACACCCATACTGTATAGGGGTCCATCCTATGGGAGAGGGGGACCTGGGCGTGGTCTATAGGGGTCCATCCTATGGGAGAGGGGGACCTGGGCGTGGTCTATAGGGGTCCATCCTATGGGAGAGGGGGACCTGGGCGTGGTCTATAGGAGTCCATCCTATGGGAGAGGGGGACCTGGGCGTGGTCTATAGGGGTCCATCCTATGGGAGAGGGGGACCTGGGCGTGGTCTATAGGGGTCCATCCTATGGGAGAGGGGGACCTGGGCGTGGTCTATAGGGGTCCATCCTATGGGAGAGGGGGACCTGGGCGTGGTCTATAGGGGTCCATCCTATGGGAGAGGGGGACCTGGGCGTGGTCTATAGGGGTCCATCCTATGGGAGAGGGGGACCTGGGCGTGGTCTATAGGGGTCCATCCTATGGGAGAGGGGGACCTGGGCGTGGTCTATAGGGGTCCATCCTATGGGAGAGGGGGACCTGGGCGTGGTCTATAGGGGTCCATCCTATGGGAGAGGGGGACCTGGGGGCGTGGTCTCCGTTCAAGTGCCCCTTAAATACTAAATAATTCTATCCTACTGGTGGTTAAAGGCCCAATCTGTCATTTATTTTTGGAACATATAAATGTGTATTCACTTACATTACTTTGATATGTAGATGATATATAAACTGTATTGGAACTTTATTAACCCGTTATAAATCAGAATATAGATCCGTTTCACTCCAGTGTTTACAAACATTACCGACGTAAACCTTTCACAGCCACAAAACACAGTAAATACAATTAAATATCTACATTGTTGCCTAGTGTTGGTCCTTGTATCGAGAGCCCAGTCAATCAACTAGAGAAAGAAAACATGTCTCTTATTTGTAGGTGGTGGGGCTTCCCATTAGTTTACTTTTGGATCAGATTTCAGTTCTTCAGTCTGAAAGGGGATAAGCTCACGGCCCTCAGACAGAAAGGGGCGGGGGCCCGGCCAAGTCCTTTGTTGCATTCATCTTATACATTTTTTTGTAGTATTATTTTTACATCAAATGTTTCTGATTCGGGTGATCTGAGCAAAACCAGGATAGATTTATAAAAAGAAGGAAACTCCATTAAAAATTATAATGGGAGGCATATGTTCAAAAAACAACAACCTCAAACCACGAAGAAGAAAATAACAGAATTTGCATTCCTGTCATTTCTCTCCTCCTCTCTCCTTTATCCTGGTTTGATCTCTCCCTCTCTCTCTCTTATATCCAACTCTTCATCCCTCCTCTCCCTCCATCCATCCCTCTGTCCTCACCTGGTTTGAACTCAGGGATCTGGGCCTGGTAGTCTCCTCCCACTCTGATCATACTATCTGTAGGGAGAAAGAGAGATACACGAGTCATATGTGGAGGGAGAGAGAGAGAGACATGAGTTATATGTGGAGGGAGAGAGAGAGAGACATGAGTTATATGTGGAGGGAGGGAGAGAGAGACATGAGTTATATGTGGAGAGAGGAAGAGAGAGACATGAGTTATATGTGGAGAGAGGGAGAGAGAGAGACATGAGTTATATGTGGAGAGAGGGAGAGAGAGAGACATGAGTTATATGTGGAGAGAGAGACATGAGTTATATGTGGAGAGAGGGAGGGAGAGACATGAGTTATATGTGGAGGGAGGGAGGGAGAGACATGAGTTATATGTGGAGAGGGAGGGAGAGAGAGACATGAGTTATATGTGGAGAGAGGGAGAGAGAGACATGAGTTATATGTGGAGAGAGGGAGGGAGAGAGACATGAGTTATATGTGGAGAGAGAGACATGAGTTATATGTGGAGGGAGGGAGAGAGAGACATGAGTTATATGTGGAGAGAGGGAGGGAGAGACATGAGTTATATGTGGAGAGAGAGAGAGAGACATGAGTTATATGTGGAGAGAGGGAGGGAGAGAGAGACATGAGTTATATGTGGAGAGAGAGGGAGAGAGACATGAGTTATATGTGGAGAGAGGGAGAGAGAGAGAGACATGAGTTATATGTGGAGAGAGAGGGAGAGAGACATGAGTTATATGTGGAGAGAGGGAGAGAGACATGAGTTATATGTGGAGAGAGGGAGAGAGACATGAGTTATATGTGGAGAGAGGGAGAGGGAGAGAGAGACATGAGTTATATGTGGAGAGAGGGAGGAAGAGAGACATGAGTTATATGTGGAGAGAGGGAGAGAGAGAGACATGAGTTATATGTGGAGAGGGAGGGAGAGAGACATGAGTTATATGTGGAGAGAGGGAGAGAGAGAGAGAGACATGAGTTATATGTGGAGAGAGGGAGAGAGAGAGACATGAGTTATATGTGGAGAGAGGGAGAGAGAGAGAGACATGAGTTATATGTGGAGAGAGGGAGGAAGAGAGACATGAGTTATATGTGGAGAGAGGGAGGAAGAGAGACATGAGTTATATGTGGAGAGAGGAAGAGAGAGAGAGACATGAGTTATATGTGGAGAGAGGGAGAGAGAGAGACATGAGTTATATGTGGAGAGAGGAAGAGAGAGACATGAGTTATATGTGGAGAGAGGGAGGGAGAGACATGAGTTATATGTGGAGAGGGAGAGAGAGAGACATGAGTTATATGTGGAGAGAGGGAGAGAGAGACATGAGTTATATGTGGAGAGAGGGAGAGAGAGAGACATGAGTTATATGTGGAGAGAGGGAGGGAGAGAGATGAGTTATATGTGGAGAGAGAGAGAGACATGAGTTATATGTGGAGAGAGGGAGGGAGAGAGAGACATGAGTTATATGTGGAGAGAGGAAGAGAGAGACATGAGTTATATGTGGAGAGAGGGAGAGAGAGAGACATGAGTTATATGTGGAGAGAGGGAGGGAGAGACATGAGTTATATGTGGAGAGAGAGGGAGGAAGAGAGACATGAGTTATATGTGGAGAGAGGGAGGGAGAGAGAGACATCAATAGACAATAAACTGGATGACATCCGAGCAAGGATTCAATATCAAAGAGACGTTAGGGACTGCAATGTCCTTTGCTTCACCGAAACATGGCTCACACCGGAGGTTCCAGATCACGCAATTCAACCAGCGGATCACTTCTTTATCCATCGCAAGGACAGATCAGCAGAGTCCGGTAAACAACGTGGAGGAGGTATTGCCTTCATGTTTAACAAAAATTGGAGTGATCCAACGAACGTGAAGGAATTATCCAACCACTGCTCCCCAGAACTGGAATATATAACCATCAAGTGTCGTCCTTTCTTCCTCCCGAGGGAGTTAACGGCGATCGTCCTGATCGGAGTGTATATTCCACCGCAAGCCAGCAACAAGGTTGCGCTCTCCAGACTACACAACGAGGTAAATAGAATACAAGTGGCTAACGTTAACGCCGCCATTTTAGTACTGGGAGATTTCAATAGCGCCAATCTGAGAAAGGTATTGCCTGACTTCTATCAGCATGTGACTTGCAACACCAGAGGCGGTAACATCCTAGATCACTGTTACACGCAATTTAAAGGTGGCTACAAGGCTCATTCTGATAGTGGCTTTGGTAAATCAGATCACGCGTCAATTTTTCTTTCACCAAAGTACAAACCGAGAATTAAAAGTACTCCCGTAGTCTCGCGAGAGGTGCAGAAATGGGATCCGACGTCAGAAGAGACGATCCGGTCAGTGTTTCACCACACAGACTGGATTGTGTTCCGCGACACAGATAACATTAATGCCTACACGGAGACAGTGCTGGACTATGTTTGTACTAGGGTGAAAGAAACAATCCCCACTACCAAAATGAAAGTTTACCCAAATCAAAAACCCTGGGTAGACAAATCCGTCCGTGAAGCTCTGAGAGAGCGCACCAAAGCATACAATGACGGCCTAGTGGCAGGCAACATGAATGACCACAAGGTGGCGCGACACAACGTAAGGAGGACAGTGTCAGAGGCCAAACGGCGCTACAGGGATAAAATTGAACTCCAGTTTGAACAAGCTGACTCTAGAGCTATGTGGCAGGGGCTCAAAACGATGACAGACTACAAAGGCGCCTCCCTCAAACTGAACAGTGACATCTCCTTAGCAAACGACCTCAATACCTTCTATGCGAGGTTTGATGCTGGTAATAACAACACCAGCTCACAAGCCTCGGCAATGGGGGGGGGGGGGGGTCGGCTGCTGATGGAGGCGCAGTGTTCAGGGTAACAGAGCATGAGGTGAGGCGGACCTTTAAAAAAGTGAATATCAGGAAGGCAGCAGGTCCGGACGGCATCCCCGGCCGCGTCCTAAAAGTCTGTGCCGACCAACTGGCCCCAGTATTCACTGACATATTTAACCTGTCCTTAGAACAGGCTGTCATCCCCACCTGCCTGAAGAAGTCCACTATTATCCCTGTACCCAAAAAATCCAAGCCTGCTTGCCTCAACGACTACCGCCCTGTAGCTCTCACCTCCATAGCCATGAAGTGCTTTGAGAAGCTAGTAAAGGGCTACATCTGCTCCTCCCTCCCCATCAACATGGACCCCCTGCAATTTGCATACCGCCCCAACAGGTCCACGGAGGACGCCATATCCCATGTGCTGCACACAGCAGCATCACACCTGGACAAGAGGCAGGGGAACTATGTGAGAATGCTATTCATCGACTACAGCTCGGCATTCAATACCATAGTCCCCTCCATACTCATAGCCAAGCTCAGGGACCTGGGCTTGGGCTATGACCTCTGCCAGTGGGTCTTGGACTTCCTGACTGGCAGACCCCAGGTGGTGAGAGCAGGCAACTGCACCTCCTCATCCATCACCCTCAACATAGGGGCCCCCCAGGGCTGTGTTCTGAGTCCCCTCCTCTACTCCCTGTACACACACGACTGTGTGGCTCAGCGGAGTAGCAATACAATCGTCAAATTTGCTGACGACACAGTGGTGGTGGGCCTGATCTCTGCCAACGACGAGAGGGCCTACCTGGAAGAGGTCAAGGTCCTGGCGGGATGGTGCCAGGAAAACAGCCTCTCCCTGAACGTCAGCAAAACAAAGGAGATGATTGTGGACTTCAGGAGGTCGGGGGTCAAGGACTACAGCCCCCTCAGCATCGACGGGGCACCGGTTGAGAGAGTCAACAGCTTCAAGTACCTCGGAGCCTACATATCCGAGGACTTGACATGGACCACACACATTAACAGTGTGGTGAAGAAGGCACGACAACGCCTCTACTTCCTCAGGCGCCTAAGGAAGTTCCAAGTCAGCCAGAAGATCCTTAAGAACTTCTACTCATGTACAATAGAGAGCATCTTGACCGGCAACATCACCTCCTGGTTTGGGAATAGCACTGCAAAAGACCGAAGCAGACTACAAAGAGTGACACGTGCAGCCGAACGCACAATTGGAGGGGGGCTCCCCACCCTCCAGAACATTTACTACAAGCGTTGCAAGGGCAAGGCTAAGAGAATCATTAAAGACTCCAGTCACCCGAACAACTGCCTCTTTGAACTGCTGCGGTCAGGCAAGCGATACCGGAGTCTCAAGGCGAGCACAGAAAGACTCAGAAGTAGCTTCTATCCCCAGGCCATCAGGCTGCTAAACGAACAATGAATGAACACTACACAACAACAACCACCAAACGCACATAGCACACACATCCACACGCACACACTCACTTTAAA
Organism: Notolepis coatsorum; assembly: GCF_963971535.1. Classification (NCBI taxonomy): domain Eukaryota; kingdom Metazoa; phylum Chordata; class Actinopteri; order Aulopiformes; family Paralepididae; genus Notolepis; species Notolepis coatsorum. Next base: position 114,551,563 of record NC_140165.1, read on the forward strand.
CAAACACACTGTAGCACCCACTCCACACACTTTATAGCACACACCCACTTTAAACAAACACACTGTAGCACCCACTCCCCACACTTTATATTTATGGATGAAGGATTGCACTACAACTCGTACACCTTACTGTAAATTGTACCTAAAATTGTACCTCATCCCATTTCTGCTTTGCACTAGATAGTACTGTACATTAGTACACTGCATAGTATTGTGTATTGTATATTATATGGTAACTCAGAACATTGTACATATGTCTATACCGAACACTGTGACCTCATTTTCTTCTTCTAAATTCATGCTATATTATGTTATTATGTTATTTGATACTATCTTGTCTAGCACAGTCTCTGGAGCGTAACAGTAAGAAGCATTTTGTATGAAAGTATTCTGTACTTCTGTATGACAACTATTAAAGAACTTGAACTTGAACATGAGTTATATGTGGAGAGAGGGAGGGAGAGAGAGACATGAGTTATATGTGGAGAGAGGGAGGGAGAGAGACATGAGTTATATGTGGAGAGAGGGAGGGAGAGAGACATGAGTTATATGTGGAGAGAGGGAGGGAGAGACATGAGTTATATGTGGAGAGAGGGAGGGAGAGAGACATGAGTTATATGTGGAGAGAGGGAGGGAGAGAGAGACATGAGTTATATGTGGAGAGAGGGAGGGAGAGAGAGACATGAGTTATATGTGGAGAGAGGGAGGGAGAGAGACATGAGTTATATGTGGAGAGAGGGAGAGAGAGACATGAGTTATATGTGGAGAGAGAGACATTAGTTATATGTGGAGAGGGGGAGGGAGAGAGAGACATGAGTTATATGTGGAGAGAGAGACATGAGTTATATGTGGAGAGAGGAAGAGAGAGACATGAGTTATATGTGGAGAGAGGGAGAGAGACATGAGTTATATGTGGAGAGAGAGACATGAGTTATATGTGGAGGGAGGGAGAGAGACATGAGTTATATGTGGAGAGAGGGAGGGAGAGACATGAGTTATATGTGGAGGGAGAGACATGAGTTATATGTGGAGAGAGGGAGAGAGAGAGAGACATGAGTTATATGTGGAGAGAGGGAGGAAGAGAGACATGAGTTATATGTGGAGAGAGGGAGGGAGAGAGAGACATGAGTTATATGTGGAGGGAGGGAGAGAGAGAGACATGAGTTATATGTGGAGAGAGGGAGGGAGAGAGACATGAGTTATATGTGGAGAGAGAGACATGAGTTATATGTGGAGGGAGGGAGAGAGAGACATGAGTTATATGTGGAGAGAGGGAGGGAGAGACATGAGTTATATGTGGAGAGAGAGAGAGACATGAGTTATATGTGGAGAGAGGGAGGGAGAGAGAGACATGAGTTATATGTGGAGAGAGAGGGAGAGAGACATGAGTTATATGTGGAGAGAGGGAGAGAGAGACATGAGTTATATGTGGAGAGAGGGAGGGAGAGAGAGACATGAGTTATATGTGGAGAGAGGGAGGAAGAGAGACATGAGTTATATGTGGAGAGAGGGAGAGAGAGAGACATGAGTTATATGTGGAGAGGGAGGGAGAGAGACATGAGTTATATGTGGAGAGGGAGAGAGAGAGAGAGACATGAGTTATATGTGGAGAGAGGGAGAGAGAGACATGAGTTATATGTGGAGAGAGGGAGAGAGAGACATGAGTTATATGTGGAGAGAGGGAGAGAGAGAGAGACATGAGTTATATGTGGAGAGAGGGAGGAAGAGAGACATGAGTTATATGTGGAGAGAGGGAGGAAGAGAGACATGAGTTATATGTGGAGAGAGGGAGAGAGAGAGACATGAGTTATATGTGGAGAGAGGAAGAGAGAGACATGAGTTATATGTGGAGAGAGGGAGGGAGAGACATGAGTTATATGTGGAGAGAGGGAGAGAGAGAGACATGAGTTATATGTGGAGAGAGGAAGAGAGAGACATGAGTTATATGTGGAGAGAGGGAGGGAGAGACATGAGTTATATGTGGAGAGAGGGAGAGAGAGAGACATGAGTTATATGTGGAGAGAGAGACATGAGTTATATGTGGAGAGAGGAAGAGAGAGACATGAGTTATATGTGGAGAGAGGGAGGGAGAGAGACATGAGTTATATGTGGAGAGAGGGAGGGAGAGAGACATGAGTTATATGTGGAGGGAGGGAGAGAGAGAGATGAGTTATATGTGGAGAGAGGGAGGGAGAGACATGAGTTATATGTGGAGAGAGGGAGAGAGAGAGACATGAGTTATATGTGGAGAGAGGGAGGAAGAGAGACATGAGTTATATGTGGAGAGAGGGAGAGAGAGACATGAGTTATATGTGGAGAGAGGGAGAGCGAGAGAGACATGAGTTATATGTGGAGAGAGAGACATGAGTTATATGTGGAGAGAGAGACATGAGTTATATGTGGAGAGAGGAAGAGAGAGAGACATGAGTTATATGTGGAGAGAGGAAGAGAGAGACATGAGTTATATGTGGAGAGAGAGACATGAGTTATATGTGGAGAGAGGAAGAGAGAGAGACATGAGTTATATGTGGAGAGAGGGAGGGAGAGAGACATGAGTTATATGTGGAGAGAGAGAGGAAGAGAGACATGAGTTATATGTGGAGAGAGGGAGGGAGAGAGACATGAGTTATATGTGGAGAGAGGAAGAGAGAGAGACATGAGTTATATGTGGAGAGGGGAAGAGAGAGACATGAGTTATATGTGGAGAGAGGGAGAGAGAGACATGAGTTATATGTGGAGAGGGGAAGAGAGAGACATGAGTTATATGTGGAGAGAGAGACATGAGTTATATGTGGAGAGAGGAAGAGAGAGAGACATGAGTTATATGTGGAGAGAGAGAGGAAGAGAGAGAGACATGAGTTATATGTGGAGAGGAAGAGAGAGAGACATGAGTTATATGTGGAGAGAGAGAGGAAGAGAGACATGAGTTATATGTGGAGAGAGGGAGGGAGAGAGACATGAGGTATATGTGGAGAGAGGAAGAGAGAGAGACATGAGTTATATGTGGAGAGAGAGAGGAAGAGAGACATGAGTTATATGTGGAGAGAGGGAGACGTTCCACTCTACTGGTTAAAGTTGCTTACTCGTGAGTAGTACGTTCATTGATAAAGAAAAATAATGTCCACAGCCGCTCCGGTGTAAAACAAAGATATCCAAATGGTTTATTTCTCTTCCACAGCGAAGTCTTTCTGTACAGAAGTGATCCTAAAGCTATTTTCCTAAACTAAAACGTGTTTGGCCGTTTACTGCCATGAAATATTCACGTCACTACTACAAGGTAAGAAAACTGTATTTTCCCAGTCTCCAAAATATATATCAAGATGTATCCATCAGTGGACCAATTGCATGCTTTTGCAGAGGACAAGAAGCCTTCAGTCGACTCCTTCAGACATTAAGCACCGCCCACAGCCCAAATGGAATGATACAAAAATATATATATAAGTATAATATATATCATACGTTTTTTTTTTTTTTTTTTGTAGACTAATAATCGACTAACGGCAAATTCGACTATCCAAATCCTTAGTCGGGGACAGCCCTAATGATACACAAATGTTCTAGAATGTTTGATTATGACATCATACTGTGACATCACAAATGTTCTAGAATGTTTGATTATGACATCATACTGTGACATCTCAAATGTTCTATTATGACAAATAAGACGGTTCAATGACTTTAATCCAATCAATATTCCTAATGCCGTTTCAATGTAAGGTTATAAAAATAAACATAAACATTCATATAATACAATAACCTAAATATACAGCTAAGCCCCATTGTATTCTGAAATGTAGACTTTAACAGTGTAGGCAACTAAGCCAATAGAAATAAGGTATAACTCATGAGTGCTTTGGCTCCTATACAAAGAGAGACATGAGTTATATGTGGAGAGGGGGAGGGAGAGAGAGACATGCGTTATATGTGGAGAGAGAGACATTAGTTATATGTGGAGAGAGAGACATTAGTTATATGTGGAGAGAGGGAGGGAGAGAGAGACATGAGTTATATGTGGAGAGAGGGAGGGAGAGACATGAGTTATATGTGGAGAGAGAGACATGCGTTATATGTGGAGAGAGAGACATTAGTTATATGTGGAGAGAGAGACATGAGTTATATGTGGAGAGGGAGAGAGAGAGACATGAGTTATATGTGGAGGGAGAGACATGAGTTATATGTGGAGAGAGGAAGAGACACATGAGTTATATGTGGAGAGAGGAAGAGACACATGAGTTATATGTGGAGAGAGGGAGAGAGAGAGACATGAGTTATATGTGGAGAGAGGAAGAGAGAGACATGAGTTATATGTGGAGAGAGGGAGGGAGAGAGACATGAGTTATATGTGGAGAGAGGAAGAGAGACATGAGTTATATGTGGAGAGAGGAAGAGAGACATGAGTTATATGTGGAGAGAGGGAGGGAGAGAGAGACATTAGTTATATGTGGAGAGAGGGAGGGAGAGAGAGACATGAGTTATATGTGGAGAGAGGAAGAGAGACATGAGTTATATGTGGAGAGAGGGAGGGAGAGAGAGACATTAGTTATATGTGGAGAGAGGGAGGGAGAGAGACATTAGTTATATGTGGAGAGAGGAAGAGAGAGACATGAGTTATATGTGGAGGGAGGGAGAGAGAGAGACATGAGTTATATGTGGAGAGAGGGAGGGAGAGAGACATGAGTTATATGTGGAGAGAGGGAGAGAGAGAGATGAGTTATATGTGGAGAGAGAGACATGAGTTATATGTGGAGAGAGGGAGGGAGAGACATGAGTTATATGTGGAGAGAGGGAGGGAGAGACATTAGTTATATGTGGAGAGAGGGAGAGAGAGAGACATGAGTTATATGTGGAGAGAGGAAGAGAGAGACATGAGTTATATGTGGAGAGAGGGAGGGAGAGAGAGACATGAGTTATATGTGGAGAGAGGAAGAGAGAGACATGAGTTATATGTGGAGAGAGGGAGGGAGAGAGAGACATTAGTTATATGTGGAGAGAGGAAGAGAGAGACATGAGTTATATGTGGAGAGAGGGAGGGAGACATGAGTTATATGGAGAGAGGGAGAGAGAGAGAGACATGAGTTATATGTGGAGAGAGGGAGGGAGAGAGACATGAGTTATGTGGAGAGAGGGAGGGAGGGAGAGAGAGAGACATGAGTTATATGTGGAGAGAGGGAGAGAGAAAGACATGAGTTATATGTGGAGAGAGGGAGAGAGACATGAGTTATATGTGGAGAGAGAGACATGAGTTATATGTGGAGAGAGGGAGGGAGAGAGACATGAGTTATATGTGGAGAGAGGGAGGGAGAGAGACATGAGTTATATGTGGAGAGAGGAAGAGAGAGAGACATGAGTTATATGTGGAGAGGGAGGGAGAGAGACATGAGTTATATGTGGAGAGAGAGACATGAGTTATATGTGGAGAGAGGGAGAGAGACATGAGTTATATGTGGAGAGAGGGAGAGAGAGAGACATGAGTTATATGTGGAGACATGAGTTACAGTAAGCACCTTGAGAGCTCACTGAGTTTAAAGTGTGCTATATAAATGAAATCTATTATTATTAGTATATGTGGAGAGAGGGAAGGAGAGAGACATGAGTTATGTGGAGAGGGAGGGAGACATGAGTTATATGTGGAGAGAGAGACACAACTTATATGTGGAGAGGGGGAGGGAGAGAGACATGAGTTCTGTTTCGTTAAGGGGCTCTGCTTGGCATCACCTACTGCACTCCCTCGCGTACGTGCACGCGTACTGAATAACATTCCACAAATATACCTTTAATACCAGTATTAGTCTGACCACACCCCTCATCAGCTTACCTTCATAAGCAGGTGTGTGGTCACCTGCTCTCCTCCTTCTCGCTTTCACCACAAGGAAGTGCCTTCGGTAGTACCCCACTTGACGTGTTTGTTAGTTGAAAAGAGTTGTGACTGGTTTACATTGTGCTTAATCTTTTCTTCTCTCACTTTGTTGTATAAGAAAAGGTTTGGGTCATAATGTATTCCGCGGAGAGTAGACCCGCTAGACCTACTCTTCACCACCGGTTCTCCATTCCCGCCTCCGTCGTGCGCTTCGGTGCTGGGCTGTTGCCACTCTCGTGGTTGCCGACCCAGCCCGGGAGACTGCCGGTGGATAGTTTTCCTCACAGACGAGCCGAGGGTTCGGTGCCGTCGCTCCGGCGATGGCCTGATCTCGACTCTGGTTCCTCTGGTTCTGGGGAATCGCCCGTTGATGAACGGGGAAACTGAGGACTTCATGGAGGAGGCGGACGGATTCTTGTATGATGGTCCCGTGGAGGAGAGTATCCCTCCTCCGGAGACCCCGGAGGGGGGAGAAATGGCTCCATGGGGCGCCTTGTTCGAGGATGTCGAGGAACCACCTTGGCCTCATCAGCAGGATGCCCTACTGTCGGCCGCATCGGATTGTGGCTCCTTGACCAGTCGCAGCCTGCTGTATGCGAGGGATGCGGGGTCGGTGGAGGAAGGTTCGCAGGGGGAACTGCAGGCCTCGTTTCCCGAGCTCATGGCGGTAGCCGCCACCGCAAACGGTGTGCCGCTGCCGCTGCCATTGCCTGCACCTGTCCCTGATGACCTCATAGGCCATCCCTGGCAGCGTCCCCCAGTGAGAGGGGTGGACGTTGTCTACCCATTTTTCCCATCGATGGGGGCCTATGTTCGTCGGGGTCAGGCGGTGTCCAACATCATGGGACTAACTCCCGCCTACGTACCAGTTACGCGGGTGTCGGGGTTAGTCAAAGGTATGGGGGAGGGCGTGCCTCGGCTTGACAATCCGATGGCCGCGCTCCTCTGTCCGGATATGGTGTGGGAGCCACTGTGCAAGCCGGTCCTCCAGGGGAAATCGGCTAGGCGATTGGCTTATTGGGGTGACCAGTCATTCATCGCTGGTACACAATCGCTGGCTGCGGCGTCTAACATCGCCCACCTGGCTAGATTTGTATCGGGGATAATGACGGGCGGCACGGATCTGAACGAGGTAAAATGCGATCAGATCACCCAGGCTGCGGGAGCTGTCCTGCACCTTTCCCAGGTGCTGGCCATAGCCATGGGGAAAGTGCGCGCCCTGGCCACCCTGGGCCAGCGTCACCTTTGGCTGGAGCAGGCCCGTGTGCCAGAGAAGAAGAGAGCCCCTCTTCTGACGGCCGCCCTCTCCGACGCTGGCCTGTTCGGGAAGGCCCTGCAATTGATGACCTCAACATGCAGAGAAATGGCAGAGGAGAGATCCGTCCTTCAACCCCATTTTCCGCCTCCCGTCCTTGCCGGTGGGGGCAGAAGGCTTCCGCGACGTCGAGCTGTCTCCGTCGCCGCTACCACTGCCTCCGCCGCCGCTGCTGGCCCTGCCAAGAGGGCCAGGGGACGAAACGGCACTTCGGCCACCGCCGGCCCATCCCAGACCGGAGGAGACGGTAGGGAACGTCGTGTCCAGCAGACTGTAACCTACCGTCCCTCCGGGGCTCCCCGGGGTGGCAAGACTCGAGCGGCGCGAGGTGGCAGACGCCGTTAGGAGTGACTTTTTCCCCTCTGTGTCCCCTCCCCTACACCCTTCCCGGCCCCTCTGTGATATTGTGCCTTACACTTTATTAGTTTTAATAAAAAAAGTTCCCAGACATAAGGGGGACTGTGTTTGGCCGAACAAACTGTGTGTTTCTTCATACAAATCATATGGTGGGGTTGTGTATATATGAATCTACCCTGTTTACGTTGGGGGGTGAGTTGTGTTGTGTTACGAGGTTAAGCAAGGTCTGCAACTTACACTCGGTAATAGGTTCTATTTAGCTTGATGCTCCACAAGCAATTAGAACTGGTGTTATTCCATTGCTTTAACTAAGTATATGTGTTTTCACAATGCTGTGTTGTTAGTTGCAGTAATACTCGTACGCACACTTTTCACGGCCTAGCCGTTACTCTCGTTCGGCGTTCTTTCCTATGTATGACATAGGCAACGGGTATGGGATTCACGCACAGGCGACTTGTGTTTTGTTGTAAACCCTTTTACACTTTTTGTGGGTAGCAGGCATTGTATTAGCTTATGCTATGCATTGCTTTCTACCGGAGGTTTTTCAAGATGGCTACGGTTGTGTTTCTGTGTGTAGGGATAAAGGGTGTGTTTTCGGGAGGGGGTGTCGAATAAACCCCTCCTTTTTCCCACTTGATTGGTTTAGAGGATTTTTGATCTTTTCTGCTGAGCCAGTCAGGGCCAAGCCAGTGCTTTGACAGGGGGGGGGGGGGGGGGGGGTATTCTACCGACTCCTGTTATGACAGGATCCGGTGGGTTTTTCCCCGCCCGTTGTAGCGTTGTTGCTATGGCGACGCCTTCCATGAGCTGGTGTCTTAAAGATGTCGAGGTTGGGCGCAGGGCTTACAGGCCTGCTGCGCCCGGTTTATGTGTCAAACTTGAGTCTATTGGTCACGTGTCTCACAGTTTACATATCTTTTTTCTTGACCGTAGTCTCATGTGGGAAGGTGTTTCTGGGAGGGTCTGGTCTTACACTCTGATTAAAAGGAGTGACTGGATTAAAATCATGTGAAAAACAGGGTTTTTACTCCCAGCTGTGCAGTTGGGTCATACGGGTGATGCCTTTTCTTTATTTTTATAAAGAGTTGAATGTGTCTTGATGGATTGGAAATGAGGGTCCCTGATGGAAACAAGACTAACATCTTTCTCAGGTCTGCCTCCCCTTATCTTTTTGTGTGTATTCCTGTACTGCAGTCTGTTGGGTAAATTTTTTCATTCATTCATTCATGGAGTTGATTGCATCTCGCCCCTCTTGTCGTTTCCCTGGGCGTCTTGGGGATTCAATATGGTGGTCTAAACGGCCTATTGTTGATGTGGGTATGTCCGAACGCACACATAGTGCTGGCTCAGGATGTGCTTTTGGGCCATTTGCTGACTGGCGCGCCTTGTTTGCTTGGGTGAAACAGCGTTTTTATGGAGCAATTGGGATGGGGTTTTTTCCTCTTCCGACATCCTGTGTGTTGTCGATGGGTTCCCGTTCATGTCAGGGGATGATGACGGAATGGGTCTGGACATATGGGGAAGGGTCTCACGCCCTAGGGGTGGGCCACCGGACGCGGTTCATACCGACACGTCTGGGTGGCGCCTTCTTTTTTGTGTTGGGATCAAACGCGCATATCTGCCCCTTCTCCTGGGGTTGGCAGGTCGGCGTGATTAGGGCACGGGACTGGTTCTGGTCGCGCTGGTCCAGATCAGTTGCACCCGTTGTCCGCTGGGGATGCAGATCTGCTGTTCTGGTACCCTGAGGGACTTGGGTTTTTTTCAGGGGGAAAAATGCTAGGTCGATCCGGGTGTCACAGGGTTGAGCGTTATGGGACCCTTGTTGGGTGCGTTGTATTCTGCACTGTCGTAATGGCTTACGGCCGTGCCGACCTGTACGCGTCCGATCTCGTCGGATCTCGGCCGCTGTACGGGTTGGTCTTGGTTGGTACTTGGTTGGGTGACCTCCTGGGAATACCGAGTGCGGGGTGCTGGGGCTGGTCTTCCATTTTTACGCTCTTCTCTTGCGTTTTGGCGCCGAGGAGCCTGTTGGGTGGTTTTAACCTCCTCGGGGACCCTGTGCTCCCCGTATCACCGGGCCCGGTCCGGGGTGATGCTAGTTGACCCGTAGGCCCGGGATAGCCCTGTTGGGAACCGGAACGCGGGCTGCGGCGGTGCCGCAGGTGTGTTTCGGGGTTTCTTTCCTGAGGGGTTATGGGACCAACCATTGCATGGGGTGATGCCTGGGTGGTTGGTTCTCTGGTGTGTTGCTGCAGTGTCAACTCCCGGTTCTCCGGTTGAGGGTGCCCCTGCACGTTCATGACGTCTGCCGATCGTATGGGCTTTTTCTGTGGGCAGCTGTCAGGGGTCGAGTGGTCTACGGATCCCACTTCTGACGTGCTGTTTGAAAGCTTGGTTATGCGACAACGCCAGCATACGCCCCTTCCGCCGGGGCGGCTGTTTCAGCTGTCCTTTCTGGCGCCTGCCTCGTCCGCAGTTTCCAGGCTTGGGTTGACAGCCTGTTGCCTGGTCTTTTTCCCCGGTGCACTGCCTGCTTCCGTTGGTTAACTCTTGTGTGTTGTGACCATGCTGTCTGCCTGTTGCAGGGCTTGTGTTCCAGGCGGTGTGCTGTTGGGGTGGACAGGGCCCGCTCGGCTGAGGGGCCTTTTGTCCGAATACGCTGGCGATGTGGGGGGCGGGGTCACTAGGTGCCCCCCTGGTGGGGTCTTGATGCTGGCATCATGGACTTCTCCGGGCCCCCATTCCAGGGAGTCCAGTCCTTTTGGTGGGTCTGGGTCTTCCTTCGCGCTCCGCTGCTACGGCCTTGCCACGGGGTTGGGTTTGCCCTTGACCCCGTGATTCTGGGGGCAGTGACGAGGTTGTTCCTACGTTCATCCCCGGGTGGCATGCGGGTTGTGCGTGTGTGTAGTCGTGGGGTCAAGCCACGGTCTGCTCACCCTGTGCGTTGGGTTGCTTGAGTGCCTCTTCGCACGGTCGGGTCCGTCGCCCTCCCGTGAGGCCCCTAATAGGGGGGATGCCCTCCATTAGGGGGGGTCGGGGGGGCTCGGCCCTCCCTGTTCTGATGGTTGTGGGGGGCTGTCAGCGGGGTGTATTTGTCAGCCAGCGGCTCCGCTTGGCCTCCCTTGTGCAGTAGGTGATGCCAAGCAGAGCCCCTTAACGAAACAGAACGTTAGGTTATGGCTATAACCAAGTTCTGTTAGTTGGGGCGACGCTTGGCATCAGACGGCCGCTGCAGCCCTTGACCTCACCTTGTGGTGAAAGCTTGGGAAGGAGGAGAGCAGGTGACCACACACCTGCTTATGAAGGTAAGCTGATGAGGGGTGTGGTCAGACTAATACTGGTATTAAAGGTATATTTGTGGAATGTTATTCAGTACGCGTGCACGTACGCGAGGGAGTGCAGTAGGTGATGCCAAGCGTCGCCCCTAACTAACAGAACTTGGTTATAGCCATAACCTAACGTTATATCTTGTGGAGAGAGGGAGACTAAGGCTGTCAAAGTTAACACATCATTATTTGAATTTTATGCAAATTTGCAATGCATGAGGGTCATCCTTTTGTGTTAAATGACTGCATAAAGCAAGCATTTGTTGACTCTCATGTTGATAAGAGTATTAAAACTTGAAAAATATCCTTTTAAGGTAGATTTAGAAAAGGAAAAGAAAAAGCGATTAATTTGTGATTAATCACGAGTTAACTATGGACAATTATGCGATTAATCAGATTAAGAGACATGGGTTCTATGTGGAGAGAGGGAGGGAGAGAGAGAGACATGAGTTATATGTGGAGAGAGGGAGGGAGAGAGAGAGACATGAGTTATATGTGGAGAGAGGGAGGGAGAGAGAGAGAGACATGAGTTATATGTGGAGAGAGGGAGGAAGGAAGAGAGACATGAGTTATATGTGGAGAGAGGGAGGGAGAGAGAGAGACATGAGTTATATGTGGAGAGAGGGAGGGAGGGAGAGACACGCGAGTTATATGTGGAGAGAGGGAGGGAGAGAGAGAGACATGAGTTATATGTGGAGAGAGGGAGGAAGGAAGAGAGACATGAGTTATATGTGGAGAGAGGGAGGGAGAGAGAGAGACATGAGTTATATGTGGAGAGAGGGAGGGAGGGAGAGACACGCGAGTTATATGTGGAGAGAGGGAGGGAGAGAGAGAGACATGAGTTATATGTGGAGAGAGGGAGGGAGGGAGAGACACGCGAGTTATATGTGGAGAGAGGGAGGGAGAGAGAGAGACATGAGTTATATGTGGAGAGAGGGAGGGAGGGAGAGAGACATGAGTTATATGTGGAGAGAGGGAGGGAGGGAGAGACACGCGAGTTATATGTGGAGAGAGGGAGGGAGAGAGAGAGACATGAGTTATATGTGGAGAGAGGGAGGGAGAGAGAGAGACATGAGTTATATGTGGAGAGAGGGAGGGAGAGAGAGAGACATGAGTTATATGTGGAGAGAGGGAGGGAGAGAGAGAGACATGAGTTATATGTGGAGAGAGGGAGGGAGAGAGAGAGACATGAGTTATATGTGGAGAGAGGGAGGAAGAGAGAAGAGTTATATGTTGTGGAGAGAGGGAGACACGAGTTATGGTTGAGGGGGAGAGAAGAAGCCTCCTCTCACAGATCACACAATCTGTAGAGAGATTCCTCTCAAATCCATTTGAAAACGATCATTTAATTTAAAAGTGTGTGTGTGTGTGTGTGTGTATGAACAAGAGAGAGAGAGAGAATACTGTATGATGAAGCAAGGCATGTGGGTGGACAATTAAAATTGTAGACCTGGCAGAAATAACCCCAAAAACAATACATATAAAACCCGATTAGGAATCTAAAAAGACAGGTGGAGAAGAGAGAAGAGCAAGTGTGATAAAGGTCTGTCAGATTGAAGAGACGAGAGAGAGACAGACAGAGAGTAGGGGGAGCAGAAAGAGAGAAATGATGAGCAGACCAGGAAAGAGTGACAGAACGAGGAAGGATGAAAAAGGGCGACAATGCGAGAAATATGGAAAGAGAGCAGAAAAGAGAACAAATCAGACATTAAGCAATCAGTGCTGAGGCAAGGATGGAGAGAGAGAGGGAGGGAGAGAAGAAGAGGAGAGACGGGGGTGGATGGATGGATGGAGCGATTGCTACATTATGGTTGGATCATAGATGGCTAGATGATGGATAAATGGAGTGAGTAAGATGGAAATGGGGGGGGGGGGGGTTCGAGAATGTTCTTTGTGTAATTTATCTAGCAATCACATCTTTGTCCAAATACTGGGGAAATGGGCGTGGTTCAAGACGAGAACAAACCAGTCGTCCACAACAACTGAATGGACTGACCATATGTCACCCCTTCTTCCAGGTCATTCTTGACCGGTGCGGCCGGCCGGGCATCAGCACCGATTCACAAGGTCCAGATTCTATATCGACTACGTTAGGCTCGATGGCACTGGTTTCAAACTCAGCTGAACTGAGTTTCCATAACAGTTCAGCAGAAACTCTAGACAAACTCCAGACGTCTGCAGGACTGGGGAGACTCTCCACTGTAACGGCAGACAAACCACGGTTCGGTACGTACTTCAGTTTTGAAGTCATTCATTGGGTTCATTTCGGTTCAGTGGGGGGAAGGTTTGCAGATCGTGGCTTTTCATGTTCCACTCGGGGCGACATAGTGTGCAGTTATAATTCGAATTAATAATCAACTGGTTAAAAAAGAAAACATATCTTTTTTCAGTTGCAATTGTGCAGTATTCTTCCATATATATATAAAGATATGTTTATGCAGAGATGGTCACTTGTAACTTTGTACCTGGATACACACAACATGAGTCCTTTTCGGACTATAAGCCTGCGGCTTTTTCCCCCATTTTTCGACCCTGCAGCTTATATAACGGTGCGGCTTATATGTGACTCGACGTGACCAAACCCGAAAATGTAAAAATCAAAATATTGCTTTTTTGACTGCATTGAAATGTTATTTATCTGTTCCCTTATTTGCTAAACTTAATACAACTTGTAAATGAGTTAATTCTTGTTATTTGTCCGACAGTATTGTGTCCCAATGCTAATTACATATGGTAATTAAACATTAAAACACCTGCGGCTTATAGTCCAGTGCGGTTTATATATGTACACATCATTCAATTTAGCTGCTGCGGCTTATAGTCAGGTGCGGCTTATAGTGCGAAAAGTACGGTGCCTCCCTCCCTCTTTTTCGTTTCTTTTCCTATGTCCTTGAAAAATATATATATATATTTAATAAATGTTTCCTCCCCTGGGTTGTTTATGAGGCATACTTGGCTTATACTGCTTATTTTGTTCATGCTGAATATTTTGAAAACAAATTGAATAAGCTGGAAGAGCTTGAGTGGCAAATGTCATTGACTATGTGAATCAAGTATAATCTGTATGATCAATGCAACGTGATGTTCACTATGACACAAAATATAAAAAAAAATAAAAAAGTAAAAGAAAAGAACATACATTAGATTGTTAAATGAATATTAGATTGTGAAAAAAAACAGGTCTTCTAGGTAGGTAGGTCGTTTGCGTTCGCCATACTATTAGGCTATGCTAAATTACAGGTAATCTCTCAGTGGTGTGCGTGGGCTGAACGAACAACATCCTGCCCTTTGCGCAAGTTATATTTTGGGAGGAGGGGGCTTTTGAGTTTTAAATTAACGTAAGGTATTCATTGTATTCATTTGGTACACAGCGCGTACTGAACTGAAGGTCCCGTACTGAAACGGTTCGGTACAAATACGTGTACCGTTACACCCATACTGGCTCCATCCATCTCGTCTGTGCTTACTGCTTACTGACCAAGCACTTGGCCCTAAATGTAACTAGGGATGCACCGATCCGATATTGATCCCGATATGACAAAAATAGCCAGATCGGGTATCGGAGACAATTTAAATATTGATTTATTTTATATTTTAGAGTAATTCTGTGTAATCCCAGGAAACGCCGCTATGCAGCGTTTAGTGCATTTCACTAGAAACAGTGGCATTCCTCGCCTGGATCAACAATCAATCTGAAATCAACGCTATATTATCTGTATTATGTTTCATCATACATGAAAGGGGGGGGGGGGGGTTCTATGCTTCGATCGTCACCAATGGAATATGTTACACACACACACGTTAGGATCGCGGGGAAGGGATTCTTCGATCAATGCAATATTGATACCATATAGCCCTTACCTTGACTAGGATGTACTGCAAAAAGAGTATTCCAATTATCTGATCGCCATTCCAAGTATTGACGTCGATCGTGTTGCCAACATAATCCACCAAAGAACATGAACCGGGAGTGCTTGATTATCCTCAAACCATGTGTTATAACCGCTCACCATGCCCGATTAGGAAAACCCGGACCGGACTTTTTAGATCGACGTACAGCCCAAGAGTTTCCAAGGATGTGCAATACCGGCGGTATTGGACGTTTGCGATCGCAGACCCATTCCCAATGATAACATCAGGCTCCCTCGATGGATTATGAATAGAAATAGCGAATAAAATAAATAATGACCAAAACCCGACTATACTCGGGTCTGGCGCCGAACGTTCGGCGAGTTAACCCGACTATACTCTGGTCCGGCGCTCAAAGTGTTAATTTGTTACATTTTGTTTCACTAAGTTAGGAAAGTAATGTTTTAAGTCAAGCCTGATGTTGCCTTGCACAAAATAATGACCCCAGTCTCTTCCACACAGTGAGGTTAATTGAACAATGGGTATCGGATCGGTACTCTGTATCGGCCGATACCCAAAGCCCAGGTATCGCTATCGGGACTGAAAAAGTTGGATCGGTGCATTCCTTAAATGTAACTGCCCCAGAGCCATGTACCATCTAATACTGCAAGATGTACCTTAACTCATTGAGCGCCACAAGCTTCCCCCATCCTTCACTGTCTAGCGCCAGCTTTTCTTGACCATTTTCACAATATTTCACGATCTTTGCAGAGCTATTGTATATTCTATATTATAGCTATGGAGACAATAGTATGGCTCATTTGACAGACACTATTTATAGTCCAACATGTAAAAAAGAGTTTGTTTCTACACACTGTAGTTTGTAGTTTATTACACGCTAAACATGGCCCCTTTTCCAAAATAGTCCAGTCTTTTTCCATAGATTGTGAGATAAAACGTGTTATATGCAATAAGCCCAAATCGTTCTGGTTGATCCCCTGAACCCCCAAATCAAAGGTATATACCATGTACACATGTGCCTTCACAAGATCATCAAGGGGAAAATGCTATCATTACAAAACGCTTGGTTTAGGTCCGGTTGAGGAAGACACTGATCGTTAAAGAAACATGTTTCAGGTTCGGTAAAATAGACATAGGGGGTCCTTACCTTAGCCAGAAGGTAATCCAAAAATAATAATTCCAATGATCCCATCAGCGATCACGATTACTAGTTTATATGTAATTACACATGTTTATGGGAAACTATAGGTTTTGAGGCAAGCCGATCTGCTAGCGATTGCTTTACAAGAGCTCCTCCCCCTCAGAGCGAGTCTTGATAGTCCAGTTCATTCATTGTCTCTACTGATCCCTTTCTATCAGAGTTCAAAGGGTGGGCGATACTGCCACCTGGTGATATTCGATCTGCATTGCAATTCCAACATAGGCAAACGAGCCAGGGGCGGCTAGAGTGATCCGGGTAATCATTTAGAACGGGGATCAACGGAAAAATATCAAAGGATCTAAAAACGTATTATTACATGTTTGGCGCTCAAGCGTTGGCGGTGAAACACGTAATATTACGTGTTTGGCCCCCAATGAGTTGATATATATATATTTTTTTCTTCTCAGACAATCCAGCTGCTTGTGGAGCTTCTACCCTGGCTGAGCAGGTGGGAGGAGGGGAGAGTGAAAGCTTCTACCCAGAGGCTGAGCAGGTGGGAGGAGGGGAGGGTGAAAGCTTCTACCCAGAGGCTGAGCAGGTGGGAGGAGGGGAGAGTGAAAGCTTCTACCCAGAGGCTGAGCAGGTGGGAGGAGGGGAGGGTGAAAGCTTCTACCCAGAGGCTGAGCAGGTGGGAGGAGGGGAGGGTGAAAGCTTCTACCCAGAGGCTGAGCAGGTGGGAGGAGGGGAGGGTGAAAGCTTCTACCCAGAGGCTGAGCAGGTGGGAGGAGGGGAGAGTGAAAGCTTCTACCCAGAGGCTGAGCAGGTGGGAGGAGGGGAGGGTGAAAGCTTCTACCCAGAGGCTGAGCAGGTGGGAGGAGGGGAGGGTGAAAGCTTCTACCCAGAGGCTGAGCAGGTGGGAGGAGGGGAGAGTGAAAGCTTCTACCCAGAGGCTGAGCAGGTGGGAGGAGGGGAGGGTGAAAGGCACAGAGAACGAGAAGAAGGGAGTATGTAGGTGGGTGGAGAGGGTGAAAAGGAGAGAGCAAGGAGGGGAAGTGAGAGAGGTGGGCCGATTGCGGGGATGAACAGAAGTTCCACTGTACTGAAATGGATGCAGTAGACTAGATGTACAGACAAAGATGGAACAGATGTACAGTAGTTCAAGAAAATTAATAGAGTTGTTCCGATACCGATACCAGTATCGGAAATGCCGCCGATACTGCCTAAAATGCTGGTATCGGCGAGTACCCTCTAATTCTGCGCTCCGATACCATAGGACGTAATTTATCAACAACACTGCGGTCTGCTGAGTGAGCATTATAAAACAAATGTGTTTTTAATCGACCGTGAATTAAAGTGTCAATGCCATTTGTAATTTTAACAGCAGATACTTTCTTTAAATGCCATGGTCCCGACAGAGCGCTGTTGACGGGGAGCTCTGCATTAGCTGAACAGCTAACCAAAAGCTAGTTTTAGCTTTAACGTTACCTTGGCTAAAGTTGGGGCTATTGATAATCCAGCAATAATGGCTGCAGACCTGCAAGCAAAGTACAGCGAGTTGGCACAGGAGTATTCCAAGATAAATCACATTTACACCAGTAACGTTAGATTTCCTTGTTTCCATCTAAAGTTAGCTCACGTTAACCTAGCTCACGTTAACCTAGCTCACGTTTACGTGGTCACTGATCTAAGTTACCTCTCGTACACAATTAATGACATGTTGCGGACAGCCATATCGGTGACAAATAATGTTTAGTCTGAGGCGGAGTCTCAAAAGAGAATGTTGAATATTTATTGTGCAAAAATCACAACAGAGCCTCTGCTAGCTAACTGAAGTTACCGGAGCCTTCTGGAGTGCAACAACGTGTAACGTCCGTGTGGAATCAATGTCCCAACAACCATTCCGTGGGTGAACTCATTGTGATAGTTGTCAATTAATGATACTAATACTAATCTATACAATCACCTGTTGTTGAATAAATACCATTACTTTATAGTTATTACTAAAAAACAGTATATATAAAACGGTATCTGTAAAAAATAAAAATACAAAAAAGTTTTATAATTTTATATAATATATATATTTTTTTTGTATTTGTTTATTTATGCACTGGTATCGGATCAGTATCGGTATCGGCCGATCGGATCGGGAAGGAAAAAATGGTATTGGAACATCTCTAAAAATTAATACAGTGGATATGGATAAAAAGGGCCTTGGGATGCAAAGTTAGGTATATGTGCGTGTGTGTGTGTGCGTGTGCGTGTGTGTGTACAGTATGTGTGTGGGTGGGTGATATAATAGCTCTCTCTGAAGCCTAGTAAACCTAAACATGTTTTTTTTTATTTTATTTTTTACAGAGGAAAGATTTCCAAATTTGACAAACCCAAGGTTTGAATCAAATTCTGGTGTGTGTGTGTGTGTGTGTGTGTGTGTGTGTGTGTGTGTGTGTGTGTGTGTGTGTGTGTGTTGGTGGCCTCGACAGGCCACCGTTCGTGTGAGGACAATTAGGGTTGCAAGGACCTTTCGCTTGGTCGTAACAAAAAATAAAACCTCTTACAAAGAAAAAGCCCCATCGCGCTGTGCAGGTTTCAGCAAGGGTCTTTAGAAGTCGAATAATGTCAACTTCCAGGTGCAGCACCGCCCATTTCGGACGTTTGATTGGGTCCCCGGTGTCAGAGTGGGAAATTGTGTCTGCCGCCAAAGGTTGCCCATTAGGGAGCCCTGGAAATATTGTTTTATGGAAACTTGTTTTCTTTCCCTGCCAACCTGCCACCCGAGGAATGATGCCCCCCAGGCTCTCTGCTCAGCGAGACGCTGCCCCATGCCGGCTTCACAGGAGCACAGTGGGGGGGTCTTCTTCACCTGCCAACAGATCTTCCTGTTCACGTATCTCGGGTTGGGATCTACAAAACGGACAACGCTGGGACACTCGGGGCGGCTCGTATAAACCGTTTCTCCATTGAACACACACAGACGGTACTCACAGTATAGATAAACACCTATGTGTTTGTGGGTATTTATTTATACAAAACTAGACATTTGTTGTCGGTGTATAACGGCGGGCATATCCTCAAGCCACCTTTCGACCACGCCTAGTCCTTGCCGGTGAGGGGTAATCTTAATGTTCTTAGTTTTATGAGAATAGCGCCACCATGAGACCAGATGACTCAGAACTTCACAGGCCTACTTGCTATTGTAAGGCAAACATATTTGTCAGGTTTTGTGGAGCAGGAGATACACCAATCTGGAAATTGAGAGTTTGGCCTCATGGTGGCGTTAGAGGAAAGGTCATGGGGTCACCAAAATCAATAGGGTTCTTACTCTAGCGGTCATGAAAGTTATTTGAGTTATTGCATTAACAAGTAGGATCTGCTGCTGCTGGTGAATCCATAATCCTGAAACTGTTGTTTTGAGATATAATTACAGTTTGTGTGTTCATTTTTAAAATTATCATTTATTTGCATTCTTTCTTTTATTTGCATTCATCTAAAAATGTTTGGACCTTATGGTGTTCTTGTTCTGTTCTTGACTTATTGTTATGTTTTCTTCTAGACTTGTTTAAAGAAGACCTGTACGGCCCATGGGGACATTAACGTGTGTTGTCGGGCCCTATAAATCAATTTGATTTGATTTGATGCCAGTGCAAAAACAACCCCCCCCCCCCAATAAATGTCTGTCGTTATGCAAGAGTTAATTATTCTCTGTTTAAGATTTAAAAGAAAATTGGACTATGCTAAATTGATTTCCTCAGAATCCAATATTTGGTACCTTAAAATCTAGCCTATATGCATACCAAAAGGCAGTAGGTTAGATAGGTAGGTACTAGGTATCATATACCTGCGTGCGTGTGCATGTGTGTGCGTGTGTACCGTGAGCGTGCTCTTCATCGCTGCTCTCCTCCTCCGAGTGTGGCTGGCTGTTGCCATTGGTTACGATTTTGGCCCTGCTCCTGGACAGGACGCCGCCCCCCGAGCGCTCCATCACCGAGGGCATGGCTGAAACACACACACACCTCACATTAATAATAATCACACATAGGATTAAGGCCTGGGACACATCATCGTAACCTGCACCGTTGAAACTCTTCATTCCGCCACCCATGTTAACAGGTTAGAACAGCTACACAGTGACCATGTTAACAGGTTAGAGCAGCTACACAGTGACCATGTTAACAGGTTAGAGCAGCTACACAGTGACCATGTTAACAGGTTAGAGCAGCTACACAGTGACCATGTTAACAGGTTAGAGCAGCTACACAGTGACCATGTTAACAGGTTAGAGCAGCTACACAGTGACCATGTTAACAAGTTAGAGCAGCTACACAGTGACCATGTTAACAGGTTAGAGCAGCTACACAGTGACCATGTTAACAGGTTAGAGCAGCTACACAGTGACCATGTTAACAGGTTAGAGCAGCTACACAGTGACCATGTTAACAGGTTAGAGCAGCTACACAGTGACCATGTTAACAGGTTAGAGCAGCTACACAGTGACCATGTTAACAGGTTAGAGCAGCTACACAGTGACCATGTTAACAGGTTAGAGCAGCTACACAGTGACCATGTTAACAGGTTAGAGCAGCTACACAGTGACCATGTTAACAGGTTAGAGCAGCCACACAGTGACCATGTTAACAGGTTAGAGCAGCTACACAGTGACCATGTTAACAGGTTAGAGCAGCTACACAGTGACCATGTTAACAGGTTAGAGCAGCTACACAGTGACCATGTTAACAGGTTAGAGCAGCTACACAGTGACCATGTTAACAGGTTAGAGCAGCTACACAGCCCATGTTAACAGGTTAGAGCAGCTACACAGTGACCATGTTAACAGGTTAGAGCAGCTACACAGTGACCATGTTAACAGGTTAGAGCAGCTACACAGCCCATATTAACAGGTTAGAGCAGCTACACAGTGACCATGTTAACAGGTTAGAGCAGCTACACAGCCCATGTTAACAGGTTAGAGCTACACAGTGACCATGTTAACAGGTTAGAGCAGCTACACAGTGACCATGTTAACAGGTTAGAGCAGCTACACAGTGACCATGTTAACAGGTTAGAGCAGCTACACAGTGACCATGTTAACAGGTTAGAGCAGCTACACAGTGACCATGTTAACAGGTTAGAGCAGCTACACAGTGACCATGTTAACAGGTTAGAGCAGCTACACAGTGACCATGTTAACAGGTTAGAGCAGCTACACAGCCCATGTTAACAGGTTAGAGCAGCTACACAGTGACCATGTTAACAGGTTAGAGCAGCTACACAGTGACCATGTTAACAGGTTAGAGCAGCTACACAGCCCATGTTAACAGGTTAGAGCAGCTACACAGTGACCATGTTAACAGGTTAGAGCAGCTACACAGTGACCATGTTAACAGGTTAGAGCAGCTACACAGTGACCATGTTAACAGGTTAGAGCAGCTACACAGTGACCATGTTAACAGGTTAGAGCAGCTACACAGTGACCATGTTAACAGGTTAGAGCAGCTACACAGTGACCATGTTAACAGGTTAGATCAGCCACACAGTGACCATGTTAACAGGTTAGAGCAGCTACACAGTGACCATGTTAACAGGTTAGAGCAGCTACACAGTGACCATGTTAACAGGTTAGAGCAGCCACACAGTGACCATGTTAACAGGTTACAGCAGCTACACAGTGACCATGTTAACAGGTTAGAGCAGCTACACAGTGACCATGTTAACAGGTTAGAGCAGCTACACAGAGACCATGTTAACAGGTTAGAGCAGCCACACAGTGACCATGTTAACAGGTTAGAGCAGCTACACAGTGACCATGTTAACAGGTTAGAGCAGCTACACAGTGACCATGTTAACAGGTTAGAGCAGCTACACAGTGACCATGTTAACAGGTTAGAGCAGCTACACAGTGACCATGTTAACAGCTACACAGTGACCATGTTAACAGGTTAGAGCAGCTACACAGTGACCATGTTAACAGGTTAGAGCAGCTACACAGTGACCATGTTAACAGGTTAGAGCAGCTACACAGTGACCATGTTAACAGGTTAGAGCAGCTACACAGTGACCATGTTAACATGTTAGAGCAGCTACACAGTGACCATGTTAACAGGTTATAGCAGCTACACAGTGACCATGTTAACAGGTTAGAGCAGCTACACAGTGACCATGTTAACAGGTTAGAGCAGCTACACAGTGACCATGTTAACAGCTACACAGTGACCATGTTAACAGGTTAGAGCAGCTACACAGTGACCATGTTAACAGGTTAGAGCAGCTACACAGTGACCATGTTAACAGGTTAGAGCAGCTACACAGTGACCATGTTAACAGGTTAGAGCAGCTACACAGTGACCATGTTAACATGTTAGAGCAGCTACACAGTGACCATGTTAACAGGTTAGAGCAGCTACACAGTGACCATGTTAACAGGTTAGAGCAGCTACACAGTGACCATGTTAACAGGTTAGAGCAGCTACACAGCCCATGTTAACAGGTTAGAGCAGCTACACAGCCCATGTTAACAGGTTAGAGCAGCTACACAGTGACCATGTTAACAGGTTAGAGCAGCTACACAGTGACCATGTTAACAGGTTAGAGCAGTGACCATGTTAACAGGTTAGAGCAGCTACACTGTGACCATGTTAACAGGTTAGAGCAGCTACACAGTGACCATGTTAACAGGTTAGAGCAGCTACACAGTGACCATGTTAACAGGTTAGAGCAGCTACACAGTGACCATGTTAACAGGTTAGAGCAGCTACACAGTGACCATGTTAACAGGTTAGAGCAGCTACACAGTGACCATGTTAACAGGTTAGAGCAGCTACACAGTGACCATGTTAACAGGTTAGAGCAGCTACACAGTGACCATGTTAACAGGTTAGAGCAGCCACACAGTGACCATGTTAACAGGTTAGAGCAGCTACACAGCCCATGTTAACAGGTTAGAGCAGCCATACTGCAGCAGCGTGTCATCTAGAGTTTTGGCGTGGAGCACGTGGTTCTCAGCAAAGACAGTGACATGATCTGTTGATAGTAGATCATATTGACATTAGGGCCGCTGGGCGATATGGAAAAAAATCATATCGCAATAACGATATGATAATGTTATTGTTCTGAAGGTCCAGATCAACACATAAAGTCTGCGTTTATTATTTTGTATACCTTATATATTGTTTATATATATAAGATATATATTCTCCCGTCGTCTATTACCCAACAGTATTTATCATTTGCTTCTTTGTATATGTCCCATTCTTAACGCCGTAGGCGCGCGCGCATGCACCTGTAGACAGTGTGAGCGCATGCGCAGGGTTCTTACGACATGCCCGGGCAGAGTGTGTGTGAGAGAGAAGAAACGTTTTGGTGCAGCAGTAAACAGACGGCAAGCAACGTATCTTGATAGAGAGCTGTACAGCTAATTAGATACCACCATAATATTGTCGAGCCACTATTGGAAAAGTAGAGTGACTTGTTAGAGCGAAGTAACGTTGAGAGACTTCTAGCTGAACCCAGCGGCGTTCTGGATTTAACTACCTATTGCGGACTACATGCGGGTTAGCTTTAGCATACAAGGGCTAACTAGCTAGCAACCATGCCAATGGGCGTTTGGAATATTAGCTATTAATCCTGCCATCGGGCGCTTGGAATACAGGAACCAGGTCCGTACGAGACCCTCCTCACCAGCGATGACAGGATTATCCCACGTTTGTCTGCAGCTCTCTGGAGTAGGAACTCCAGAGAATATCGTCTCCATCCGCCATCTTGCTTTCCCCGTGCTGTTCACTCCTTCTCACTCCATTCGGAGCATCAACGGTCGAGTACTAGTAGTTCAGGACTATCATTACCTTTGACATTGTTGCATTGACATTCTATTAGTAATAGGAGATCTGCGCTTTATAATATGCATGTTTGACGTTACTATTAAAGTGATTATTGAACTTGGTATCACTGTCCCCTCTCAGTTAATGGAGTGTCCGCCATTTTGTGTACCTTTAATGTCTGGCCAATTAATATCTTTGGTAGTGGTTTAATCTAACATTTAAATACAGTCAGGGTTGTGTAGCCCCTTAGCTACAGTTATCATATTTCTAAATAATAATAATAATTATCGAAATTGTTATAAGTATAATTTTTTTTTTTTAAATGTAAACAACAGATGTATGTTTATTTTGCAGCAATTCTTTGTTGTTGCCGCCATCTTTAGTGTTACATCCCCTCACACTCCACTTCTCAGGCTGCAGCTGGTTTAAAAGCAAAAGTAAACCGGCTTCTCTGCTGGCTGTGGCTCCAGGGGAGTTGAACAGTTCTGGCTCTGCTAGTTTATTTTCGATCTTTTGGCGCTTTTTTGGTGGACTGGAGTCTAGCTCTGCTAGCACACATAGCCTACTGAAGGATTTGGGGTGCTTTTTCAATGTATGTGATGTATAGATTGGGGGGAGATGACCACAGCTAAAACGGTGAGATCGAAATGTGCATGGAAGACGGTGATAGAACGGTGGTTCAGGGTTTCACAAGCACACTGCCAGCGAGGGTGTTTGTTTTGAATTCCTTGGAAGAACACATAGATAAGAGCGAGTGTAGGCCCAGAGCAGGAGGGAGAGAGGTTCATCTTAATGAAACGTGAAATGTGTGTAAAGGTTAAACGCGGTTGTCATGACAGCGCGGCACATGACAACCAGAAAGGGGTGGGCCATCGTTACTACGACGAAGATCTATAAGTCGAACGGTGTTTCCGGGTGTAAGGCAGACTAGAATCTGACTGAGACTAAGAGGGGAGAAACCAGAAGAGACTCTCTCTCCTCTCACCACGGAGGGGGGGGGGGAGGAAGAATGCCACATCATCATTAGCTTCGGCTAACGCGAGGAGGGTTAGGCTAAAGACCAGGCCTGACCACCAGTGGACTGAATAGAAGCAAAAGGACAATAGACTGAACACACCGAAATATTAGAATAGACTCTTCAAGGACAATACAATCTGTTAACATCTGAGCTGAGGTTAGAGCTGCCGCGGTATCGGTATTACCGCGGTATCGCTGTTACATCATGCCCACCGCAGCGTTGGGCTGAATACCGGCATCACCGCTGTTTTTTTATTATATTATCATTATTATTACGCTCTCGTTGGGCTTGCGGCTCTGCAGATATACCCTACTTCTCTGTCGAGATTCCAAGCGACCCTATTGGGTACCAGAAAAGTCACATGAAACACTGCAGACCACTGATTGGTCAGAAGAGATACGCGTCACATGCTTGGAGCATCTTGCAGTGCGTTTACTTCCTGAATCTCAGCCATCACAACACGGCTAATAGTACGTTAGCTCCCACCGGAGACCGGAGTGGATTACCGACGCCGTCGCTCCTCAGGGAACGAGGCATAATGATTTTACTGCAACGAAATGTTATAATAAAAGCCCTTCGTTCTATACACTTGTCTGATTGAAAACTTTATTAACAGACCGCAGAATGGGTACAACTCGGCACGCTCTGAGCAAAGAAAGGAACTTAGATATTAATTGAGTAACGCTTGCCTTGCTATGTGGTCCGGTAAATACGAACGTGTAACTATACTAACGTTAATGCCACAAATCGAATACCTTTGTAATCATAAGTAGTAACGTTATAATAATAATAAGAAGAAAGGGTCGGGGGGGGTAACCGGCGGGCGCGACACCGAGGGGAGACTTCGAATCAGTGTTTCACTTTTAATAACGAATGCGTGCATGCCGAATCCCAAACAATATTCATGCTGCAAAGTCATCCTCTAAAGATAGACATTTAGACTAGAGGCAGGCTATATAAAGAGTAGACTACAAAAAAAATGCATTCAAACTTTTTTTTTTTTGTGTGTGTGCGGTAATACCGCGGCGGTAGGAAATATTTGGCAAATGTGTGCGGTAAGGAAAACATCAATACCGCGGCAGCTCTAGCTGAGGTTTCCGGTTATCAAATAAACCACGCTTTTCCTTGTAAGGTATTTCACGTTGACGAAGTGTCGAATTCTTACGGAGGTGGAGAATTATTATGGTTTGCGGATTGTACTAACGGGGAGAGATAAGGATCTTATCAGCCAGTGTCGGAGACGTCAGGACCATTAAAATGACACAACGCAGAGGAATTGGATGGAGAGCCAAACAGACGAAGATGTGATACTGGCCAGATTGATCAGGATCTAACAGTTGGTTGCCGATGACAGCCGGATTTGCAAGAGATAAAAACAACAGGAACAGTTGGTTGCCGATGACAGCCGGATTTGCAAGAGATAAGAACAACGGATAAAGACTTTTTCAATAATGGGGCGACAGTGGACAACAGTCATCGTGTGTGGGAGAATCATGATCGAGCAAGGCCGGCCAGCCCTGGGAGAGAGCGTCGAGTCAAGCGGTCATGAGGCGGACCAGCGCTGTAGGAGAAACAGCGCTTAGGAGAAAGATGTGAGTTCACTGTGCACACACGGTTGTTTTGATCTTTTAAGCCAAATAAAAACGAACAGATAGTGCATCCGTAAACATTTCTAGTTTGACACAGAGAGAATGCCAGCTGTAATAATATGAGCAGAGAACCATGGTGAAAATCGAGGGTGTTATCTACAGAGAATGAAAAGCAAACGAGGCAGGCTGCACAGTTTTGGTTTAAGGAGGGTAAATGCGAGATGAGGAAAGGGGGGGGGAACGCTTGAACCAGATCAAAATAATTGTTATGGCGGGACTGTCGTCATGACAGAAGGAAAGTCGAGAGGAGATTGTACCAGTGTGTATTATGTCCGATCAGGCAAGAGTATTAGTCTGAGAAAGCGTCCCCTGATATGGATGGGAAAGAGAGAAAAACAGCTGTGTTTTTAGGCCTTGGAAGGAAGGGCAGCGGCCGTTTGTTTGAGAGAGTAGCCATTTGCACAGAGACAAGATGGCCGCAAAGGGGCCACGAGGAGGATGAGACAAGATGGCCGTGAGCCACGAGGAGATAACAGATAAGAACCAGGAAGTGACACGTCAACTAAAACACCATAGAGGAGGAGTAGGTCGCCACCTAGTGGCGGAGGGGGGGGGGTAGTGCTGGGGAGTTTATTACCCATAGGGGAATATTTAGATATAGGTCTGTACTACCATCTAGTGGCGGATTGGGGGAGTGATTCAAGTTAAGAGAATCTAATGAGCACAGAGAGTGGATTATTATAATAATAATATTAGATATACAGGTTAATTAAATAGTTTAATTAGACAATGGATTAAATAAGAATTGCACAGAGAGGAGGTGCAGTTATTTGAATGGGTTAATTATGGAATAAAGAGGGAGTTTGATCTCCAGTGGGGCCTTCTCACACCTGATAGATAGGCAGGGTCTTCAGAAGACACGTCACCAGAAAGAACTGGCGCGTGCTGGGGGTCACCTGTGGGACGAAGAGATAGAGTTGCACGGAGTGGGTATCGGTTAGCTGCTGGTGTCACGCCGGAAGACAACAAACAGGGAACCGCCCTGTAAGATAGATTATGGGTGTAGAGAAGGTGGTAGACTAATGGCAAAACAAGGGAAGTCGAATGTACAGACGACTGCTGGTGTTGTGTTTCTGCTTTCAGCGGGGGGAGACACCGACAGCGGTGGAGACGACCAGGAGACAGACTGGAGGAGGAAGCCGCAGGGGCCAGGCACCGCAGCCTGGTACACAGATCATCCACGACGAGAGAGAGGAGACGGCGGCGGTGGAGGAGCAGATGTGGAGAGGACAGCCAGAGACACTGAGCAGTAGCAGACCAGGGGAGACATTTTTGCCTAGGAGACCGCGCCCTGGGAGGGGGACCAGCTCAGGAAAGGAGCCGTCGCTGAAAGGGGCCCTTGCCCTAGAAGACGGGACCGGCCCAAGATGGGAGGTGTACTGTAAGAGGGAAGGGAGCGCTCTGATTTGACGTGGGGTGTACCTAATAGGGGGGCCGAAGGGTTCAGGTGTGTTGTCTGAAAAGTTGCAATCTGTGTTTTTCTCTGTCTCTCTCTCTCCTTCCTGACCGTTGTTTATCCTTTCTGGTTTGGGTGTGATGCGGGTAATGGAAAACAATAAGGCAAACAGCAGATGGCGGGGCCCTCATTGTAATGAGTCTATTTTTGTGTATAATTAATTGAAAAACCAAGTAGTCTGTTGATTCTGAAGGTTGATTAAGAATCAAAGGGGGGTGCTTTTTCAATGTATGTGATGTATAGATTGGGGGAGATGACCACAGCTAAAACGGTGAGATCGAAATGTGCATGGAAGACGGTGATAGAACGGTGGTTCAGGGTTTCACAAGCACACTGCCAGCGAGGGTGTTTGTTTTGAATTCCTTGGAAGAACACATAGATAAGAGTGAGTGTAGGCCCAGAGCAGGAGGGAGAGAGGTTCATCTTAATGAAACGTGAAATGTGTGTAAAGGTTAAACGCGGT
This sequence comes from Notolepis coatsorum, assembly GCF_963971535.1. Lineage (NCBI taxonomy): Eukaryota > Metazoa > Chordata > Actinopteri > Aulopiformes > Paralepididae > Notolepis > Notolepis coatsorum. The sequence goes on from NC_140165.1 coordinate 114,579,826, forward strand.
TGTCATGACAGCGCGGCACATGACAACCAGAAAGGGGTGGGCCGTCGTTGCTACGACGAAGATCTATAAGTCGAACGGTGTTTCCGGGTGTAAGGCAGACTAGAATCTGACTGAGACTAAGAGGGGAGAAACCAGAAGAGACTCTCTCTCCTCTCACCACGGAGGGGGGGGAGGAGGAAGAATGCCACATCATCATTAGCTTCGGCTAACGCGAGGAGGGTTAGGCTAAAGACCAGGCCTGACCACCAGTGGACTGAATAGAAGCAAAAGGACAATAGACTGAACACACCGAAAGATCATTAGAATAGACTCTTCAAGGACAATACAATCTGTTAACATCTGAGCTGAGGTTTCTGTTTATCAAATAAACCACGCTTTTCCTTGTAAGGTATTTCACGTTGTCGAAGTGTCGAATTCTTACGGAGGTGGAGAATTATTATGGTTTGCGGATTGTACTAACGGGGAGAGATAAGGATCTTATCAGCCAGTGTCTGAGACGTCAGGACCATTAAAATGACACAACGCAGAGGAATTGGATGGAGAGCCAAACAGACAAAGACGTGATACTGGCCAGATTGATCAGGATCTAACACTACTGTGTACAGACGGTTTCAAACTGTATTTTAAATTAGAAAGCAAACAAAATAAATGGACAAGAGAAAAATAAATCTCAATTTGGTCAGTATTGTCATTTGGACAAGCAAAGCCATTACTTTAAGTTGCAGGCAAGAAAGACAAGTCTGTCCACTGTCTCTGGTTTTAAAATTGCCCTGTTGCAGGTCACAAAAAAAAAGAAAAAAAGAAAGAAAAATAACGATATCGATTATTAAAATATATCGCGCTATTTATCGTTATCGTTATATCGCCCAGCCCTAATTTGACATCATACCAGCAACATTACATAACAGACACCTTTCACTATAGTTCCAATGTCTATATCTGTAGAATATCATCATGTCACAGACAAGAAAATAAAATGTTTTAACCATTTTACCAACTGCATGTTAAAGGTAGAGGCCGCTACATCTCTACTACATAGTCATAGCATAAACAACATCAGTAGGATATAATTATATTGTGTTAATAATCTTTCCAAATCTTCGGACCACTCATCAAGGATGGATGATATGAAGCATTCTCAGTGATGGGAATAACGGCACTATAAGTAACTTCGTTACTAACGGCGTTCGTTTTTTCAGTAACGAGTAATCTAACGGATTACTCTTCCAATCTTAATAACGTCGTTACCGTTACTACAAAAAAATGCGCGTTACTATGAATGAACCCGTTTCTTTCATCAGACATATCTCTGCGCCGAGAGGCAATAATATGTTCTTCCTTGTTTAGTGGACAGTGCGCGAGCCAAGCATACATGCTGACGATTGGCTGAGGTTGAATACAATGTCATGGTAAGCCAATCAGAGGTGGAGGTGGGCGGGTGTCTAAAGCATCCAGAGTCTGACACACAGCGCGACAAGACAAGCGATCACTGATCAGTCAGCATGACCGCGGTCCATGTAGTGTACGTTTTGAGCTCAAAAACGAATCCAACGAACAACACAAGCGACTCAGTCAACATGAGACCGCGGGTCCATGAGCGTTTTGTGTTCACTCTTTGCAGAGCAGGGCACTGAGTGGCCCTACTGCAGTGCTGACAGCCTTATCAACAGTGCTGCACTTCCTGGTTTAATAGCACAGGCTTCAGGTGCTCAGAGATATATATATATATATCTGTATGTCATGCATGTCTTAAATGTAATGATTAGATTAGTTTAGATGATTCGATTCGATTCTTATATCTGTATGTTGTGTATGTCATTGATTGATTGATTGAAAAGTGTATTAACAGATTGCAGAATGGGTACAGTACAGCTCAATACATACAATTGTTAAGGGGATGCAGACCAGAGAAAGACTTTCCAGTTGTGGCCTGTTGAGGGGCAATACATATCAAAAGTTCCAAAACATCTATTCTGTTTGTATTTGTATGATCCACTATATAAACATAGTAATTATAATATCTACATAGCCTACATGGCATTTGATTGGAGGCTAGTCTCACTTTGTCCCACAGCAACATTAAAATAGTTTAGATTTGTGTATGTTGTTTATGTAAAAAAAATCTTGAAAGTAACGCAATAGTTACTTTCTGAAGTAACTAGTTACTTTTATAATTTGTAACTGAGTAAGTAATTTAGTTACTTTTTGGAAGAAGTAACTAGTAACTGTAACTAGTTACTTTTTTAAAGTAACTTGCCCAACACTGAGCATTCTATTACTTCCTATTCTAAACATTAATTTACGACTTTACAGTATGCATTACAAAATCCATTCCAGGAGTAAACTTCCTTGAAACGTCCTCGTTTGAGTGTACTGGATTGGTGCCGTGTTCTTTCAGGACCTAGGACCGCAGCAGAGATCTGTGCATGATGCTCTCGAATGCAGAGGAAGCCAGTGAGTCTGCTGCTCCAATCTGTGAGTTTCTAGGCAATGGGGGCTTGGTCAGATACACACATGCCACTAGGGAGTGAAGAGGAGAAACAATGGAACCACATCCATTTTCCTGAACGTTTCTGATTGCTACAAGATTCCACTGAGACAATTCAGAGTCATGTGCACTGCACAGGCGGCATTTGGGCAATATTCTGTAGAGTTCCTGACCGTTTTTATTTTCCATGGGACATCCTAGTTATCAATGAGAAAATCCACTATCGTGGAATCCTGGAGGAGCCTGGATTGATGGCCATTATCAAAGGCAATCTCAATGTAGAAAGATAGGGCTGCCAGTAGCAGCAGTAACAAACAACAGCAGCTTCCAAATAGCCGGTATATGGATATGTTTTCAAACAAGATACAGGATGAGACTATACCATTTATTAGGGCTGTGTATTGGCAACAATCTGGTCATGACACATATCATGATACAGGGGCTACGATTCGATATACTGAAATACTGTAAGCACGGTGATGTATTGCGATTTTTAAAATATATAATTTTACAAAAGCTCAATATGCATAAAATGTGTCATGAAGTGGTGTTCTGATAGACAGAGTGGGAACTACAGAGTATCGATTCACGTTAGAGCAATCTGTGCCACATTTCGATACCTAAGACCCGCCCAGTTAGAAAATAATCAGCGCGGACAGTCAATGATGAGCACTTGTCATTTCATAATAGACACAGACCAGCACGAGCAATGTCCAATGTGTCTAACATGCTTTGTATCCTTTGTTGCCATGTTCACATTAGCCGCTAAGCTAACTAGCATTAGCGGCTAACTAAGCTAAGCTAACCTAGAGTGACTCCACGACCACCAGTTCCATTAGTGAGGAAAGGGGGGTTGGGTGTTATATTGACAAGGCTCGACAACCGAGGTTAAAAAAACTTCACATTTATTCCTAGTGACTGTGACATCACTCGAGTCAACTACGGCATCCAAGAGGCTCAAACTCAAACCTAATACATCACGGCAGTGGAGGCTGAGCCTCTCTCCCTCTCTCTCTACGTTCAATGATTTTAAGTAGCCAAACGTTACACTATTATTTATTATAAATACTAACTGGATGGATAGTTCATGATTAATTTCATTTCATTATCTGAAATATTCTAAAATCATTAAAGGCCCACTTGCATGTTGTATTTTTATTCAATAAACAATGAGACTAGGCCAACGGTGACTTTCATGAAGAAATTGACCCAGTTTTAGCGTTTTTATCAAACATTTTGTCCGCCCAACCACAACGCACGTGGATATTTTAATCCATGGTTCATAACGTGTGTGTGTCATTTTAATGATGACGTCACAGCAGGTGCAGGGCAGCAGGGGGCGCTGAGAATCACAGGCAGGTAGTGGCAGGAAGCAGAGAGCCTTCTTGTTACTACTAGCTGAGGAGCTAGTCTCTGTTTCACCTAACACTATTGCTCTGTGATCATAGCCATTTATCTCTAAAGCTAACCACTATTTGTAAAAGCCACAACTACATTACCATATTTGTAAATACTCATGTAAATCATTGTGTCGTTGTACATATTGTGTATATAACGTTAGTAGCTAGCTAGCTAGCTTGCTAGCCAGCATTCTCGAAACTCCTAACATGCCCCGATTTAAAATGGTTCTCTCCTCTTTGTATACCTTTGTCCTCACAAACAAAGTATTCTGCCAGGGAACTTATGGACACGACAGTAGTAGTAGTTATAAGGCGTTTGAGCTTGTAACGTTAACGTTAGTTAGCTATCGTGGTAGCCCGTTTCGTGACCGAGTGCATCAGTCATGAAAGGGGCTACTATCGTATCAACATGCCGCGACGTGTAGCTTGCTAGCCGGCATGATGCGTGCAGTGCTTTGCCCCACAGGTCTGAGAAGAGGACCTGCACATTTTACTCGTTTCCGAAACTCTTTACATGCCCCGATTTAAAATGGTTCACGACAGAGACATAATGCTAACGTTAACGTTAGCCAGAGCCATATAGCCAGCTTGGTACTATGACCCGCGACAGCCCACAGACCAGTAGCGCTGCTGTACTGAACAACAGGCTGCCTAGTGGTACATGTAGTTCTTTTTTTACGACATTAAAAACCTTATAACTACCTTGTTTCAACCAAAAAATAATGCAGTTGTAGCTGGTCCATCAAAGTCTCTCCGACGATTAAACCCATTTGAGTCTTGTAAGGCGTCCATTTGGATCAAGGAAATGGCTTTCTGCACTCGTCAAACTCCTTGTAGTGGATCAGAAGTAGGGGAAAGTTACCTGCAGTGACGTCACAGCTCTGATAGCGTCTGATACGCTTTTTGATTGGCTCCATACATGTTATTCGTGCATGGACATTTTTAACCCTTTCCGAGTGGAATTTCCGGCGTCAAATGGAAAATAAATAAATAATGAAATTAGATACCAATGATGTAAACTACCCATAATTGAAGAGTAGGGTTTAACCTGCAAGTGGGCCTTTAAGTCTGCTAGTAGGGTTGGGTACCGTTCACATTTGAACCGATACCGGTACCAAACGGTACCTGAACAGTGACATCTCCTTAGCAAATGATCTCAATTCCTTCTATGCGAGGTTTGAGGCTGTGAATAACAACACCAGCCTACAAACCACGGCAATGGGGGGGGGGGGGGTCTGCTGATGGAGACTCAGTGTTCAGGGTAACAGAGCATGAGGTGAGACGGATCTTTAAAAAAGTGAATATCAGGAAGGCAGCAGGACCGGACGGCATCCCCGGCCGCGTCCTAAAAGTCTGTGCCGACCAACTGGCCCCGGTATTCACTGACATCTTCAACCTGTCCTTGGAACAGGCTGTCATCCCCACCTTGCCTCAACGACTACCGCCCTGTAGCCCTCACCTCCATAACCATGAAGTGCTTTGAGAAGCTAGTAAAGGGCTACATCTGTTCCTCCCTCCCCATCAACCTGGACCCTCTGCAATTTGCATACCGCCCCAACAGGTCCACGGAGGACGCCATAGCCCATGTGCTGCACACAGCAGCATCACACCTGGACAAGAGGCAGGGGAACTATGTGAGAATGCTGTTCATCGACTACAGCTCAGCACTCAATACCATAGTCCCCTCCAAACTCATAGCCAAGCTCAGGGACCTGGGCTTGAACAATGACCTCTGCCAGTGGGTCTTGGACTTCCTGACGGGCAGACCCCAGGTGGTAAGAGCCGGCAACTGCACCTCATCATCCATCACGCTCAACATAGGGGCCCCCCAGGGCTGTGTTCTGAGCCCCCTCCTCTACTCCCTGTACACACATGACTGCGTAGCACAGCGGAACAACAACACCATCATCAAATTTGCTGATGACACAGTAGTGGTGGGCCTGATCTCTGACAACGACGAAAGGGCCTACCTGGAAGAGGTAGAGAACCTGTCACAGTGGTGTCAGGAGAACTGCCTCTCCCTGAACGTCAGCAAAACAAAAGAGATGATTGTGGACTTCAGGAGGTCGGGGGTCAAGGACTACAGCCCCCTCAGCATCGACGGGGCACCGGTTGAGAGAGTGAACAGTTTCAAGTACCTCGGAGCCCACATATCCGAGGACTTGACATGGACCACACACATTGACAGTGTTGTGAAGAAGGCACGACAACGCCTCTACTTCCTCAGGCGCCTAAGGAAGTTCCAAGTCAGTCAGAAGATCCTTAGGAACTTCTACTCATGTACAATAGAGAGCATCCTGACCGGCAACATCACCTCCTGGTTTGGGAATAGCACTGCACAAGACCGTAGCAGACTACAAAGAGTGACACGTTCAGCCGAACGCACAATTGGAGGGGGGCTTCCCACCCTCCAGAACATTTACAACAAGCGGTGCAAGGGGAAGGCTAAGAGAATTATTAAGGACTCGAGCCACCCGAACAACTGCCTCTTTGAACTGCTGCGGTCAGGCAAGCGATACCGGAGTCTTAAGGCGAGCACAGAAAGACTCAGAAGAAGCTTCTATCCCCAGGCCATCAGGCTGCTAAACGAACAATAATCACTATGCAACAACCATCAAATGCACACAGCACACACACCCACACACTCACTCAAACAACACACTGCAGCACCCACTCTCCACACTTTAGATCACACAAACACACTTACACTTTATATTTATTGATAAAGGATTTGCACTACAACTCGTACACCTACTGTGAATTGTACCTAAATTGCACCTCGTCCCATTTCTCCATTCCTGCCTTGCACTATATAGTATTGTATATTAGTACACTGCACAGTATTGTATATTGTATGGTAACTACGTCTATTCTGCATCGAACATTGTACATATGTCTAAACTGAACACTGTGACCTAATTTTTTTACTTCTAATTTTACTATGTTATTTTATTTCATACTTATCTTGTCTTGCACAGTCTCTGGAGCGCAACAGTAAGAAGCATTTTGTATAAAAGTATTCTGTACTTCTGTATGACAACTATTAAAGAAACTTGAAACTTGAACTTTTTTCTGTACTTTAGTCTCAAAATTTAATCTACCTACCTCAGTTGTAAAAAGAAAAAATCCAAACTTCTAATTATTTATCATCATTATTATTATATATTTTTTTATTATATTATAAATAGTTATTTTCTGTTTCAGTTTAAATTCAGTTAAAATGTTCAGTTTCAGTTCAATTCAGTTATTCTTTTTAATAGAATGATTTCAAAGGGTATTGCACATAAATAGGCACTTCAGAATCTGAAGTTCAGAAAATCCTTCAGAACGTTGATTGGCTCAGCTGACAGACAATAAATCAAAATGACACCATTCACCATCGTACCCTATAATAACAGCATTGCATTGGCCCATCAACCGGCTTTAATAAACAAACAGAAACAGTAGCATGTGAATCTTTTAGATCAAGTAGGCTATGAAAATTAGGCTGCCTCTAAATATAAAAAGGAACTAAATAAGAATAGTTTGCTTCAATTAAAAAAAAAAGTATTTTATAAAATATATATATATAACGGTATATATATTTTTTTTTATATATATATTAAAAAAAGTCTACTCCGACATGAAAATCTAATGTGGAGACGGGCATCGACTATTCGAATATTCTATCTCATCCCTAGTTAATATATAATATTGCAGCGAGAGTTAATTAATAAAAAGAATTAAAAGTACCGGATTCGGTACCCATCCCTAGCTATCAGCCATCCTCCCTTTGTGCGTGTGTGTGTGTGTGCGTGTGTGCGCGCACGTCCCATCTCTCGTCTTTGGAAAGACCAGATGAGGTCAGAGGAGTTTGATTGTATTTACTGAGGATGGCCAGATAATGTTGATATTTAAACTTAAATAATAATACATAATAAATGTATACATGATCATGCAACATTAAAAAATCATTGTAGGAACGGTTTGGGAGGGGAGGTAGGGAGGGGTTTTAGTTTGTGTGGTGTGATAACAATGTTTAAATTGAGAAGTTTAGACTTTAGTTTAACAACAGAAATACATTTTTTGTTATAATGAAAGTATCGGAAAAGGGTGCCGTCGGGTACCGGTATCGGTTCAAATGTGAACGGTACCCAACCCTAGACATCACCATGGTGGCATCCTTCATTGGCTTGATTCAGCCTTGCAGTGTGAAGTTATCCCGGCTTTAACTCTTTCTAACCTGAAAGGACTGCTGCACATATGGTACAGATTTGTACTGCATGCAGGGCGGCTACGTGGCGTAGTGGGCAAGGCACTAGCCACGAAATGCTGGAGACGCTGGGCTCGTCAGTTCGAGCCCAGCGCTCCACATTTGCTTTCAGTTTAGCTGGTCGTCCTTACTAATACACATTGGCCGTATTAGGGGGTGGGAAACTGATGGGTGGGGATCGGGCGTTGTGGACAGCGACTCCTACAGGTCGGTTGGTGCGCCTGCGCAGTAGAATCAGGAAGTGTCGGGGGCAGCGTGAGCCTCCCACGCGTTACTCCTCGCCACTGAGAGATCGAGCTGCGCAGGTGAAAAGATGCGACTGCTGTTACCTCAAGTACCGGAGGGGACTTGTGCTATGTATGACTTAGTCCACATTGCAGCCGGCTTGTGGGAGGCAAGAAACAGCGTCCGTGACAGGGGAGGGTTGAATTGGATGATACGAAATTGGGATGGGAGAAAATATAGAAAATGGGAGAAAAGGTGGATCAAAAAAAAAAGATTTGTACTGCATGCAGAAAGCTGCATGGTTTTTGGTCAATTTTTTCCTTCCAGATCCGATTCCGATACCTAAGCTTTGGGTATCGGCCGATACCGATACTGATCCGATACCAGTGCATACATTTAAAAATATATATAATTATATTGTATAAATTATAAAACTTATTTAATTTTTTTTTCAGCTACAGCTACTGTTTTATATATATACTGTTTTTTTAGTAATAACTAGAAAGTAGGGCTGTAACGATGCGACCTCACAGCGATTAATTTCGATTACGATTATTCAGGCATCGATTCAATCAATGCATCATGAAATCTCTTCATTTGACCACGATTCAATTCGATCAGTTAATTCCCCAAAAGATTTTGAATACACAAATGTGGCTGGGGGAACTGATTCACTCAGCATGAATGGACTATAGGTCAATAAGAACAATACACACTTTTTTTTTTATTTAAATATATATATATATATTCCTTTTTTAATTTAGATTATAATCGATTTTAACATTTTCAAATCGATGCAGTTGAATCGTCACATTAGAATCGATGCATTTCGATTAATCAATGCATCGTTACACCCCTACTAGAAAGTAATGGTATTTACAACAGGTGATTGTATAGATTAGTATTAGTATCATTAATTGACAACTATGCTCAATGAGTTCACCCACAGAACGGTTGGTTCCGCACAGACGGTATATACGTTGTTGCACTTCCTATCCAGCCTGCTCCGGTTCAGTTAGCTAGTAGCAGAGGCGGTATATACGTTGTTGCACTTCCTATCCAGCCTGCTCCGGTTCAGTTAGCTAGTAGCAGAGACGGTATATACGTTGTTGCACTTCCTATCCAGCCTGCTCCGGTTCAGTTAGCTAGTAGCAGAGACGGTATATACGTTGTTGCACTTCCTATCCAGCCTGCTCCGGTTCAGTTAGCTAGTAGCAGAGGCTCTGGCTAGTAGTAATGTGTATGTTGTGATTTTTAATGCACAATAAATATTCAACATTCTGTTTTGAGACTCCGCCTCAGACTCTTATCCTTTGGCACTAAAAGCTAAACATTGTCACCGGTATGGCTGTCCGCATTATGTCATTATTTGCGTGCGAGAGGTCGATCAGTAATGACACTTAGGTTAGCCACGTTAATGTGAGCTAGATGGAAATAATGTAACGTTACGTTACTGGTGAAAGTGATTTACCTTGGAATACTCCTTTGCCAACTTGCTGTACTTTGCTTGCAGGTCTGCAGCCATTATTGCTGGATTATGAATAGTCCCAACTTTAGCCAAGGTAACGTTAAGCTAAAACTAGCTCTTCAGCTAATGCTAACACCAGCAAGCGAACACATCAGAGCTCCCCGTCACACCGCTCTGTCGGGATGATGGCATTTAAGAAAGTATACTGCTGTTAAAATGACAAACAGCATTGACACTTTAATTCACAGTCGATTAAAAACACGTTTGTTTTATAATGCACACTCTCAGCAGGAGGATACCGCACGTGTTGTTGAATGACGTCATATGGTATCGGAGCATAGAATTGAAGCGTACTCGCCGATACCAGCATTTTAGGCTGTATCGGAGGCATTTCCGATACTGGTATCGGTATCGGAACAACTCTACTCTGTCCCGATACCAGTATCGGGTCCCATACGGTGCTCATGCATTCGTAAAACTACTCCTATACTACAACTCAGTGCCATGTTTGTTCATGAAAAATACAAAGTTGAATGTTAAGGATTTTATTATATTTATTTTATTTGAACTTAAAATGTCAGCAAAAGCGTCATTATCTAATTTGTTACAGTCAGAAAGTGAGGAACATTTGATGAAAATAAAACATGTTTTCAAAGTCATTGTTAGAACTGTAACGGTACCATTAAGTACTCATATCGGTATTCGGTATCGGCAAGATAAAAAAGGCGGCCCAGAGTTTGCTTGTTTGGTCCACACCAGAGTTCCAATGAGCTTTCACACTACCCCAAACCAAACCTGTCCCACAAACTGGGGCTTCAGCTAAAATGGACAAAAGAGATCAGGCGTAAAAGCATGCCAAGACCAAACAAACGGATTAATGGACCAATCGACTATAGAGGCCTACTTTTGGGTCCGTTTGGTGGTGCGTATTGTCAACACCAAAGCGCTCTCACTCAGTTGATCGTCAACACCAAGCGCTCTCACTCAGTTGATCGTCAACACCAAGCGCTCTCACTCAGTTTGTTGTCAACACCAAGCGCTCTCACTCAGTTGATCGTCAACACCAAGCGCTCTCACTCAGTTTGTTGTCAACACCAAGCGCTCTCACTCAGTTTGTCGTCAACACCAAGCGCTCTCTCTCAGTTTGTTGTCAACACCAAGCGCTCTCACTCAGTTTGTCGTCAACACCAAGCGCTCTCTCTCAGTTTGTTGTCAACACCAAGCGCTCTCTCTCAGTTTGTTGTCAACACCAAGCGCTCTCTCTCAGTTTGTTGTCAACACCAAGCGCTCTCACTCAGTTTGTTGTCAACACCAAACGCTCTCACTCAGTTTGTCGTCAACACCAAGCGCTCTCTCTCAGTTTGTTGTCAACACCAAGCGCTCTCACTCAGTTTGTTGTCAACACCAAGTGCTCTCACTCAGTTTGTTGTCAACACCAAGCGCTCTCTCTCAGTTTGTTGTCAACACCAAGCGCTCTCACTCAGTTTGTTGTCAACACCAAGCGCTCTCACTCAGTTTCTTGTCGACACCAAGCGCTCTCACTCAGTTTGTTGTCAACACCAAGTGCTCTCTCTCAGTTTGTTGTCAACACCAAATGCTCTCACTCAGTTTGTTGTCAACACCAAGTGCTCTCTCTCAGTTTGTTGTCAACACCAAGCGCTCTCACTCAGTTTCTTGTCAACACCAAGTGCTCTCACTCAGTTTCTTGTCAACACCAAGCGCTCTCTCTCAGTTTGTTGTCAACACCAAGCGCTCTCTCTCAGTTTGTTGTCAACACCAAGCGCTCTCTCTCAGTTTGTTGTCAACACCAAGCGCTCTCACTCAGTTTGTCGTCAACACCAAGCGCTCTCTCTCAGTTTGTTGTCAACACCAAGCGCTCTCACTCAGTTTGTCGTCAACACCAAGCGCTCTCTCAGTTTGTTGTCAACACCAAGCGCTCTCACTCAGTTTGTTGTCAACACCAAGTTCTCTCTCTCAGTTTGTCGTCAACACCAAGTGCTCTCACTCAGTTTGTTGTCAACACCAAGTGCTCTCACTCAGTTTGTTGTCAACACCAAGTGCTCTCACTCAGTTTGTTGTCAACACCAAGCGCTCTCACTCAGTTTGTCGTCAACACCAAGTGCTCTCACTCAGTTTGTTGTCAACACCAAGTGCTCTCACTCAGTTTGTCGTCAACACCAAGCGCTCTCTCTCAGTTTGTTGTCAACACCAAGCGCTCTCTCTCAGTTTGTTGTCAACACCAAGCGCTCTCTCTCAGTTTGTTGTCAACACCAAGCGCTCTCACTCAGTTTGTTGTCAACACCAAGCGCTCTCTCTCAGTTTGTTGTCAACACCAAGTGCTCTCACTCAGTTTGTTGTCAACACCAAGCGCTCTCACTCAGTTTGTTGTCAACACCAAGTGCTCTCACTCAGTTTGTTGTCGACACCAAGTGCTCTCACTCAGTTTGTTGTCGACACCAAGCGCTCTCACTCAGTTTGTTGTCAACACCAAGTGCTCTCTCTCAGTTTGTTGTCAACACCAAGCGCTCTCACTCAGTTTGTTGTCAACACCAAGCGCTCTCTCTCAGTTTGTTGTCAACACCAAGCGCTCTCTCTCAGTTTGTTGTCAACACCAAGCGCTCTCTCAGTTTGTTGTCAACACCAAGCGCTCTCTCAGTTTGTTGTCAACACCAAATGCTCTCACTCAGTTTGTCGTCAACACCAAGCGCTCTCACTCAGTTTGTTGTCAACACCAAGCGCTCTCTCTCAGTTTGTTGTCAACACCAAGCGCTCTCTCAGTTTGTTGTCAACACCAAATGCTCTCACTCAGTTTGTTGTCAACACCAAATGCTCTCTCTCAGTTTGTTGTCAACACCAAGCGCTCTCTCTCAGTTTGTCGTCAACACCAAATGCTCTCACTCAGTTTGTTGTCAACACCAAGTGCTCTCTCTCAGTTTGTTGTCAACACCAAGCGCTCTCTCTCAGTTTGTTGTCAACACCAAGCGCTCTCACTCAGTTTGTTGTCAACACCAAGCGCTCTCACTCAGTTTGTTGTCAACACCAAGCGCTCTCACTCAGTTTGTTGTCAACACCAAGTGCTCTCACTCAGTTTGTTGTCAACACCAAGCGCTCTCACTCAGTTTGTTGTCAACACCAAGCGCTCTCTCTCAGTTTGTTGTCAACACCAAGCGCTCTCACTCAGTTTGTCGTCAACACCAAGTGCTCTCTCTCAGTTTGTTGTCAACACCAAGCGCTCTCTCTCAGTTTGTTGTCAACACCAAGCGCTCTCACTCAGTTTGTCGTCAACACCAAGCGCTCTCACTCAGTTTGTTGTCAACACCAAGCGCTCTCACTCAGTTTGTTGTCAACACCAAGCGCTCTCACTCAGTTTGTTGTCAACACCAAGTGCTCTCTCTCAGTTTGTTGTCAACACCAAGCGCTCTCTCTCAGTTTGTTGTCAACACCAAGCGCTCTCTCTCAGTTTGTTGTCAACACCAATCGCTCTCACTCAGTTTGTTGTCAACACCAAGCGCTCTCACTCAGTTTGTTGTCAACACCAAGTGCTCTCACTCAGTTTGTTGTCAACACCAAGTGCTCTCTCAGTTTGTTGTCAACACCAAGTGCTCTCTCTCAGTTTGTTGTCAACACCAAGCGCTCTCTCTCAGTTTGTTGTCAACACCAAATGCTCTCTCTCAGTTTGTTGTCAACACCAAGCGCTCTCACTCAGTTTGTTGTCGACACCAAGCGCTCTCTCTCAGTTTGTTGTCAACACCAAGTGCTCTCTCTCAGTTTGTTGTCAACACCAAGCGCTCTCACTCAGTTTGTTGTCGACACCAAGCGCTCTCTCTCAGTTTGTTGTCAACACCAAGCGCTCTCACTCAGTTTGTTGTCAACACCAAGCGCTCTCACTCAGTTTGTTGTCAACACCAAGCGCTCTCACTCAGTTTGTTGTCAACACCAAGTGCTCTCACTCAGTTTGTTGTCAACACCAAGTGCTCTCACTCAGTTTGTTGTCAACACCAAGTGCTCTCACTCAGTTTGTTGTCAACACCAAGCGCTCTCACTCAGTTTGTTGTCAACACCAAGCGCTCTCACTCAGTTTGTTGTCAACACCAAGCGCTCTCACTCAGTTTGTTGTCAACACCAAGTGCTCTCTCTCAGTTTGTTGTCAACACCAAGTGCTCTCTCTCAGTTTGTTGTCAACACCAAGTGCTCTCTCTCAGTTTGTTGTCAACACCAAGCGCTCTCTCTCAGTTTGTTGTCAACACCAAATGCTCTCACTCAGTTTGTTGTCAACACCAAGTGCTCTCTCTCAGTTTGTTGTCAACACCAAGCGCTCTCACTCAGTTTGTTGTCAACACCAAGCGCTCTCTCTCAGTTTGTTGTCAACACCAAATGCTCTCTCTCAGTTTGTTGTCAACACCAAGCGCTCTCTCTCAGTTTGTTGTCAACACCAAGCGCTCTCACTCAGTTTGTTGTCAACACCAAGTGCTCTCACTCAGTTTGTTGTCGACACCAAGTGCTCTCTCTCAGTTTGTTGTCAACACCAAGCGCTCTCACTCAGTTTGTTGTCAACACCAAGCGCTCTCACTCAGTTTGTTGTCAACACCAAGCGCTCTCTCTCAGTTTGTTGTCAACACCAAGCGCTCTCACTCAGTTTGTTGTCAACACCAAGCGCTCTCTCTCAGTTTGTCGTCAACACCAAGCGCTCTCTCTCAGTTTGTTGTCAACACCAAGCGCTCTCTCTCAGTTTGTTGTCAACACCAAGTGCTCTCTCTCAGTTTGTTGTCAACACCAAGCGCTCTCACTCAGTTTGTTGTCAACACCAAGTGCTCTCTCTCAGTTTGTTGTCAACACCAAGCGCTCTCTCTCAGTTTGTTGTCAACACCAAGCGCTCTCTCTCAGTTTGTTGTCAACACCAATCGCTCTCACTCAGTTTGTTGTCAACACCAAGCGCTCTCACTCAGTTTGTTGTCAACACCAAGTGCTCTCACTCAGTTTGTTGTCAACACCAAGTGCTCTCTCAGTTTGTTGTCAACACCAAGTGCTCTCTCTCAGTTTGTTGTCAACACCAAGTGCTCTCTCTCAGTTTGTTGTCAACACCAAGCGCTCTCTCTCAGTTTGTTGTCAACACCAAGCGCTCTCACTCAGTTTGTCGTCAACACCAAGTGCTCTCTCTCAGTTTGTTGTCAACACCAAGTGCTCTCACTCAGTTTGTTGTCAACACCAAGCGCTCTCACTCAGTTCATTTGCGGGTTTCACTGCTGGAAGCCATTTATTGATGAAATGAATGCGCTAGTTAAGTGACGTTGGTGGTAAATATCTTTTTTTTATCTACTTTTTCTCCCCATTTTTCTCCTGTACCCAATTTCGCATTGTCCAATTCTACCCTCCCCTGTCTCGAACGTTGTTAGGCCATGCCTCCCACTAGCCGGCTGCAATGTGGACGAAGCCTTGCATCACGTGTCCCCTCCGGTGACCAGGGTACAAAATAGTTACACGCCCAGCGCCACTGGCTTGTAGATTTATTCTTTGGCAATTAGAATTTAAGGTCTGCCCGCCACCTGGCGGCTAACAAAATACACTGCATCTACCGCTTCTCCTCCAATCCACTCCCTCCAGGCCGCTCACAGTGGTTTAACACTGATGTAATATACTACATGTAGTACAATGCCAAAGCAACAGATGGCAATGTACAAACATGAAGGCCATTTTCAACCAATGAGAAGGGTGAACCGGTGATATCCTGTTCAGGCTTTGTCACTCACATTCTGTTAGAAAAAGTTGACGCCATTGTTGTTGTCATTAGCTTACATGCTAACGTTAATGGCAGCGACCATAGCATTGTGGCTAGGCTAGCTATCATCGCTTAATAGAGCTAGTGAATGGATAAACAACGTTATTTAACATTGCAGAATGGGTACAATTACAATGCGGCTCAATACAAACAATTATTAAGGGGCCCAGGGGGTGTAGACTGTTGTAGTTTGAGCTAATTTACACCATGCTCCAAAAAAAAATCTGCCAAGCGATGTGCCGCGGGGAGCGCTCGATTCAAGGTGAGCGGTGAGCGAGCGGAGAGCGGCTTGGGGGCGGGGTCAACATGAGCGATTAGCGGAGCAATTCGTTTCCTTATATCGCTTCCTCAGGGTTCCAACTTGTGTTGACAAAATGCGCTCTCTCTCTAGACTAGAAAGGTGCACTCAGTAGAGCACAGATGTCCGCCAGGGCGGCAGCCACACATAATAATAATAATAGATTGGATTTGTAATGCACTTTTTGTTCACTGGGATCCCAAAGTGCTACACTACATGGTTAAAACAGTTAAAAAAAATTGAAATAAAATGTGTGTCCTGACCCCACTTCTATGTTTCAATAAATTATTTGCATTTAAAACTATTAACGCTGACTCATTCCTTCAGTCCACTCAATTATGCTAATATTCCTTATGTTGTTTATGATATTAATTGAAAATAGCATATGAGAGTATTATATGTAATAATAACACATGGCGATATAATAAAAAGCCATTTATAATTTTTGGCTAGTAAAAAATCTGCCCGGCTTGTACTTTTAAAAATCTACCAGCCAAATGGCTGGTAAGTCAAAAAGTTAAGTTTGTTCCCTGCCGGTGACTATCGAATAGCAATTTTGTGAGTTTTACCCATCTCTATCTTCTACAACATGTTAGACATGTCATGGACACACTTCAAGTTTCTTTAATAGTTGTCATACAGAAGTACAGAATACTTTTATACAAAATGCTTCTTTCTGTTACGCTCCAGAGACTGTGCTAGACAAAAGATAAGTATGAAATAAAATAGTATAGCATGTAAAAATTTAAGTAAAAAATAGAAGTCACGTACGTAGACAGTGTTCAGTATATACATATGTACAATGTTCAATGCAGAATAGAAGTAACTGAGTTACCATACAATATACAATATACTAATATACAATACTATATAGTGCAAAGCAGAAATGGGATGAGGTACAATTTAGGTACAATTTACAGTAAGGTGTACTGAGGTATGGGTTGTAGTGCAAATCCTTTACCAATAAATATAAAGTGTGTTTAGGTGTTCTAAAGTGTGGAGAGTGGGTGCTGCAGTGAGTTGTTACTGGAGGCTTCATGGCAGTCCAGTAATTATGCTCAGGGTTCATCCCATGACTGTACTCCACCCAACTCTATTCCACAATCCTTCCTCAAATAGATAGAAACATCATTCCTACTCAAATGTACATTATTAAACAGTCATTTTGCATGCATGTCATTAAATGGCTGACAAAAAAGTTTGATGCGTGAGAGCTAGAAAGCCAGCATGTAACCATTACAAAAGTAATTACCATGATACACTGGGAAGGGACCTCTATTCCAGTTATATGACATTTTAAACTTAGTGTGGTCACTTGCCTTCCTTACTAAAAAGTAACTAAATACTAAATGTGAGATTACTTTATTATTATCTTCTGAAATATTCTGGTGAGTTTGCATGAGTCAATACTGACGGCTCAGTCATATTCAACAACAATAAACCTGATCAAATTCAATAATAATTAAATGTCTCTTTCAGCTTGATGTTGATATTTCCTTTTAACATGATGAAGCACAGACCGCTCTCCGTAGAAGCCGTAAAGGGTTCGAGTTGAGTAGAATGATATGAACAAGTGGACTGAGATCAGAGCTGAACCAGAATAGGATCAGCGTTCTCTTTCAGAATTTAGGACAATATGAATACAAGGAGGACCAGGTTTGTTTAAAAGGGGACTACATGTGAAAACACCCCATATAGTCTCTCTGGAGTCTGGACAGAGTCTACAGAAGCACAAAAGAGTAGATATAAGATAGTAATACTAATTTCTCAGGGACATGGTTCTATTTATCTGTAGGCACATATTGCCGTTTCTATCATAACCATTACTCGACTTCAGTTCATACAGAGAGCAGGTGCATATGAGCTCTCCCACAGCTATACCAGCCTTTACATCAATATAACACTGGAGAAACGACGCATAGCAGCCATAGCCGCCTAATCATCAGAAACTATAACGTTATAGTATAGTTTAAATCATTTGGCGTCATATCCCACAGTCTATTCATTCCATTCACGTCACGGATACATTTCCAGTTTCATAACGACTTGAAACTGCCATCATCATCACCACCAGGACAAAGCCCAGTGAGGGGACGGCTCTCTCTCTCACGTCACGTTTAAAAGTTAATGGGGAAGCAACTTCCAACTACTAGTGTCGGGAGATGATATTTAAAATCACCCTCTCGCCTTAAAAATAACACTTTTAATCGTTTTAATTGTGCGTTCGTATTTTCACCGACTGACTTGTATAAGTCCCCACCGCCACTGTTCGGTCGGCACTAGACAATAAAAGTGACAGAGCAGCCAGGGGCGGACGCAGGTCTTTGTCTGTGGCTGCTGCCCCCGGCCCCCCCCCCTCCCATGGCCCCCCTCTAACTACACGCGGGTCGCGTGTATCGCTTCCGCAACGGAATTCGGTTTCCGGGTTCCCCTGATTGGCCGCGAGTGGCCGTCGCGGCCAATCAGGGGAACCCGGAAACCGAATTCCGTTGCGGAAGCGATACACGCAGTCGGGTCCCCCACACATATTGAAAGTCGGACCTTGCTAGAAGAAGCCACCAAAACAAGACTATTTTTAAAACACATTACAGTATTAATAACAGATGGGAGTTCCCCTCGTTCATTCACAAATATTAAAAAAAGGAAGCGACCCAGAATAATCCCACCCCACTCAGTTGTTTTCTGACTGAGTTTGAGGGGGTAGCAGTAGTAGCCTCGAACTCTGCTATAGCCTCGAACTCAACACACTAACAATAATAGGCTCTTTTTAATACCAACTGGGTTAACAACACATATTCAAATAACTACCACTTGTAAAAATATCAGGATTTTCCGATGCTTTAAAAACATAAATAGTTGAACTGGTAATTCCCTCTCCAATGACTGCACTTTGAGAAATCAATCAACTTCAAAACACGACCCCCCCCCCCCCCCCACACACACACACTCCACCAAATGCGATTCAAATAGTCCATTTCGAACCTTTTTGGCTTTCTAAATCCCATATTTGCCATGTTCTGTGTGAACATGTTTGTTCATTTATTAATAATAATAAATCAAATACTAATGTATTTAATCATTTAACCCGAAAACGTTAACTCCGAGAAGTGACATAACGTTATAATAATTATAATCGTCATCATCGACCCCCCCACGGGAGACTCTTCTTGACTAACGTGGGGGCAGAACGCGTGAGGTTAAAGGAACACGCCGACATCTTCTCCACTGGGTCAGACAAGAAGGTAGACTATAGATACAAATCCCCTCTGTGCGTTCGGTGGGAAGCTACCCGGCTGCAAGCTAGCCTAGCACAGCACAAATTAACGGAAATGGATACGGACCACTAGCCCTATCTTAAAACTCCGGGATAAGTGTTTTTGGCCAACATCTATACAGGCTAGTGGTCCGTATCCGCTTTCATTAATTTGTGCTCCGCCGGACAGCTTCCCACTGAACACACAGAGGAGACTGGCATCTATCTTCTGGTCCGACTCTGGAGAAGAAGAGACTGAAGCGCATTTCATATCATGTCGGCGTGTTCCTTTAAATAACAACCACCCGGCGTTTCTCACTGAAATATAATAAATGAATCCAAACCGAATACATCGGTCACTTCTCTCCTCTCGCGCCCTCTCTTTCCTGGCTGAGCTTTGTCCAATTATATACTTTGAAGTCCTTTTTTTGTGTGTTTTGTTTCCCTTTACGTTGCTACTCACTACTAACGTTGGATGCTAACAGCAGCTAGCCCCTGTAGCCTCGGCGTTACGCGGAGTTGGACGCGGACACGGAGACACAGCGCCGCGTGACAGACAGCCGTTACCTGCGCGTCGCTGCTTGAGGTCCGTCTTGCCTCCGCTCCAAACTTATCTACGGTGTATAGTCCTCCGCGGCGTGTAGTCCTCCTCGCGACGGTAATGGATCATCTGGACGTCGTCATCTACAAACGGCCGCTTAATTCCCCCCTAATTGATGATGACCACCGCTGCTGTGTGTACAATGAACTGAACAGATAGGCAGCCGTGTGTGAGCGCGCGCGCGTGCGAGTGTGTATGACTCCCTGTGTGTGTGTGTGTGTGTGCCGGGGAGACATACAACACCCCGAGAACAGAGGTGGACATCCGCCCCCAGATCCGTTCGCCTCTCCCAACTAGACTACTGTAATTCCGATTGGCAAAAAAATAGTCCTAGAAAACTGTGACTTCTGTGTTGTTGTTGTTGTTGCTGTTGTTGTTGTTGTTGAATCACGTGATTGTTGTTTCTTGGCAAACTGATACGTGGTTTGATTAATTGTGCAGTCTTTTTTTAAATATTATATTCTAATGAAAGCCTTTGGTTAGAAAACCACTTGATTTGATCAATGATCTTTATGTGTTGTTCATCTTACTAAAATAGTAAAACTATGATTATTTTTCACCAATAATAGCTAGTTTCGGCCAATAATGCGCCAATTATCAAAATCCCATAAATTAGGAACTACTTGCCAGTATGTTGGCGGAGTGATTCGTCAGCTGTGCATCTTTGTGCTAAGGCTGTCTGTCCAGACTTGCACTGATGTGTGCATGGTAGAGAAAAGGACAGGATAGTAGTACAATTGGGGGGGGGGGGGGGTGCATTCATGCGCGTGTGCGTTCATGCGCGTGTGCGTTCATGCGCTCCATCAATGCATGTGTGTGTGTGTTTTTTCAAAGTTGTATATATATTCATTTTTTTGCATGTTTGTCCACATGCAAATTGTAGGTCTCTCTCTCTCTCTCTCTCTCTCTCTCTGCCTCCCACTCCCTCCCTCCTACCACTTTCTTGGTTTGTGTGTGCGCATTCATGCATGCATTTTAGTGTACGTGGGCTTGTGCACGACCACATCCATGCACAGGTGTGTATGTGTGTGTAGAATAGGGTATGGGTGGATTCATTCATCTCATTGCTACAATAGGATTTAGAGAGTTGATGTTGGTCACACACACAAACAAACAAACCAACCACCATCAGTGCACCAACCCACCCACACATCCACTGACCCACTCATATGCACATACACACATTATTCTGTCTGCTATGAAAACATGATGCACGGCCTGTTACATACATCACCAGCACTTGTGGCATTACCCCCCCCCCCCCCCCCCACACACACACACACACATATTCTCTCTCTCTCCCTCTCTCTCACAAACACCAGCTCTGTCACCATCTCTCTATATCTTTCACCCCCATCCACCCATCTCTCTCTCTTTTTCTTTTATCCCCCACCTCTCTCATCTCTCTCCCACTCTGCTCTCTCCCCAGTATATTGCTATCTCTGTCTCTCTCCCCCTCCCCCCTCTCTCTCCCCAGTATATTGCTTTTTCTGCCCCCCCCCCCCTCTCTCCCCCTGTCTCTTCTGATTCAAAGTGTAGGATTCTAGTCTTCTCTCTGTCCTCTCTCCTCTCCTCTCTCTCCAATCTTGTCCCCTCTCTCTCTCTCTTTCTATCTTTATCCATCTACATTCTTCATTCTCCATCTCTCTCTCTCTCTCTTTCTTTCTTTCTCTCTCCCTTTGTGGTAGTCATCATGTGACATTCCCTCCCTCCTTTCTTTCTCTCACCCGCCTCTCCCTGTGACTCTGTCTCTGTCCTCCTTTCACTCTATCTCCATCTCTCCTACTGACATCGTCCCTCTGTGTCCCCTCTCTATCTCTCCTTCTCTACATCCCTCCTCCCTCTCTCTCATTCCAAACTCTCTCTTTCTTTCCCTCTCACATACTCTCTTTCTTTTCTCCACATCCTATACCCACTGTCTCACCCTCTCTTGCCTTCTCTCTATTCTTTCCCCCTTACCTCCTCATCCATCTCTCTCACTCATCTCACTCCCTCTCTCACTCACTCACTCACTCACTCTCTCACTCACTCATCTCTCTCACTCATCTCACTCCCTCTCTCACTCACTCACTCACTCACTCACTCTCTCACTCACTCATCTCACTCACTCATCTCACTCACTCTCTCACTCAATCATTCAGTCATCTCACTCACTCTCTCACTCCTGCACTCTCTCACTCAATCATTCAGTCATCTCACTCACTCTCTCACTCCTGCACTCACTCCCTCTCACTCCCTCTCTCTCACTCATCTCACTCCCTCTCTCTCACTCACTCACTCCCTCGCTCACTCACTCACTCATCTCACTCCCTCTCTCTCACTCACTCACTCTCTCACTCCTGCACTCACTCCCTCTCACTCACTCACTCTCTCACTCCTGCACTCACTCCCTCTCACTCACTCACTCACTCACTCCCACTCACTCACTCCATCATCTCACTCACTCAGTCATCTCACTCACTCCATCATCTCACTCACTCACTCACTCACTCACTCACTCACTCACTCACTCACTCACTCACTCACTCACTCACTCACTTACTCCGTCATCTTACTCACTCACTCACTCACTCATCTCACTCAATCCTTCACTCACTCATCTCATTCTTCATCACCCCTTTCTTTCTTTCTTTCTTTCTTTCTTTCTTTCTTTCTTTCTTTCTTTCTTTCTTTCTTTCTTTCTTTCTTTCTTTCTTTCTTTCTTTCTTTCTTTCTTTCTTTCTTTCTTTCTTTCTTTCTTTCTTTCTTTCTTTCATCTCACGATGACAGCCCCCCATACTAATGTACATTACAATGCACTACTGCTCTTTTGCACTCTGGTTAGATGCTAACTACATTTCGTTGTACTCTGTACTTGACAATAAAGTTGAATCTAATGATCTAATAGCATTTGATCACTGAGCTGTAATTAACACAACACAAGGATTCATTGTCCCAGATGACATATTCAAACTCATTCACTCTCAGTAACTGTCAAACTAAATTAACGTGTGCAAACCCGTTTTAGAGTTTTCGGATGTGTGTGAGATTATGTGCAAAATCTGCATTGTTTTATTTTGGTGAAGTGCCCCTTTAAGAATCCACATGTCTGTTATCCCTGTACATCACTCTCTCCTAAATCTAGAGAATCCGAGGAACAACTAAATGTGTGACGTTACCTGGATGCGTGTTGCTTTCTAACAGCGGAGGAGGTGCAAGAATGTGACAATGTGACCATGTGACGCGGCAGCGCGAGAGAGCGGCAGTGCGGAAATAGGCTGTCTATTGCCATTCGCTAAGACAAACGCTAACCTTAACCAGCTCCTTAACAGCGCCTAAACTTAACCCTTCTAACCTTAACCAACTCCAAAACAATGCCTAACCTTAACCTTAACCTTAACCTTAACCATGCCTAACCTTAACCTTAACCTTAACCATAGAAAGAATATTGCCATTCTCTAAGACAAACTCTAACCTTAACCAGCTCCTTAACAGCGCCTAAACTTAACCGTTCTAACCTTAACCAACTCCGAAACAATGCCTAACCTTAACCTTACCTTACCTTAACCATGCCTAACCTTAACCGGCGAAAGAATACACGTTAAAAAAAAACGGTTGCCGCGCCTGCCGCAGGGCGTGTCGCAGCCAATCAGGGAAAACGCGGAAGCAACGGCAGCACTGCTCCGCTGTTAATAAGCAATAGGCTACGTGGATGTAAAACCTTGGGTTGCTCCACTGGTACTGACTCATTGGTCTCATAATCAGAGTTGAAAGTAATGAGATTATGTCACTGAGTTGTTGTAACCCAAGTGATTAGATCACTAATAGCCATTTTTCAGTGGGTCACCTATAGACTGTAACTAATTACATTTAGAAAGTCACCTTCTCTCAATCCTGCTGACCTCATATTTCTACTGTATTTGCTTCCTCCCTGTTTCCCTTTATAACCTTCCTCTCTCTCATTTCTCTCTCTCCTCTCCATCTCCCCTCCCCCCTCTCTCCTCCTCTCTTCCCCTCTTCTCTCCTCTTCCTTCTTCACACCCTCTCCTCCTCCTTCTCATCTCTCTCTCCTTCTTTTTCTCTCTCTATTTCTGGGCCTCATCCCAATTTACAGTCCTCCCCCCTTATTGGGTTTCTCACTCCATGTTTTTTTTGTTTTACCCCCCGCTGACATTGTTACCTACTGCCTCCCTTCCCTGACCATCATC
>NC_140165.1:114603973-114688973 GCF_963971535.1 Notolepis coatsorum
AAAACCCTCTACCACTCCTGTGTGGTTCATTCTGTATAGCTGTGTGTTTATCTACTGTATCTTTCGGTCTTTCTGTGTTTACAAAAAAAACAAAAAAACGGTGTATCTGTCTCTCTGCCTGTGTGTGTGTGTGTGTGTGCAGGGGCGGACCTAGCACATTTGGCGCCCTAGGCGAGTTTCACCATATATTAAATTTTTTTTGTAATTTATTTTTTATGGCTTTTGCCTCTTCATAGTTCTCTAACGTTCGTCTTTCTTTCCTCAACGCTCAATTCTATAAACACTTGACCGATACCCATCAATGCACAGCGCTCTAGCATGTTCTGACTGTGAACACCTAAAGCTGAGGCTCAGACCGACCGACCGTTTTAGATTTTTGGCTCATTTTCCCTTATGTTAGAATTTTTTTTATGTAAAAATAATGGTTGCAGATATAGAGGGGGGCGCCAAAACTGCACAGAGATTATTTTTTTTTTGCGCCCCCCCCTCTGGGTGGCGCTCTAGGCGACCGCCTATATCGCCTGTAGGAAGGTCCGCCCCTGTGTGTGTGTGTGTGTGTGTGTGTGCACGAGCGTACGCGCGTATGTGTGTGCGTGTACGTGTGTGTGTGTGATCACAGTCTTTCTGTCTCATACTCATCTATATCTTTCTCTGTCTGTTTCTTTTTTTTGGCTGGTAGTCAGTCAGTCAGTCTGTCTGTGTGTCAGTCTGTCTGTCTGTCTGTCTGTCTATATTTCTGTCTATTTTTCTGTCTGTCTGTCTCTGTCTCTTTCTTTAGCTGGTAGTCAGTCAGTCTGTCTGTCTGTCGTGTGTCTGTGTGTCTGTCTGTCTGTCTGTCTGTCTGTCTGTCTGTCTGTCTGTCTGTCTGTCTGTCTGTCTGTCTGTCTGTCTGTCTGTCTGTCTGTCTGTCTGTGTGTCTCTGTGTCTGTTGTCTGTCTGTCTGTCTGTCTGTCTGTCTGTCTGTCTGTCTGTCTGTGTGTCTGTCTGTGTGTCTGTGTGTCTGTCTGTCTGTCTGTCTGTCGGTCTGTCTGTCTGTCTGTCTGTCTGTGTGTCTGTGTGTCTGTGTGTCTGTGTGTCTGTCTGTGTGTCTGTCTGTGTGTCTGTCTGTCTGTCTGTCTGTCTGTCTGTCTGTCTGTCTGTCTGTCTGTCTGTCTGTCTGTCTGTCTGTCTGTCAGCCTCTCCCCCCTCCATTCTCGGTTTGTCTAAAAACCTGTCTCTCTGTCTCTTGAAATTAACTGCTTGTCTGTCAATCTGAAAGATCTGTCTGTCTGTCTGTGTGCCGGTTCATAAAATTTACATATTGTCTGAAATCTGGCAGCCTGCATGAAGCCTGTCAATCTCTCTATTTATTCATCTGTTCATCATCCAGCCTTTATGCCTCTCAACCACACCTCCCCCTCCTCTCCCCCTTCCTCCTCCTCCACCTCTTCCTCCCTCCATCTCAGCCTTTCTACCATCCACACAGATTCACTCCTCTCTCCTCCCCTCTCCTCTCCTCCCCTCTCCTCTCCTCTCTCCTCTCCCCCTCTCCTCTCTCCTCTCCCCCTCTCCTCTCCCCCTCCCTTCCCTCCTCGTCCTCCCTCCCTCATCCTTTCTACCATGACACAGCATCTCTCCTCCCCTCTCCTCTCCTCCTCTTCGTCCCTCTATCTAATCTATTTAACCCTTTCAGGTGATGCGTTTTCTTTCTGAATGTTTTCCTGGAATTCTATCTTTAGGATTCTGTGACATCATCATCAGAATTTTCTGTTCTCAACATCCTACACCTGAAAGGGTTAACCCACAAACACGTCTCCACTACCCCCCCCCCCCCCCCCTCCCCCGCTATCTGTCCCTCTCCCTGTCCTCCTCTCCCTCTGTTCTCCTCTGTCTCTGTCGTCTCTCTCGGTCTCGATCGTTCTCTCCTCTCTCACTCTGCTGTTCTCACTCTCCATGTCACCCCTCCCTCCTCGTATCACTCTGTCTACTCTACAATCCACTCGTCTTTCTCCCTCCCGCCCTTCTGCCTTGCCTCCTCGCCTTTCCTCCTTCACCTCCTCCTCTTCTTCTCCATCCTCTCCCTCCTCTGTTCCTTTTGACTCTGTAACCAACTCCCCTGTCTTCCTCTCCTCCCCCCTCTGTTGTCAATAGACTAATGTGAATGCTGTTTACAGGGGCGCTTTGACGTGGTGGGGTGTCAGCGTGGACCCAGTTAAAACCTATTATCTTTAAGTCACCTAAACTAAACATCTACTTTGTGTTTTGTTGGCCTATCACGATGCTTGCAATGGGAACCTTAAAGGGACATTCCACCGCAAAGCAACATTAAACTAATTGAATGTTGAACTGTATAGGCTCTGTTGCCCATACTGTACAAACTCTGAACTCTGAACTCTGAGTTGCATATCCTCAGTTTACTACTGCCGTCACTGCCTACAACTGTCTACACTGTCATCATGAGTCACGACTACCTACCCCAACCTATAGTCTACCTGTACAACACTGTATGATAGATAGCCATGTACAATAATACTGTATATATATATATGAATATAACTGTATATATTCCTGTTTATATACACACTGTATATACTATATCTATATCTGTATATATCCCATACCTATACTCTTATTAGTTATACCACTGACCAGTGTGGCTTACCAACATAGTGTACGAGGTTCGTACTTTTATCACTGTACATAATAATACTGTACATACATCAGATTAGCATATTACTCTTCATTATATTTATTCCATTTAATCACTTGTTTCCATTTAATCACATTAAACACACAACCAACGCCAAACAGTGGTCAACAAACGGTCTTTATTAGTATTTTGAGCTGTCCAGGCAGAATTGCAGCAATGGTCTTAGGGAGCCGTTGATATCTGACATCACCGTTTACAAGTCCGCCTTTATTTATCCCATAATACGCGATAGTGTCTTCTTGTTCGACAGCAGTTTCTCAGAGTTCCGCTCGGGTCAGTCCATTATTTCACATCCCATGGGGGGTGTTTCCTCACTTTCATGACCATTATATGGATAATCATGCACGAGCATTGACGGTAGAACAAAGTGGTATTCATCAACACGGAGGAGCATAGAGCCTGCGTACGCACGTGTGATGAATCCCGACTTCCCTGTGCGTACACTGGTTCTACATTCCGTGCTTACGTGTGGAAATAGAACATGTTCTACGCACACATTGATGAATGAGGGCCCTTGTGTATTGTGTTGCCATATTTTGACGATGATGTTGACGATAGCGATGATGATTATGATGACCGAGGTGCGAATGTACCCCTAACATGACACATGTGCGATATCGATGGTGCAATAACTGCGCTAATATGTTGTCAGTTTGAATGAAGAACATTATTGTAAATTTACACCAGGCCATTTAAATCTGCTTACTTCCTCGTCTCTCACTTCACTCACTGCATCTACGTTCCTCTTCTCTCCTTCTCTCCCTCCTCCCTCCTCCACCTCACTCTATCTCTCCTTCCCTCCACTCTCTCTCCGCTCCTCTCCCTCTCTTCCCTCCCCCACATCCTCCACCTCACTCTATCTCTCCTTCCCTCCACTCTCTCCTCTCCTCTCCCTCTCTCCCCTCCTCCCTCCTCCACCTCACTGTATCTCTCCTTCCCTCCACTCTCTCTCCTCTCCTCTCCCTCTCTTCCCTCCTCCCTCCTCCACCTCACTCTATCTCTCCTTCCCTCCACTCTCTCTCCTCTCCTCTCCCTCTCTTCCCTCCTCCACCTCACTCTCTCCTCCTTCCCTCCACTCTCTCTCCTCTCCCTCTCTCCCCTCCTCCACCTCACTCTATCTCTCCTTCCCTCCACTCTCTCTCCTCTCCTCTCCCTCTTCCCTCCTCCACCTCACTCTCTCTCCTTCCCTCCACTCTCTCTCCTCTCCTCTCCCTCTCTTCCCTCCTCCACCTCACTCTATCTCTCCTTCCCTCCACTCTCTCTCCTCTCCTCTCCCTCTCTTCCCTCCTTCCACCTCACTCTCTCTCCTTCCCTCCACTCTTTCTCCTCTCCCTCTCTCCCCTCATCCACCTCACTCTCTCTCCTTCCCTCCACTCTCTCTCCCCTCTTCCACCTCACTCTATCTCTCCTTCCCTCCACTCTCTCTCCTCTCCCTCTCTCCCCTCCTCCACCTCACTCTATCTCTCCTTCCCTCCACTCTCTCTCCTCTCCCTCTCTCCCCTCCTCCACCTCACTCTCTCTCCTTCCCTCCACTCTCTCCTCCTCTCCACTCTCTCCCCTCCTCCACCTCACTCTCTCTCCTTCCCTCCACTCTCTCTCCTCTCCTACCTCTCTCCCTCCTCCACCTCACTCTCTCTCCTTCCTCCACTCTCTCTCCTCTCCTCCCTCTCTCCCTCCTCCACCTCACTCTCTCTCCTTCCCTCCACTCTCTCTCCTCTCCCTCTCTCACCCTCCTCCACCTCACTCTATCTCTCCTTCCCTCCACTCTCTCTCCTCTCCTCTCCCTCTCTTCCCTCCTCCACCTCACCCTCTCTCCTTCCCTCCACTCTCTCTCCTCTCCCTCTCTCCCCTCCTCCACCTCACTCTATCTCTCCTTCCCTCCACTCTCTCTCCTCTCCTCTCCCTCTCTTCCCTCCTCCATCTCACTCTCTCTCCTTCCCTCCACTCTCTCTCCTCTCCCTCTCTCCCCTCCTCCACCTCACTCTATCTCTCCTTCCCTCCACTCTCTCTCCTCTCCCTCTCTCCCCTCCTCCCTCCTCCACCTCACTCTATATCTCCTTCCCTCCACTCTCTCCCCTCCTCCCTCCTTCACCTCACTCTCTCTCCTTCCCTCTACTCTCTCTCCTCTCCTCCCTCTCTCCCCTCCCCCACCTCACTATATCTCTCCTTCCCTCCACTCTCTCTCCTTTCCCTCTCTCCCCTCCTCCACCTCACTCTATCTCTCCTTCCCTCCACTCTCTCTCCTCTCCCTCTCTCCCCTCCTCCCTCCTCCACCTCACTCTATATCTCCTTCCCTCCACTCTCTCCCCTATCCCTCTCTCCCCTCCTCCACCTCACGCTATCTCTCCTTCCCTCCACTCTCTCTCCTCTCCTCTCCCTCTCTTCCCTCCTCCATCTCACTCTCTCTCCTTCCCTCCACTCTCTCTCCTCTCCCTCTCTCCCCTCCTCCACCTCACTCTATCTCTCCTTCCCTCCACTCTCTCTCCTCTCCCTCTCTCCCCTCCTCCCTCCTCCACCTCACTCTATATCTCCTTCCCTCCACTCTCTCCCCTCCTCCCTCCTTCACCTCACTCTCTCTCCTTCCCTCTACTCTCTCTCCTCTCCTCCCTCTCTCCCCTCCCCCACCTCACTATATCTCTCCTTCCCTCCACTCTCTCTCCTTTCCCTCTCTCCCCTCCTCCACCTCACTCTATCTCTCCTTCCCTCCACTCTCTCTCCTCTCCCTCTCTCCCCTCCTCCCTCCTCCACCTCACTCTATATCTCCTTCCCTCCACTCTCTCCCCTATCCCTCTCTCCCCTCCTCCACCTCACGCTATCTCTCCTTCCCTCCACTCTCTCTGCTCTCCCTCTCTCCCCTCCTCCACCTCACTCTATCTCTCTATCCCTCCACTCTCTCCTCTCCTCTTCCTCTCTCCCCCCTCCTCCACCTCACTCTATATCTCCTTCCCTCCACTCTCTCCTCTTCTCTCCCTCTCTCCCCTCCTCCCTCCTCCACCTCAGTATATCTCTCCTTCCCTCCAGTCTCTCTCCTCTCCTCTCCCTCCACTCTCTCTCTTCTCCTCTCACTCGTGCTCTTGCCACCATTTCCCTCCTCTCTCGATATGACTAGCTCCATCTCCTCCTCTTCTCTTACCTCCTTGCCTCCTATCTGCTACACACAGTCCTCTTCTCTCTTCACCAAAAATGGTCCACAAAGGTTCTGTGTGTGGTGTATCGTGTGACTGTACTGTTTTTAAAGGGGCTGTACTGTTTTTAAAGGGGCTTTTTCACAGATTTCTTACCTGAATCATATTGTTCTGTTGTGAGGTGGACATGTGATAAATTAACATATAATTGACCAACATGTTCTGTGTCTCGAGACAGTGTTGTAGTACTCGAGTCCGAGTCCCGTGGACTGATGTTCAGGACTCATGACTCGACTTGGACTTGAGCACTGATGGCTCGGACTTGGACTTGGACTCGAGCATTGACTGCATTCAGACTCTGAAGGTGCAGACGAGGACTCGGACTTGTTAATTGATAAATACAGTTGTTTTATTAAAAAAAAAAAAAAAAAAAAAACGAATAGGCCCTAATCATTTGGCAAAATATATTGATGGCTCGTGCATTTGTTTGGCTATTGTGTCACAAAGTAAATAAACTCCCTTTGAAAGGGTGACCACTGTGTCATTTATGTTTAATGTAGACCTTTTTTTATTTGTACGTCAGCTCTTTGACCGCCAGAGAGGAGTGGACTCAACCTCGATGACTTGGACTCGAACTCGGACTAGGGTCTGGAGGAAAGTTGAAGAAATAGTGGAAGGTTAAAGGAACACGCCAACTTTTGGGGAAATCCGCTTATTTGCCATCTACCCTGGAGTTAGACAAGCAGATACATACCCTTTTCTTCTCTGTGTATGCATTTGTAACGTTTGCGGTTTTGCTCTCACCTGGGAGCAAAAGCCCTGGCGTTGCCCAATGGTAATTACCTGTCTTTCTGCCCTGATTGCCCTAATTGGTACCTGGTGTGTATAGTTGACTTTGCTTTATATGTCCTCCCTGCTTGCCACTCAGATTGTCAGTCGTTTGAACCTACCCGTGAGTACACTGTTGCTACTTAAGACATATTGCTCCCGCCATGGAGGAATAAGTCCGTTGGCCTTTTGCCTTGTTGTCATGCGAAATTGTTATTGAATGTGTACATCGATGCGTGTTAGACACACATCATCTATCACCGTATTAGCATTAGCTTATCCCGTTTTGGAGACTTGTTTTCTCCCATTTGTTTTCCCCTGTTTAAGTGCTTTCTTTCCGTATCGTGTTTTGTGGAGACTGAGCCGCCTCGTCTTTTGTTTGCTACGTGCACCTCGCTACTCGGCAATAAAGAATATATTTATATTGTGAAGATCAACTCCTGCATTCCGTCTCCTCTGTTCTACACTGCACCTGGGTCCGACACACCTACCCCAACTCTAACAGAACGACTGACCATTATGGATCCAGCGGTGGCAGAACAACTTCACTCTGCACTGGCGACACGGGGGGCTCTGGTAGCCCAACAGGGGTGCAATCAGCAGGCGGCGTTGGGCGAGATCCGGCGACTGAGAACGGGAGCAGGAGTGGCGTCTCCTCCGACTGTATTGTACCCATTCTGCAATCTGTTAATAAAGTTTTCAATCAATCAATCAGCTACATTGAATAAGCACTAGTCGCGGGTCATATACGTCCTTCCACCTCACCTGCTGGTGCAGGCTTCTTCTTTGTAGCTAAGAAGGACGGAGGACTGCATAGACTATCGTGGGTTAAACAACGTCTCCGTCAAGAACTGTTACCCCCTTCCCCTCATGGACACCGCCTTTGAGTCTCTGCAGGGGGCTCAAGTGTTCTCCAAACTGGATTTACGGAACGCATATAATTTAATCAGGATTAGAGAGGGGGATGCGTGGAAGACTGCCTTTAACACAGCCAATGGTCACTATGAGTACCTGGTCATGCCCTTTGGCCTGGCTAATGCACCTGCAGTCTTCCAGGCGCTGGTGAATGACGTGCTGCGGGACTTGATAGGGGTGTCTGTCTTTGTTTATCTGGACGACATCCTTATTTTTTCCAAGGATATGTCACAACACCAACAGCATGTCCGTCAGGTTCTCCAGCGCCTCCTCCAACACCAGCTTTTTGTTAAAGCAGAGAAATGTGTCTTTCATACAGATACTGTGTCTTTTTGGGGATTTGTGTTGACCACAGGCGATTTAGGTGAGTGCAGTGTTAGACTGGCCTCTCCCCTCCTCGCTTAAACAGTTGCAACGCTTGTTAGGGTTTGCCAACTTTTACAGGCGGTTTATACGCAATTTTAGTGCCCTAGCTGCTCCGTTAACAGCCTTCTCTGCTTCTCTGCCAGGTTTTGACTGGTCACCTCGGGCAGAGAACGCCTTCCGCGACCTTAAACACAGATTCACCACCTGTCTTAGTCAGATTCGGAGGTTTCATTTCTGGTAGAAGTGGATGCCTCCTGACGCTCCGGTGGCACACCACATGGCGTGCTGAGTCACGAAGCGGTCGCCCCGGGTTCGTTTCCCAGACCCGGTGGCCATATGCCGCATGTCTTCCCCTCTTCTCCTCCCGTTTCACCCTCTCTCCTTCTGTCGGTCCTGCGTGGCCAAAAGGTCCTGCGTGGCCAGAAAAAGCTGAAAATGCTATAAATTAAAAAAATAAAAAGAAGTGGATGCCTCTGATGTCGCGGTGGGGGGGGGGGGGGGTGCTCTCTCAGAGATGCTTAAAGGACGAGAAAGTGCATCCTTGCGTTTTTTTTTTCACGTCGCCTGTCCCCGGCCTAACGCAACTACGATGTGGGGAATCGTGAGTTGTTGGCCATCAAATTAGCTTTGGAGGAGTGGAGGCAATGGTTGGAGGGGGCTGCACAATCCTTCATAGTGCGGACCGACCACAAAAACCTGGCATACATCCAGGGGGCTAAGCAACTTAATGCGCGCCAGGCCAGGTGGGCCTTGTTTTTCACTCGCGTCCGCTTCTCCATCTCCTTTCGGCCCGGGTCCAAGAACGTCAAACCGGACGCTCTTTCCCAACAGTTCGACCCAACGGATCGAGAGGAGAAACCCCACCCAATCATCCCAGAGGCCCTTATTGTCACAGGGTGGTGAGATCAGCGTTGGGACGGGAGCCTGATCCTGGGGGAGGGCCCCCAGGGAGGCTGTATGTACCCAAGGCTGCACGCTCATGGCTGTTGCAATGGGCGCATACGTCATCCCTCACCGGTCACGCCGCCAGGACCCTGGATTTTATCTGCAGGAGGTTCTGGTGGCCCACAGCGGAGAGGGATACACGTTCCTTTGTGGCAGCCTGCCCTGTGTGTGCGCGCAGCAAGACCTCTCGTCGCCCCACAGCGGGTCTTCTCCGGCCACTCCCCATCCCCAAACAGCCTTGGTCTCACATTTAGCTGGATTTGATCTCAGGTCTCCCGCCCTCCGATGGCCTCACTACCATCTTGGTGGTGGTGGACCGCTTTTCTAAAGCGGCCCATTTCATCGCTCTCCCCAAACTCCCCTCAGCCCGGGAAACAGCTGAGCTTGTGGTGCATTAGGCTTAGGGAACAGCCACACCGTTAGCCTAGCTTAGCGTCATTCACTGGAAGTACACTACGAAATACACTCTAAATACAACTCCAAAACGTTCCTGTAAACATGTTGTGACCTGTGTATTTACCACAAAACATTTTGGCCGAACCAATGCTGCCTGGGCACAGTGCCCAGCCCTGTTTTTATTAAAAAATTTTAACTGGTGCGGCTGTTCCCTAAGCCTAATGCATGCACAGAGAAGAAAGGGGTATGTATCTGCTTGTCTAACTCCAGGGTAGATGGCAAATAAGCAAATTTCCCAAAAAGTTGGCGTGTTCCTTTAAGACTGTGAGTTTACCACCAGGAAGTTGCACTCAAACGGCCAACAGGTGGAGTTTACGAGTCTCAGGGGTGTAAAAAGTACCCAGAAATTATACTTAAGTGAAAGTATGGGTACTGTCTC
This sequence comes from Notolepis coatsorum, assembly GCF_963971535.1. Lineage (NCBI taxonomy): Eukaryota > Metazoa > Chordata > Actinopteri > Aulopiformes > Paralepididae > Notolepis > Notolepis coatsorum. The sequence goes on from NC_140165.1 coordinate 114,613,677, forward strand.
AAAATCTGACTCAAGTAAAAGTCTAAGTATCTGGCTAAAAACACACTTGAGTAAAAGTCAAAAAGTCCTACTTTTAAATGTACTTAAGTACTAAAAAGTTAAAGTAATTTTCTTTTAAAGGGGTCTCAAACTCATTCCATCGTGGGACAAGTTTTCATTTTAACTACACATTGCACCAGGTGAGTTAGTTGAAGAGGTGAGCCAATTAGTGAAATCATCAGCTGGTGTTTAGGCAAGGCTGGAATGAAACCAAGCATACACTCTGGCCACACCCACATCCGCTCCTCTACATAAGCGGGGTCATGGCCACACCATCAGCTCCTTCCCTATTTTCACCACCGAAAAGTGTCTGTACAACACAACTTTAAGTTTAGTGGCGAAATAGTTATTGGAGAAGAGGAGCTGCGTTGACATTGTATCTTTGTTTTCTCTCTCACTATATTCGAGGAAATAAAGCGATAATGCCACCGGAGAGTTTAGAAGATGATGATCATTCTGACCTCCACCGGCGCTTCGCATTAGGGGCGCGCGTCGCTGAGCAATCCCCGCCGGCATTGTCTCCGGCTCTGCAGCTGGATACTATGCTTCGGGAGGTGGTCGGCTGTGTGAGGGCTGACGGCCTCTCTGGGCGGGTGGTGTTTTTTGCGACGCGAGCGCCAGGTGTGTCATTTGTGGGGGGACAGCTGCACAGCTTGCGAAGGTCGGCTCCAGGCTAGAATCCTTTTCGCTGCCCCTTAGCGGCGTGGAGGGGGTTCTAGTCTGATGCCCCACGATAACATAGGCTCCTCCTCAGTGAAGTCGTAGCTTTGTTTTCCTGGGACTGTGATTCCGAATCTGTGGTTCAATTCCCCGGGTCTCTGGACAAACGGATACCCTCTGCCGCCGTGCTGGCCCCGCTTTCCAAGACGAAAAACACCCGGCGCGAGGGGGGTGAGCTTGGTGTTTCATTATGACTACCGATGCCGCTGTGTCTGGTAAACACCGTTCTGTGTGAGGGACGTGTGTTGCCTTTTTTTCCTTTTTTCTTCAGATAAGAAGAGGAAAAGACAGCGGCTGTCTGAAGTGTTGGCCTGTATTGCTATTCTCACGTTGTACAGCTTCAGTAGTAGCCGCTTAGCCTGCCACTGCGTTAGCTGCCGGCTATGCTCGGCTAGAAACATTAGCTTGATGCTATAAGTTAGCCTGGAGTTAGCTGTTAGCTTATGCTACAACCATTGGCGCTAGCCGTGAGGATAGCGGGCCCTGGCACTCTGACTACGACGTCATCTCTGACAGAAGATGTCATCGGGCCTGCGCCATGACCGGCTGCAGGAGGGGGGCGTCACGCCGGAGCGAGGCTCCAGCCATTGCCTCTTCTGGCCTTGCCAGCGAGAGGCCTCGTCAACGTGGTAGACCAACCTGTGTTGCGGCCTTTCGTCCTGCATACGTAGGTGCAGGTAAGATGTCCGTAGGACATTGCTCCACTCTTCCTTCCTCCCCCTCCCGAATGTTTTTGGTTAATAACGATGTCTTTGTTTAACAAAACATATGTTACTTCACTACATTTGGAGATACGACATGTGGTGTGAAAATTGTCTTGGTCGCTTTTGTATAGCTTAGGTTAGCATTGGCCAAGGCTTATGTCTTCTCTCTACCTGAAAACAGCGTTGTTTTTTACGTGGATAAAAATGTACTGGGTTTTTTGTTGTATGATAAGAAGTTGTGTGTGTTCATGCAACGTTTAGACAACGTGGCTGAGTCCACAACTGGCTGGGTGTTACCCTACAACGCTGTACATGGCGAGGGCCTGAGTCCCTCTCTTAGCTTGTTATTCTTTACTTAAGGGTAATGATAAAAATAACGAGTGGCAAGTTTTCACACATAAGCATCGGCTGTGGCTGGCGTGCATGATGTAAAGCTTTTACTCTACAGGTAGAATATGGTAGTATGTGCTTCATCTGGCACGCCATGCGCCTGGTATCACGGCTCTGTTTTTTCATTTGGCGTCGTATCAGGGGTGAGGTGGTGAGGGGTTGGGTAAAATTATTCCACCCCCCCCCCCTCAAATATGATTTTGTTTACAAAATGTGTGTTGATTCACTATATTTTTGGGGATACGGTGTAATCCCTCAGCTACTGCTGGGGTTGTGCTCTTTCTTAGAGAGAGGCAGTTTTCTCTGAAAATTGTTTGGTCGCTATTATGTAGACTTAGCAAGGCCTGTAACCAGCACTTGATCGAGGACTTATGTCTTCTCTCATCATAAAAAACGGCGTTCCTCTTGCAGTAGTGAGAGTCAACTTTAAAAAAAAAAATCTAAGCAAATGAATAAAGGAAGATGATTAAACAGAAGGTTTTGTAGATACAGTACTGAATTCTGCCATCTTTTTTATAATGTAAATTTCTCCACCATTTTTCATCATATTGCAACACCGTTTTTTGCAAGACGTACACAGAAAGGTAGAGAAACGAACTGCGTTCTGTTTTATGGCAATAACGTTCAGGTTTGTGGGAGATAATCCCAAAAAATAAGAGAAATAAAAAAGTAAATCCAGAAGTCAGATGATTGACAGGGGCTGGTGTGAGCTGGGTAGGGTAGTTTTTCGAAATTTGAAAGCCCTGAGTCTCTTCCTTCAAAAGACTACACTCACTTTTGGCTGTGCCACTTCCTCCTGTCAATATGCGCCGGTTTCCGACTCAATGCCCTGAGATTTCTATAATCTTATATTTCACTAATAACAGTTAAAATAATTGGTAAACAAACGTAATGCAAAAAATATACACTTTTACTGTATATCTCGGGCTTAAGAGGTTAACCCTGTGAAGCCCAAATTAAAAAGACATTAGCAACTTCAGAGGCCAGAGGGTGGGACATATAAGAGAGAGATTTAAGATACACCACCTGTCACACCATATTTGGAAAGTTTGATTGATTGTAGCCACGCCCCTTCTCTGATTGGTCGAGAGGTTCAAGGAGGCGGGACATCCGGTTTAGGAGGCGGGACATCCGGTTTCGGAAGGGGAGGGGTTGTAAGGGCGGGGACTTCCGTTTTTAGATTTTTTTTTCAAAATAAACGTTTTTTTAATTTTAATTTTTTTTTCAAAATAATTGTTTTTCAAAATATATGAGTTTTATGCTCTCAATATTTCGATATGCATTAAATCCTACACACGATAGGAGATATTCAAACAGCTCAAAGATGATAATTCTAAGGCAAACAAAAATTTAACTCACTCACCATAGTTAGTGTATAGTATGGCTAACATGTATGAAAGTAACATAAAACCGTTATTAGAGTTGTTGATACAATATTATAATTCATAATAATTTTGCAGAAAAAAAAGCTAAATGCACTGTATTACCGGCGGAGGTTGTGTGCTCCTTGTCCCGATGATTGAAGGAAATTCATTTTAAGAACTATTTAGCATGAAACATCTTAATACAAAGATGTATTTTATACATTATAACCATGAAAATAATGCAATGTTAGGTTTTACCGTGATTATAGTGTTCACAGATAGGAATGTATCCAGGACGGGGTCATTTATCAGTAACCCTGGACAGACTTGTGAAGTCAGAGATAGGAATGTATTATTCACATTCAATTATCCAAATGTACTCTGTTTGAGTCAAATTTACTCTGTGAAATGTATTGTGTAGCAAAAACAATTCATATTGTTTCAGTGATGGCCTGGCTGATAGGTCTATTGTCGACATGTCTTATTTCTACATGAAAGATTTGCTTCATTCACACAATAAATATGCTGTTTGTGAAAAAATAATGTATAATATCTGGACTGATTCACTGTATAGTGAATCCAGGGGTATAGTGGATCGATTATATTTTGTATGAAGCACCTTAAAACAATGAGGCATTTCATTTATAATATCAAAACATGTCTTATGTTCTATAAGATGTTCTTATGTATCTACAAGTCTTATGTAGAATGATGTAAAAAGAGTTCTACTAATATATTTTACGTTAAAAACGTGTACAGAAAGATAAATATCCGACCCCGGAGCCCTGTCGGAGTGTATACAGGTTCTGTACAGTATACCATATGCAAATCCCATATGTTCTAGCGGTAAGGATGCCCTGGTTTCAACAGGGAGGCGTGGGTTCGACTCCTGCTATGGGAATTACACCTTTTCTATACAAAACAAATGTGTTGGTATGCTTTATTGTAACTGTTTGAATGTTTGTTTGTTTTAGTGCAACACTACTGTCAGCAACATTTAAGAAGGGTCTAGGGTTATCTCCTCAACATTAGGTCTGAGATGCATTTAAGTCATATTGATAGGTTTTTCCATACCTTTGCAAGGATATGTATGACTGTGCTGCATTCATTTATTTTAAATTTGGTGGACTTTATGGTATTTATAGCTTATTCATGATTTAATGTGATACTTCTTATTGAATTGTTTAAAGAATATGTGTTTAACCCGAGGGGTCATTAATGTATGTATTGTAGGACCTTACAAATATGATTTGATCAAGGTCCTAACAAATGGTAAAATGTTTTACAAGCATTACATTTAACAGACAGTGTTGACATTTCGAAGTTTTAAAGGGTTCCCACTTCCCAGACCTGAAGATAGTTGCACCACTGGATAATATTTGTATTATTACTAGGATGAACTTAGAATCATTCAAAACAATTATTACATCTTGAGGTAGAAAGAAACGCAGTTGTGTATATTATAAAAAATTTATTAAAGAATATTGCAGATCATGCTGTAACCTTTTTTATCAATAATATAAGCGTGGATAACATCGATAATGTGATTAATATCTAAAGTTTCTAAACACTTATGATTTCTCAGTTTAAAAGCCGTAACATCCACTATTACAGTGTATAAACATAACAGGTGTGCTCTGTTAAAATGACCATTCATATGATCTAAAATAGTAACTAAGCCGTTTTCAGATAGAAGACTTTCATCCTCTGAGAGTGTCTCTATCATATATTGCCAATTATTTAGCAAGCCTTTCTCTCTCACCAGCTTCAACATATTTTCAAAAAGCCTTAAGCGCAGGCTATTGACATTCCCGGTTACAGTGTACAACTGGGCATCGGTGACTTTATTAGCTATAGCATGCTTTAAAAGCAATGCGATATCATAGTTTATAGAGCTCATAATACAGCTGGTAGTCCTGCTGAAGAAATTCCCCATTTCCTATGCTACGATCCTGATACTTCAGAGTTTCTGTCAAGGACTGTGACTGTCAAAAAAGATTGTGTCGGTGTGTATGTCTAGGTGGATGTATTTCTGTATGGGGGTGGGGGCGAAGCTGCGGACGGGTCTATATGACGCTATATAGGCGGTCAGGGTTGGATAAAAACCTATATATTTAGAGAGTTCCCTCTTAGAGAGACCCTAGAAAATAAAAAAATGGCAAGCAGTCTAGCTACATCTACTATACGCACGTCAGCCCGAGTAGCACATTTTAAGGCAGAGTTACTTGCACCATCCAAATTTGGTAGCGTGTTTTACACCGAGATATGGCCCCTCAGGGATGGTGTGCTAGGATTCTGTTATGATGTTAAATTTGAGAGAGTTGTCTTCTACAAGACCTCCTTGGAGAATTTCCAGGGTGTTGGAAGAAGATCTGAGATAGACCTATCGGAGAGTGAATTTTGGAAAATGAAAAAAGCTTTGTATGAGGCTATGGATGGATTAGTGGGTAGAACGCTTACGGACGGGCATATATTCACCCTGGTAATAAACTCAATAGACTACGGGTATGTGTATTACGGGCGGATATCTATAAAAACGACTCTGTATTTTGGTGTAGAGACTAATCTAACCATCTTCTCAAGGTTCTTTAATACAAGTCATGAGTATATCCTCTTCTCAGTACCGGTACCGGCCTGGTTAGAATGTCTTAGGACTTGCGGAATGGTTACTAACGATGGGGTTAAGGTGAGGACAGACCTGGCATATCTTAGAAGAAGGCTCTATCCAGCCGACGATTCAGAGGAGATGGAGTGGGAGTGACCCAGCGAGGGGGCGGAGGATGGGGCGTGTCAACCCTAAATCCTCCTTTAAAAAGACTTACAGTGCATTTTGTACTTTTAGATAGCAATCATGGCTTTGTATGTGTCACATGAGGCTGATCCTGCTAACTCTGCATTGGATACACTAGATAGCCTGTCTCCACTATACGCTCCAGACGAGGAAGTTGAGACATTACCCGTACCCCTGTATGGTTCAACTAAAACTTTTTCATTGCAAAGCCTCCTAGACACCCCTAGGACTAGTTACAGCCCTCTTACAACGATTTGGGAGACTTCATCGCCGGATTCACCACCGTCAAACCCTGTCAGGTGTATGGATCCTAATAGCCCCTGGTACACCCCTCTTACATCAGAATCTGATGTATTCCACCCTGACCCCGAAGAAATACCTATCACTGATGTAACCAACAAAGCATCATCACTGCCATCCCCAACCCGGGGTATGGTTAAGAGACTGTGTCCTACTAGAAGAAAAACCCTCCACTTCCCAATCAAAGTAGCTACTCTTAAAGCCTTAGTGACCGCCGCGGAGCTGTCAGGACAATTGTACATCGATGGGTAAACGGGAATGTCAATAGCCTGCGTTTAAGGCTTTTTGAAAATATGTTGAAGCTGGTGAGAGAGAAAGGCTTGCTAAATAATTGGCAATATATGATAGAGACACTCTCAGAGGATGAAAGTCTTCTATCTGAAAACGGCTTAGTTACTATTTTAGATCATATGAATGGTCATTTTAACAGAGCACACCTGTTATGTTTATACACTGTAATAGTGGATGTTACGGCTTTTAAACTGAAAAATCATAAGTGTTTAGAAACTTTAGATATTAATCACATTATCGATGTTATCCACGCTTATATTATTGATAAAAAAGGTTACAGCATGATCTGCAATATTCTTTAATAAATTTTTTATAATATACACAACTGCGTTTCTTTCTACCTCAAGATGTAATAATTGTTTTGAATGATTCTAAGTTCATCCTAGTAATAATACAAATATTATCCAGTGGTGCAACTATCTTCAGGTCTGGGAAGTGGGAACCCTTTAAAACTTCGAAATGTCAACACTGTCTGTTAAATGTAATGCTTGTAAAACATTTTACCATTTGTTAGGACCTTGATCAAATCATATTTGTAAGGTCCTACAATACATACATTAATGACCCCTCGGGTTAAACACATATTCTTTAAACAATTCAATAAGAAGTATCACATTAAATCATGAATAAGCTATAAATACCATAAAGTCCACCAAATTTAAAATAAATGAATGCAGCACAGTCATACATATCCTTGCAAAGGTATGGAAAAACCTATCAATAGGACTTAAATGCATCTCAGACCTAATGTTGAGGAGATAACCCTAGACCCTTCTTAAATGTTGCTGACAGTAGTGTTGCACTAAAACAAACAAACATTCAAACAGTTACAATAAAGCATACCAACACATTTGTTTTGTATAGAAAAAGTGTAATTCCCATAGCAGGAGTCGAACCCGCGCCTCCCGGTTGAAACCAGGGCATCCTTACCGCTAGAACATATGGGATTTGCATATGGTATACTGTACAGAACCTGTATACACTCCGACAGGGCTCCGGGGTCGGATATTTATCTTTCTGTACACGTTTTTAACGTAAAATATATTAGTAGAACTCTTTTTACATCATTCTACATAAGACTTGTAGATACATAAGAACATCTTATAGAACATAAGACATGTTTTGATATTATAAATGAAATGCCTCATTGTTTTAAGGTGCTTCATACAAAATATAATCGATCCACTATACCCCTGGATTCACTATACAGTGGATCAGTCCAGATATTATACATTATTTTTTCACAAACAGCATATTTATTGTGTGAATGAAGCAAATCTTTCATGTAGAAATAAGACATGTCGACAATAGACCTATCAGCCAGGCCATCACTGAAACAATATGAATTGTTTTTGCTACACAATACATTTCACAGAGTAAATTTGACTCAAACAGAGTACATTTGGATAATTGAATGTGAATAATACATTCCTATCTCTGACTTCACAAGTCTGTCCAGGGTTACTGATAAATGACCCCGTCCTGGATACATTCCTATCTGTGAACACTATAATCACGGTAAAACCTAACATTGCATTATTTTCATGGTTATAATGTATAAAATACATCTTTGTATTAAGATGTTTCATGCTAAATAGTTCTTAAAATGAATTTCCTTCAATCATCGGGACAACCTCACAACCTCACAACCTCCGCCGGTAATACAGTGCATTTAGCTTTTTTTTCTGCAAAATTATTATGAATTATAATATTGTATCAACAACTCTAATAACGGTTTTATGTTACTTTCATACATGTTAGCCATACTATACACTAACTATGGTGAGTGAGTTACATTTTTGTTTGCCTTAGAATTATCATCTTTGAGCTGTTTGTATATCTCCTATCGTGTGTAGGATTTAATGCATATCGAAATATTGAGAGCATAAAACTCAGGGGGGCTAAAAAAAACTAGATGCTGTTCTGCAAAGTCCTTCATAAATGTGCTATTTGTATACCTTATGTTGTGAAGGATCAGATTAAACCGAATATATATATTTATTTATGGATATATATTTAATAGTATTTGTATATCGTTTGATATCCCTTGTATATTCCTTGTACATATACACGGAATATCCCTTTATTCTCCTACAGCCCATAATAGTTCATTCTCTTATTGGACAAAAGGACCAGGCGCCAGGGACCGGCCCCTGGCGTTCAAGTTCAAAGGTACCGACGAGACATGCCCTTACTAGCCCCAGCTCCGCGCAGGAATACGGCTACCGAAAGCAGAGCGGCACTACTTGTCCACCGTGCATATAAATATGGCGCAAGAAATGTAGAATTCCTCTTAGTCCTTTACCCTTCTACCCAACTAAGTAACAAGACGTGAAGCCTCACCCCACGATACCGCGTGCGGTGTAGTACGGCCTGTTTGGCCTTAGAATAGCAGTGAGACCTCGTGCGAATTAATAGCTGAATTGCCAGAGTTTGGCACCGTATTTCTATTAAGTAATAATAGTCTATTATGTATGGTGCATCGTGCGGTTAGAGTTCTAAAGTGAGCAGCACCCCCATCGCTTCCTCGTGTTATCTAGAGTCTTAACCAGGTTGGGCAGACCACGCGTGGTGCTTTCATCCGAGGAGTTCTAGGCGAGGACCGAGTGGACCTGCACATTGGATTACCTACCCCGACGACTGCTGAGCCCTATATGGCATGGAATATCTATTTGCTTTGGTGCTTTGATTTGTGGAGCGGATAATCGCCAACACCGGTGAGTGTTGGATTTACCCCGAGAGGAGCCAAGGTGAGACGGCGCTCAGACCAGACTGAGGTCGCCTCGCTTCTTCTCCGTTGTGGACCTACAGCTACAGCTACAGCTATCGTCTACAAGAGAGCCCACGTGTATTCATCTGTGGATCAAGATTCTACGGGCACTGTGTTCTGTACCTGAATTCTCCCTAGAAATCGTTGACCAGACGGGATACAGCCGACGGCTCTCCTACCCCCCCTACTGGCTTACAACCGGCAGGACCCTTTACAGTATATCCCGCTATAATCATTAAGTGCCATCGTTATAATTCCCTAAGAGCCAGGTTGTATACTTGCTTCCTGTGTAACCAGAGATTGGACATTCAGTGTTGATTTGCCTACGAATACTCATTTGCCTTACAAGTGCATTCAAATCATAAATGTAATAAGTAACTATTATATGTACCTTTTGCTATATATTAAATATTTGACTTATACCTTTGTGTGGACCTGATTTCATATGTGGGAAAGTGTTCATCATACTTAGATATCGTGTACTGTATGGCCAGTAGTTAAAGTACATAAAGTGGTAGTGGTTTAATGATACCATACTTATCAATACAGTCAGGGAATTGTACCCCTCAGTTACAATTGGTCCTTCGAGCCGGAGGGTAATTAGTGTAATATTAATATAGTGGTATTAATATTGAAATGGCCTATGATGAACACTCCACGAAACGGTCCTCCTAAAGTAGAACGCCCGCAACGTAGACGACAGCCACCTCAGTACTTAGAGGATTACGCTGTCAGTAAACTACCTAGCCTTCTACAAACAGTAAACGCAGTAAAAGTAGAAAGTAAAATTATGTCCGACCCTATCAACCAGGATACCCCGACCACAGAGGCCCTAGTGGGTTCTAATGTAACTGACCAAGCTCACGGTGGGGACCAGGAGGGAACTGACATGACTTTACCCCCCGCCAAGACCGAAGAAGTAGTCCCCCCAGAGCTCCGGGAGGAAGACAACCCTCCAGAGGTGGAACTCTGCACGGAACAAGATGAGGAGAGCGCCGAGGAGATAGAGCTCCAGGACTCCCCAACGAGTACAGCCAGGAGCGGCTCACCTCTACAAGCGTCTTCCCCCAGCGAGGCGGAGAGGATGCTGTCACAGGCGTTCTTCGCCAGCCTGACAGCCTCTACCGAACGCGATCGACTTCAGGGTGAACGCGATCGACTTCAGGGTGAACGCGATCGACTCCAAGCGCAGCAACGGAGCGAAGAAGAGCACATACGTCTGGAGCTGAGACGCCTTCAGACGGAAGAGAATATGGCAAGAGACCGGGCCGACGCCCAGCGCGCCGCTGCCGGTGCCCAAAGAGAAGCAGATCTCACCAAGCGCGAAGCCGAGCGCGACAGACTACAAGCGCAGCTAATGGAGCAGCTGATCACCAGGGCAACACCCCCTCCCTCCACAAGGGGTTCCAGAGCCTCGTCAAGACACACGTCAAGGGCACCCTCCCCTAACCGAGCAGTCGACCTTGAACTCGACCACCAGAGAGAGTCTACACCCCCCTCCGAACTCATTCCCCGACCGGTCCAAGTGAGACCCAGCTACAAGGAAGGAACAGCGGACACCGCGGAGAGGCTAAATAGACGACTACAGGATCTAGGTGACCTGGCAGAAGAAGAAGAGGGAGAAGAGGAGAGTCAAGCCCGACAGCAGCACATTACTCCACAGGACCAGGAGGTCCAGTACAGCGCAGGCTATACCCCCGCGGCTCTGCGCTACAGACCCCCGACTCGACTCACGGGTGAGCATGACGCACGACCAGTCCCGAGGAATAGCACCTGGACCAGCGGGCCATGGTACCCTGCCAGTACCAGCCCACCGAGAGGCGTAAGAAGAGACTCGCCCAGGAGGCCTCTCTTCCAACGCTCACCGATGTGCCAGCCATCCATGGCGTCATACATTGGCACACCGACGTTTCCAGACTTCACCCATGAGAATCGAGCACAGTACACGGAGCTCCGGATGTGCTTAGAGACAATGATGGTGGACGTCGCTGATGAACGCCACAAGTATGCAATATTATTGAAGCACCTGAAAGTGCCCCGAGCGCACAACATAGCGCTGGCCTATGCCACCTCTACGACCCCATACACCGCGGCTCTAGCAGCGCTGGACCAGAGATATGGACGTATATGGGATTACGTAATACAGGAGATAAGGCATATTGACCGCCTACCCCCAGCAACAGACAATCGCTCACTAGACGACCTGTCTATAAAAGTACAATCCCTGGTAGGGATGCTGGGGGCGCAACGAGAAAAGGGTATGCACGAACTATACGCAAACTCGAACGTCGAGAGGATTTTAGAGAAGCTGCCGCCCGCCCGACAGGAGCGCTTCAGGCGGCAAAGAGACCACCGTGATCCTAACAGTCCCGAGCCATCCCTCCTAGACTTAGCCGACTTCCTGGCGAGAGAAGTCAGCAGCCTACGGCTGGATACGTTCGTGCGGAGCACACCAAGCTCCAGGGAGGGACCTAGGAGAGTAAACGATGGCCGAAGATCGGTGACTGTCATGCACCAATCAGAATCAGTACCGAGCAGCAAGAACCACAGTACCCCCTCGATGAAAGAGAAGTGGAAGATGGTGTGCCCGTACTGCGAGAAGGAACACTGGTTGTCACAATGTGACCAGTTCAAGAAGATGACCGCTGAAGAAGTGAGTCACTGGATAAAGTCCAACAGGCGCTGTTACCGATGTGCGCGCAGTCACATGGCAGCCGAGTGCCGCCTAAAGAAGAGGTGTAGTCGGTGTGACGGAGCCCATCTGGATGTCCTACACGACAGTAACAAAAGAAAGCCTGCACCATCCAACAGCACAAAGGCAAGTGTTATGTACATTGACCCCGCTAGCAGCAGCGGCGCCCAGGTGCTCTTAAAGGTGGTCCATGTAACACTGAGTTACCAAGATAAGGTCATGGACACTTACGCCGTCCTTGACGACGGGTCAGAGAAGACCCTTCTCCTCGCGTCCGCTGCGGCCCAGCTGGGGCTGCGGGGGAGCGAGAACCAGATGACGATTCGGACAATAAGAAGAGATCTAAAGACGATAAAGGGCGAGAATGTCTCCTTCACTATCGCAGCAAGCGGGCAGCCAGAGAGACGGTACAGGATTACTAATGCTTTCACCAGCCAAGAAATAGGACTATCGCAGTACACCTACCCCATCACCAAGCTGATGGATAAATATGTGCACCTGCGTCAACTTCCTATCCCGCTCATAGACGGCGCCACCCCGACCCTGCTGATAGGCTCCGACCATGCAGACCTCATAGTCCCGATAGACCGGGTCCATACAGGACCCAGAGGTTGTCCTGCAGCAGTCGAGACCCGCCTAGGATGGACATTACAAGGCCCCCTCGCCAAGTCTCTTAACCGAACAGCAGCCACTAGCTGCCTCCACTCCAGAGCGACAGAAGGAGACACCACACTCCTGCAGCATGTCGAGAGGCTATGGACACTAGAGACAATGCCCTTTAAGAACGAAAAGAAAGACATTCGTTCTAAGGAAGATATCTACGCTATAGCCCTCCTCGAGCACGGGACAAAGAGAGTCAACGTCAACGGAGTGATGAGATACGCAACTCCACTCCTGAGGCGAGAGGGAATGTCCACCTTCCGCGCTACAAAAGAGGCGACGGAGCGGTATCTATTGAACACAGAGCGGCGCCTAGCCAAAGACCCCGCTCAAGAAGCTGTGTACCGCGCTGAGATTACCAAATTAATCACAGCGGGACACATAAAGAAAATTGACATTAAAGAGGCCGATCAGACGACTGAATCATGGTACGTGCCGCACCACAAGGTCCACCACAACGGCAAGGATCGCATTGTGTTTAACTGCAGCTACCAGATCGGATCACAAAATCTGAATAAAGAACTCTTGGCCGGCCCAACACTCGGCCCCTCCCTACTAGGCGTGCTACTACGCTTCCGCCAGGACAAGGTGGCTATCAGCGGCGACATCAAAGGGATGTTCCTGCAGGTGAGACTAGTGGAGGAGGACAAGCCCCTGCTGCGGTTCCTATGGAGAGAGAGGATCGGAGATGAGCACCCAGCCATCTATCAATGGGAAGTCCTCCCTTTCGGAACCACATGCAGCCCATGCTGTGCTACGTTTGCACTGCAAAAGCACGTCGCAGAGGACCCAGCAGCAGATGAAGAGGTCCAACAAAGTGTGACAAATAGTTTCTACGTGGACAACTGTTTACAAAGCGTCTCGACGCCAGAAGAAGCCGAGGCTCTCCTACTCAAGCTCCGCGCCTCCCTGATCAAAGGCGGCTTTGATCTCAGGCAGTGGGCCAGCAGCGACCCGCAAGTACTGCGCCGCCTCTCCCCCGAGGACAAGGCCGCGAGCAGCGACACCTGGATGGCGACCATCCCAGGAGAAGCCCAAGAAATGACACTAGGACTAGTCTGGCGCTTCAAAACAGACTCGCTCCATTATAGACACAAACCCCTGATCAAGGAGCAGGGAAGGTCGACGGCAATACCGACCACCAGACGGAGTGTATACAGAACACTCGCCAGACAATACGACCCGTTGGGATGTATTCTACCTTACACCACCAGGGCAAAGATGATTGTAAGAGCGCTATGGGACAAAGACCAGGGCTGGGACGATCCCATACCCGAACACCTTGCATCCACATGGAGAGAGTGGGAGACGGAACTCCGCTCACTCCCAGGTGTTAATATACGCCGCAGCTACTTCCCACCCACAGTGAGGCCAGAGACATGCAAGATCGACCTGCACGTATTCAGCGACGCCTCCGAAGTAGCCTACGGTTCGGTGGCTTACTTGCGTGCCCGAGAAGAGGGAGGAGAAATACATACTGCTTTCATCCTGGCTCGCTCAAGAATAGCCCCACGCAAGCAACAATCTATCCCGCGCCTAGAGCTCTGCGCAGCCCTAGCAGGAGCGCAGCTCGCCACGTTAATCCAACGTGAACTCACCATCCCGGTGCAAAGAACAATCTTGTGGTCAGACTCCACGACCGTACTCACATGGATCCGGTCTGATTCGTGCAGATACAAGGTCTTCGTGGGAGTCAGAGTCACCAAGATTCAAGAGTTAACAGAAGTAACCAGCTGGCGGTATGTGGACACCAAACACAACCCAGCTGACGTCATCACCCGGGGAATGTCCCTGGATGACCTCACCCGTCACAACCTCTACAGTGACGGGCCAGAGTTCCTCAAGCTCCCCGAAGAAGAGTGGCCTACACCCACCCCACGGGAGGCGAGTAAAGAGGAGGCAGAGAACAAGAAACCTATGTTCTGTGGGTTGACACACACACTCGTCCCCACAGACCCGGTTCTAGACGATTGCCTCACCCTAGAAAGTGCGCAGCTAAAGACATTTCTGTGGCACCACCCAGAGGTTCAGCCCACAACTGACATTTCAGCAGCTGACTACGAAGAAGCAGAACTCCTTCTACTACAACGAGCCCAGAGAGACTCGTTCCCCGATGAGCTAGCCTGTCTACAGGGAGCAAAGCCCGTCCCATCAGACAGCAGACTGCTCCACCTAGCCCCCGAGAGCGACGCCCATAATCTCATCAGAGTGGGTGGTCGTCTGCGGAGAGCCCCAGACCTACCGGATGACGTTAAGTACCCGATAGTCTTGAACAGCCGACACAAGGTCACAGAGCTGATCATAAAGAAATACGACGAGGATGTGCACCACGCAGGGGCAGAGAGAGTCTTCGCGGAGATCAGACGTCGTTATTGGATACTGCAAGGGAGAGAAGCAGTGCGGCGCTTCCAGCGAACCTGTCTAGACTGCCGTAAGTGGCGCGCGCAGCCCAGTATACCCCGGATGGCTGACCTACCTCCCTGTCGCCTCCGACTCGGCGACAAGCCCTTTCAATCCACCGGTATGGACTGTTTTGGCCCGCTGTATATAAAGAGAGGAAGAGGAACCAAGAAGCGGTGGGGTATTGTATTCAAATGCATGACCACCAGAGCGATACATATCGAACTCCTCCCAACCATGAGCACAGACTCATTCCTTATGGCCTTCCGAAGATTCACATCACGGAAAGGAAAACCGTCTACATTGTTGTCTGATCACGGGACAAACTTCAAAGGCGGAGAAAGAGAGCTGAGAGAGAGCTTCCAAGCTATGGGCCCAGAACTTAAGACCCACCTCGCTCCATCCCAGATTGACTTCCAGTTTAACCCCCCGAACGCACCTCACTTCGGTGGAACCTGGGAACGAGAAGTACGTTCCATAAAGACAGCCCTGTACGCCGTGCTTGGGGCCCAGACTGTGGCGGAAGAAGTCCTAATGACAGTCCTCACGGAGATCGAGGGAGTATTGAACTCAAAGCCCCTCGGTTACGTCTCAAGTGATGTAGCAGATGTCGACCCAGTCACCCCCAACACCCTCTTGATTGGGCGGCTGGACCCCGCGCTACCACAGACAATGTACAGGCCTGAAGAAGCGAACGGCCGAAGAATGTGGAGGTACAGTCAAGTACTGGCTGACAAGTTTTGGAACAGCTTCCTACTCCACTACCTACCGTCTCTACAGACCCGCCAGAAGTGGGTAAAAGAGAGAGACAATTTGACAGAAGGAACAGTCGTCATGATTATCGACCAGTCACTACCCAGAGCTATGTGGCCGGCTGGCCGCGTAAGCAAAGTGATCACCGGTGCCGATGGAAAGGTCCGAGCAGCTGAAGTGCTCGTCCAAGGGCGGACCTACACCCGACCCGTGGCGAGGCTAATAGAACTGCCAAGGCTCCCTGATACTATTGATGACGACCATGACCCCATGACTTTGTGAGTTGACTGACCCTTACAGCGGACATTGAGTAGTGGACAGTGCGGTTAATCTGTCTCTGCTTAGCTAATTAGGTGGGACTAATTAGGGGGCGGCTGTTGTGAAGGATCAGATTAAACCGAATATATATATTTATTTATGGGTATATATTTAATAGTATTTGTATATCGTTTGATATCCCTTGTATATTCCTTGTACATATACACGAAATATCCCTTTATTCTCCTACAGCCCATAATAGTTCATTCTCTTATTGGACAAAAGGACCAGGCGCCAGGGACCGGCCCCTGGCGTTCAAGTTCAAAGGTACAGACGAGACATGCCCTTACTAGCCCCAGCTCCGCGCAGGAATACGGCTACCGAAAGCAGAGCGGCACTACTTGTCCACCGTGCATATAAATATGGCGCAAGAAATGTAGAATTCCTCTTAGTCCTTTACCCTTCTACCCAACTAAGTAACAAGACGTGAAGCCTCACCCCACGATACCGCGTGCGGTGTAGTACGGCCTGTTTGGCCTTAGAATAGCAGTGAGACCTCGTGCGAATTAATAGCTGAATTGCCAGAGTTTGGCACCGTATTTCTATTAAGTAATAATAGTCTATTATGTATGGTGCATCGTGCGGTTAGAGTTCTAAAGTGAGCAGCACCCCCATCGCTTCCTCGTGTTATCTAGAGTCTTAACCAGGTTGGGCAGACCACGCGTGGTGCTTTCATCCGAGGAGTTCTAGGCGAGGACCGAGTGGACCTGCACATTGGATTACCTACCCCGACGACTGCTGAGCCCTATACGGCATGGAATATCTATTTGCTTTGGTGCTTTGATTTGTGGAGCGGATAATCGCCAACACCGGTGAGTGTTGGATTTACCCCGAGAGGAGCCAAGGTGAGACGGCGCTCAGACCAGACTGAGGTCGCCTCGCTTCTTCTCCGTTGTGGACCTACAGCTACAGCTACAGCTACAGCTATCGTCTACAAGAGAGCCCACGTGTATTCATCTGTGGATCAAGATTCTACGGGCACTGTGTTCTGTACCTGAATTCTCCCTAGAAATCGTTGACCAGACGGGATACAGCCGACGGCTCTCCTACCCCCCCTACTGGCTTACAACCGGCAGGACCCTTTACAGTATATCCCGCTATAATCATTAAGTGCCATCGTTATAATTCCCTAAGAGCCAGGTTGTATACTTGCTTCCTGTGTAACCAGAGATTGGACATTCAGTGTTGATTTGCCTACGAATACTCATTTGCCTTACAAGTGCATTCAAATCATAAATGTAATAAGTAACTATTATATGTACCTTTTGCTATATATTAAATATTTGACTTATACCTTTGTGTGGACCTGATTTCATATGTGGGGAAGTGTTCATCATACTTAGATATCGTGTACTGTATGGCCAGTAGTTAAAGTACATAAAGTGGTAGTGGTTTAATGATACCATACTTATCAATACAGTCAGGGAATTGTACCCCTCAGTTACACCTTAGAACAGGTTAAAGAAAATACATTTGGGGCTTGAGCGTACTAAACTTCTAAAAAATACATCTGTATTGAAACACTTTGTTTTTTTTTACCTCATCAGTGTGTAAACAGGTAAAAAAAACTAGGTTGATATGTCTGTTTTTAAGTGTATCGGTCAGTTTCATGGTTTGATATGTTTATAATTTATGTGTATCAATGACCCTCAACCAATAAACAACAAATTCAGAATTCAATAGGATTATGTGATATCATGTTCTTTACATTTACCATAGTTTCTGCTAAATATCCTGCAATATGTTTTTACATTTAGCAAAAATATAAATACACACTGTCTATAGTAGATACAAAAAAGATTTTGTAATACACTGTTTAGAACAATGCTGTTTGCAAATAGTTTGTTTCACTTATGTAGCACATTAGAGTTACATTCTTGCATGACAATTGGTATACTTTTTTTTACCAGGTAGTCATTTGAGATCATGGACCCTTTTTTTCCCGAGCTAGATCTGGTACAAATGACTGATAAAACATAAACAAACACCTAATAATACACAATAAGCAGATTGATAAAAAATGAAGACAGGAAAACGAGCAATAACACTATACAACAAACATCAAACTGCTTGTCTTACAAAAGTAGGGATGTGTCATGGGGGTGATATATGTCAACCCTTGACTAAAATAGCATTATCCTTCTGACTATTGATTCAATCTAGTAAAAATCGGTCAGTTTCATGGTTTTAGATGTTTATAATTTATGTGTATCATTGACCCTCAGCCAATAAACAAAAAATTCAGAATTCAATAGGATTATGTGTTATCATATGCAAATATTATGGCTGAATTACTCGTGTGTACCACAATATAGTTCCAATTCTTTCACGAAAGTTGTTTACCATGTAGTCATTTGAGATCATCGACCCCTCTTTTAGCTAGACCTGGTCCCAATTGACTGCAACAACAAAATACCTTAAAATACATATTTTCTGAACATTACATTTGAGGTACCGCAAACTATATTGAATGGGTTTTTCAGGGTAAAAAAGAGGATGGAAGTTATTGATCTGCAGGAGGTTGGTATGGGAGAGATGGTCAGGTCATAAATATAAAATATAACACCACGTTATGTACTGATGCAGGGATATTAGCCCTTCTCATTCTTTAAATCCCCTTAATTTCGAACTTTAAAATCAGATAGGGTGGTGAATGGTCTACAGTTTCAACGTTTTTGAAAGTCCATTACAGACATAGCTATCACAGAAGGTCTAGCTAGCATAGAACGCCTTTTACCCAAACTCTGTCCTAATTTTCAGTGGTGCTGTGACATAAATGGGGGTTAGATGTGTTGGTACGGTTTGAACCGTGCTAAAAAGGGGAAGTTGACCTAAAAATGTAGGCCTAAACAGTAGATGGACATTCAGGCCTTGAGGTGATCTATATCCATAAAATAAGTCTTAATTAAAGACAGATGAAATACCCTATTGAAACATTTAAAGCAGCTTGGACAGACACATATTTTCTGGACTGTTTTCACAAACAGTGCTGTATTTGTAATCTGCTATGTCCTAAATGTCTGGATGTAGCATTGCTGTCTATCAGTATGCCATATAGGCCCTGATTAATTGAAAATGGGGGACTCTGATGTAAACAAGACAAAAGTCTTTCTCTGATCTGTTACCTCTTAACCTTGTCAAAGACTCATTTTCCAGTCAACATTGTATTAGTTTTACGAAATAAGAAATAATAACTACAACTTCTCTGTAAGCACCGTGTCCCAAACTGTCAGCAGACAGACACCCTAGCCCTGGACATCTTCAGACCCCAGTCTGACTCAATCTAGTAAATTAGTTCCTTCCCCTTTTAAAAACATCTCATATAATATCTTGAATTTCCTTCAAATGTCATCTGGTCTTGGAACAAGTCAAATAATCTGAAATGAATAAATAATCTGCATGTTCTCATGAACCTACTTTGTGTTTTATTGCTACACGATAACAATTCTAATGATTTTATGCTACATTCATAAACGTTAACCCCTAGCCCCCTAACTCAGATATATATGTTGTGTGAATTAAATGGATGGAATTGAATGTCCATTGTACTTGTGCCCATAGGTTAGAATAATAGAACGTTTTATTAACCATAGCCTTTGTGAGTAGGCGTGAGGTTACAGTGGATTTGGGATCTGATCCGTTAATTCTAGTACCTGTTTTAAATTGTGTTCATGTGACCCCTTCCAATGTGTGAACTAAAAATATGCTATGAGTATAATGTTCTACACTAACTTTCATGTTACAAAGATATAAACCATTTGTATTTGAATGATGACTGTAAATGTGACTATAATGTTCTACAGTTTTACTCTGAGTTTGCATGTCGTCTAAACTTCACGCCCCCATGGGGGGTGTTTTAACACCTAAGAGGAGCCTATTCACACCCCTCACACACAGACCCACATAGACGGATCTTTTCAGCACAACTCTCTTTAAGCTATCACATATAACTTTTATACCTAATCATGTCTTTAACTTTTATAATTAATGTGAATAATAATACAAAATATGTAATGCAACCTTTTTAAAGAATCTATTTTAAATAAAACGCTTCACCGTACCGTATTAGCGTTACATTCAAACCCTAGACCCTTGCAGGCTAATGAAATGGTGCACTTTGACACCCAAAGATCATTAAGGGGATACATTTGTAATTTTCTTTTGCTTAAACACAAATGTCTAAAGATTATGTCTTTATCCAAGAAACTAAAATATAGACATACATACATACATACATACATACATACATACATACATACATACATACATACATACATACATACATACATACATACATACATACATACATACATACATACATACATACATACATACATACATACATACATACATACATACATACATACATACATACATACATACTTATTGTGGTTAGTTAGAACCACACTCACTCTTTTTTCAAACAACATCAGCCTATTATTCACTTACATTTGTATTTTCTTTTATTTAGACTTTTGCTTAAACACACTCTTCCATATGAAACTAAAAATATATAGGCACATTACATTTGTAATTTTCTGAACACAAATGTCTAAAGATTGTGACATTGTATTTTCTTAAAAAATATTCCCCTAACATGCATTGGGCATTCTCCAAGAAACTAAAATATAGGCACATTTGTAATTTGGCTTTATCCAAGAATAGACACAAACATGCACATACACGCATAGCCACACCTTGGGGGACTGTGAGTTTTTTCTGCAGAAAAGGAGAAGTAAGACACGTCGTAAATCTTTTGCCAGTGACAGAAGCTGCATACGGCACTTTTGAGCCATCCCATTCGCTATTGTCATTCTCCCGCTTTCTATGACAGCTAAGGGGGCTGTCACTTCAGAGAAGCTGCAGTTTGACAGAGAGTTATTCAGTCTACTGAGTGGAGACACATACAGCATGGGGAGAATTCTTTCTACACACACACACACATTTTCTTTCTACTCAAACAAATCTACACACACTCACAAACAGCATACTGAACGGCTATTGAACATTTCTGAAGAATAATACATTGTATTTTACATTTGGCATTTGGAATACACAAAATGTATTTTATTCTTAATTCTGTAACTTAAACCACACACACACACATTTATTCTGAAGATATACACATATTCTTAAGATACACACACATTTAAAATGTTTATTCTGAAAACCTTGGAATACACATACATATTGTGAAGATATTGTATTTTTCTTAAGACCTTGGAATACACACATTCTGAAAATTGAAAATAAAAAAAACTTTTTGAATCTTTTATTTCTGACAATAAAAAAACGTTGAAAAAAAAAAATGTAAAAATACTTTTATTTTGAAAACAATTCTAAAAACGGAAGTCCCCGCCCTTACAACCCCTCCCCTTCCGAAACCGGATGTCCCGCCTCCTAAACCGGATGTACCGCCTCCTTGAACCTCTCGACCAATCAGAGAAGCCCTAAGGGGTCATAAATCATCTAAAAAAGGGGCGTGGTTACAATCCATCAAACTTGGCTATATGCCCTTATAAGGTATGACATACCCCTAAGTCCCGCCCCCTTAAACCTCTCGACCAATCAGAGGGCTCCAAAGTCTCTCTCTCATATAAACACATTTACTATCAAATAGCATCGTGAGGCTGAACAACAGGACCAATTGACTATACATGTGCTTAAAGGGGAACTATCTTATAAATGGCCTTTTTCAGTGTTTACCATTGTTTCTTAGCTATGTGGACTTATATTAATAGGATCTATGTCTCTAATTCTCATATTGGCGCATTCTTCCAATTCTCCTCTCACAATATTCACCCTCACTGAACTGAGTCATCTGAAAATGTGCATATCTGTGATGTCAGAGATTTCTCAGCTGCATAATAATGTGGCAGTTGATGTGGCAGTTGGCACCAGGCCACACAGTCGTTGGAGCCCAGCCTCAAAACGGCTTAAGATCTTGAGGTAGAAAAATGCGGTTTTTGAGTACTTGATTAGAAATACAAAACAATGCATTTTTTTTTTAAACCTAGGTGTTCCATAGACTCACAG
Source organism: Notolepis coatsorum (assembly GCF_963971535.1). Lineage (NCBI taxonomy): Eukaryota > Metazoa > Chordata > Actinopteri > Aulopiformes > Paralepididae > Notolepis > Notolepis coatsorum. Next base: position 114,635,905 of record NC_140165.1, read on the forward strand.
GAATTGTGTAAAAGTGCCCAAATAGTGAAAGAAATAGTAAAATAGTTCCCCTTTAATTTTTTTTTAATAAACATTCTTTTTTTAAATGGCTAAAAGTGATTTTGTAATTTTGCAACCGTGGGTCTCACAGGGTACTTTTAACTCTGTGAGGCCCAAATAAAAAAGACATTAGCAACTTCAGAGGCCAGAGGGTGAGACCTATAAACACATGAAGGGTGCCGTGACTGAAAAAAAAGGTTGAGAAACGCTGGTATATGGTGTGGCTCTTTGTGGTACCACAGTCATTTTTGTGGTCTCTGACTGGTTGGCCACCCCTGCTTTAGGGTAAAGGTGTAAAAATTCAGGTGGCAAGTTCGCACATGAGCCTGAAGCCATGTATAAAGCCAGTTTTTTGCACAAACGAGGTTATCATCTGTGGCTGGCGTGCAGAATGTGAAGCTGTTACCCTAACAGGTATAATGCGCTTTCATGTAGCGCGCTACGACTGGTGTCATGGCTCTGCTTTGTTGTTGCATCGTATCAGGGGTGAGGGGTCATAAGGGGTGGACTAATAAATCCCTCCCCCCATTTACTGATTGGCCGGGAGGTGGGACCTCCTGCCTGTTAGTCTCCCTGTCGGCTGAGGGGTCAGTGCATCACAGGGAGGGGGAAGGGGGGGTTCCACTCCATGTTAGGATGGGTGGGTCACAGGTTTTTACCCCCGGCCATGGAATACGTCACTGGGCGCGTTTTCCTATTGGCCAGGAGACATCTGTGAGGTTACAGGCTCTGTGCTGCAGACCGCTGTCTTTGTCAAAGTTGGATGATGCGATGCATTTGAAAATTGTTTGTTTTCTGCTCTGCTCTCTATTACAGTGTGTATTGGGCCGTTGGTCACTTGGCCCAATTATTATTGCATGTATCTTTTTCAATTGTTACTCACGTAGAGGTCTCTCTGGGGGAACTTCTGTCTTCCCCTCTTATGTAAGGAGCAGAATTGACGGGGTTGCCCTCAGACGCGTCATATAAGACCTGTGTCTGTGTCTTATTGACCGGCTTCCTGCTGCTCGTCCCAGACAGCATGGAGGGAACGTTGTCTGGTGTTTCTTATTAGAATTCACCATTGATGTGTTTCGGGTTCTTGAGGTGCATATAGCGCTGGCCCTTGGTGCTTCCAATGTGGAACCACGTTATGGGCCGGCGCGCCTTGGTTGCCCAATTCATAGAAACAGCGTTTTTTATGTGGGCGACTGGGAAGGAGATTTTTATCTCTACCGAGCGCCAGTGCACTAGGTTAGACTCAATGACTCACGTGCATCTCCGGGGGGAGATGACGGAGTAGAACATTACATTGGCGGAGGGGTCTCACGCCCATGAGGTGGGCCACCAGGAGCAGCACATTCACGTACTGTCCATCTTGGTGGCGCCCTCTGTGATGTTTTAGATCGACACGCGTACCTACCCCCCTCTTAGGACTGGGGATGGCGGCGTGACTAGGACGCGGGACTGGTTCTGGTCGCGCCGGACCAGGTCAGTTAACCCGTTGTCCGCCGGGGCGCAGATCTGCTGTTCTGGACCCCGAAGGACTTTGTGCTTTTCCGGGGGGAAAATGCCGGGTCGGTCCGGGCTTCGCGGGGATTGATGTCGTGGATGTGTGTGTCATATGTATGCCACTACGAGTTGCCCATAACAGTGACGTGCTTGGTCCATACTGTGTTGTACCTTGTGCTATGTTAGGGGGCCTGGTCCTTCTCCATTGTTTCACCCCTCCCTCCCCCTGCTGGGCGGGGATGGGAGGGGGCTGTTGGGGTGGTTGCTGTCAGCCCCTCTAGGCATCCCTGTGTAGGTCCCGGTCCGCCAGGCCCAGGTCCGGACTCGTTCTCGTCGACCTGTTGGCCTGGGTTAACCCTTTGAAAACTGAAACACTTGTACTGCTTGTATAGCCTGTGTATATGCGCAGTTATGTTTCTATGTTTTCTTGGTGGGTTAAGGGAACGACCGCCTCCTGTTAAACTAAACATAGGGAGGTGGTTGGTTCTCCGGTGTGTTGGTAGCAGAGTCGACTCTCGGGTTTAAGTTTAAGTTTAAGTTTATTTGGATCCCCATTAGCCACAGCAGTGCTGGGGCTATTCTTCCTGGGGTCCATAACACATAAAATACAGTTACAGACGTATACACTCACAACATTTACATGTCATACAGACAATTAAAACAACAATAAAAACCCTTATACACTCATAACATTTACATGACATACAGACCATTAAAACAACAATAAAAACCCTTATACACTCACAACATTTACATGTCATACAGACAATTAAAACAACAGTAAAAACCCTAATCAAATTCATAATACAATATAAAAATACAAAATTATACAATATTTTAATAATATATCCCTATCAGACACATGCCTTTTCATCCATATATACCTATCTCTTTATCAGACACATACATTTTAATTTACGTACACACTATCTATTAGGGAATGTCAATTTCTTTGGTTGAAAATGTTGTTTTACCACGATTTTGAAACGGCATTTACTATTCTCCTGCTTAACATGTCTGGGAAGAGAGTTCCATTCCTGCATACCACGGAACATGACAGTTCGCTTCATTGCATTCGACCTCACTTTTGGAAGTGTAAAACCTCGTGCAGAAGCATGTCTGGTGGAATGGTTGTGTCTGTCAAGACTTATTGATAAATTGTTATATAAAATTGAGGGGATCTTTGTAACAAAAATATTCCTAGTGAATACAAGGAGTGAGCAGAGTAATTTATGTTTGACAAGTAACCAAGTTAAACAACTGTGCATCGCTGCAACATTAGTTCTGTACTCACAGCGAAGCGCTATACGTGCTGCTTTGTTTTGTACCATTTGTAATTTTTTCAGTTTACTCGTCGTTACATTCGACCATACTGCAGGACAATAGTCAAGATTTGACAAAACCAGAGCTTGAATGACCTGTTTGATAGAATTTAGTGGTAACAAATGAGCACATCTTTTAACAACAGAAATCCCTCTTCCCATTTTCACTACTATATTGTTTATATGGTGTGACCATGACAATTTACTGTCTAATGTTACCCCTAGGAGTTTAGTCTCCTGGACTTGATTAATTACCACATCACTTATCAAAAGTTTCAAGACTGGGTTCGTTCTTAGAGTATGGTTTGAACCGAAAATGATGCTACTTGTCTTTGATATGTTTAGAACTAGTTTGTTATTCTTTATCCATTCCATCACTGATTGCAACTCTGCCTTTAGGACCGTATTTAATTCATTGGCTGTTGAGGCTGATGTGTAAATCGTTGAATCATCGTTCTTAGAGCATTTTAGTCTTCCTCACAATAGCAATTAAGTTATGGTCGCTACAACCAACAGTTACAGATACCGCCTTGGAACATAGCTCCGCATTGTTAGTAAAAATGTGATCAATGCAGGTGGAGACCTGGTTACCATCCTTTTTCAAACATATCCTAGTTGGTTTGTTAATTACCTGTGATAGACCACATGCATTTGCTACAGTTAGAAGTCGTTTTTTCAATGGGCATTTCAATGAAAACCAATCGATGTTAAGGTCACCCATAAAATAAATCTCATTACTCAAATCACACACTTGGTCCAACATGTCACATATTTGTTCTAGATACACATTATTTGCACTAGGTGGTCTATAACAGCAACCGATCAACATAGGCTTCAAATGAGGCAAGTGTACTTGCAGCTATAATGTTTCAATTTCATTATTCATTAAATCTTCCCTAATCTTCACTGGAATAAGATTCTGAATATAAAAAGCAACCCCTCCCCCAAATGCATTCCTGTCCTTTCTAAAAATGTTGTATCCATCAATTTGCAATGCCCCATCCTCAAATGTAGAATCAAGGTGTGTTTCTGATATAGCTAAAATATGGAAATTGTCTGATAGTAAAATCTCTGATATCTCAGCTAGCTTGTTTCTTATGCTACATATATTTATATGTGCCATCTTTAACCCCTTTTTGGGTAGGTTAGTATTAATTAGCATTGTATACTTTATTCATAATGTTGGTATGTGTGGCAAGGGCAACAATCATTCAACTGTCCCTCGGCTGCTTTGGGGTGCTACTTCGTGGTCGGATTATCAGTCTGTCATACCTCAGAAAGGCGATCTCTCCTCTCTCACGAGCAGCTCTCATCTTGGGCAACAGTTCTTTTCTTTTCAGACGGACAGCGTCTGTGTAGTCCTCGTTTATGTAAATGTTTGTCCCTTTGAGTTCTTTGGCTCTCTGAAGAACCGCTGATCTGTCCTTGTATTTTGAAAATGTCACCACAATGGGTCTTGGTCTCTCACGTCCCTCCCCAGGTTTCCCTGTTCGGCGCACCCTCTCCATCTCAATGTCCCTCTGTAGCTTGAGCTTGTCCACCATGACGCTCCTCACCTTCTCTTCCGTGTCTCCCCAGGTTTCTCCAGGCAACTCAGCTATGCCATCAATGACCAGGTTGTTTCTTCTGTATTGACCTTCTAAATACTCTATTTTATCTGTGACTGTTAGCAGGCTTTCACAGGTTTTCCAGATGTCAGATTGCATGTACTTGCAACTATCTGACTGTTTTGCATTGTTAGCATTGATGTCGTCAACCTCCTTCTGTGTGTACTGGATGCTTGTTTTAATTTCCTGGACCTCCCTTGTAATTGCATCCAGTCTTGAGTTTGTAGAGTCCATGATGATTTTTACAAAGCTTTTGAAATTGTCCTGTTGTGTTTGTAAGAGAGCAGTGAACATCTCTTTTTGCTGTTGCAGTAATTCATTTACTTGTGCAAGTGAGGCATAGTCCTCGTCTGATTTAGGCTAATTTTTATCTTTCTTTGGTGGCATTGTGGTTTAGTGTTAAGAAGGCTATAGAGAACAACTTGATATGAAATACCGGTGGTAGCTGGGCTGCTGGAGCCTGGTGGTAGCTGAGCTGCTGGAGCCTGGTGGTAGCTGAGCTGCTGGAGCTGGTGGTAGCTGGGCTGCTGGAGCTGGTGGTAGCTGGGCTGCTGGAGCTGGTGGTAGCTGGGCTGCTGGTGGTAGCTGGGCTGCTGGAGCCTGGTGGTAGCTGAGCTGCTGGAGCTGGTGTTAGCTGGCTGCTGGAGCTGGTGGTAGCTGGGCTGCTGGAGCTGGTGGTATAGCTGGGCTGCTGGAGCTGGTGGTAGCTGAGCTGCTGGAGCTGGTGGTAGCTGGGCTGCTGGAGCTGGTGGTAGCTGAGCTGCTGGAGCTGGTGGTAGCTGGCTGCTGGAGCTGGTGTTAGCTGGGGCTGCTGGAGCTGGTGGTAGCTGGCTGCTGGAGCTGGTGTTAGCTGGGGCTGCTGGAGCTGGTGGTAGCTGAGCTGCTGGAGCTGGTGTTAGCTGGCTGCTGGAGCTGGTGGTAGCTGGGCTGCTGGAGCTGGTGGTATAGCTGGGCTGCTGGAGCTGGTGGTAGCTGAGCTGCTGGAGCTGGTGGTAGCTGGCTGCTGGAGCTGGTGTTAGCTGGGGCTGCTGGAGCTGGTGGTAGCTGGCTGCTGGAGCTGGTGTTAGCTGGGGCTGCTGGAGCTGGTGGTAGCTGAGCTGCTGGAGCTGGTGGTAGCTGAGCTGCTGGAGCTGGTGGTAGCTGGCTGCTGGAGCTGGTGTTAGCTGGCTGCTGGAGCTGGTGTTAGCTGGGCTGCTGGAGCTGGTGGTAGCTGAGCTGCTGGAGCCTGGTGGTAGCTGGCTGCTGGAGCTGGTGTTAGCTGGGGCTGCTGGAGCCTGGTGGTAGCTGAGCTGCTGGAGCTGGTGGTAGCTGGCTGCTGGAGCTGGTGTTAGCTGAGCTGCTGGAGCTGGTGGTAGCTGGCTGCTGGAGCTGGTGTTAGCTGGGCTGCTGGAGCTGGTGGTAGCTGAGCTGCTGGTGGTAGCTGAGCTGCTGGAGCTGGTGGTAGCTGAGCTGCTGGAGCTGGTGGTAGCTGGGCTGCTGGAGCTGGAAGTAGGGCCTCTACTGAAGCATGGGCCTGGTGGGAGCAGGACCACTGCTGGGCTTGGTTTGGTTAAAGCTGAATCTGGTTTCAATCTAGATTTCACAGATTCAACGTGATCTATTTAAAATAACCACCTAAAAACCTCTGGTGAAGTTTTGGTCGATAAAACAGAGAGGATTAGCAAGATTTTGAAGAGATTGTCTCAAGGTTCCTCAAGGGTTGAGGCCGGGGTTGAGGCCGGGCTTGACACCGTCTGCCTGAGAGTATGCCCCCGCATCTTTCATGACGTCTGCCAATTGTGTCAGCCTCTCCTTTGTACCTCGACCCCGCTGGTCGAGGTCATGACATGGTGCTCAGCATACCGAACACCCCTTCCGCCGGGTACTGTTCTCACAGTAGACCCCTTAGGCGCCTGTCTAGTCCACAGTGCTCCAGGCACAGGTCGAGTTCTGGCCTGTTGCCTGGATTGAGGGATCAACCCCCTTGGTGGTTGTCTCCCCGGCGCGCTGTCTGGCCCCACAGTATTGTGGGGGGGTAGCCTCTTGGGGCTTACGGCCATGCCAACCTGGACACGCCCGATCTCGTCAGATCTCGGAAACTAAGCAGGTTTGGCCCTGGTTAGTTCTTGTATGGGAGACCCCCTGGGAATACCAGGTGCGGTAAGCTAGAGTGCTTCAGAGCGGCGTGCCAGGGGGGAAGGGTCTGCTCTTGTTTTGGCCCTGTCCGATATGCTGGCGATGTGGGGGGTGATGTCACCAGTGACCGTCTGGTGGGGCCCCGATGCTGCGGCCTCATTGGCCTCGCCAGGCCCCTTTTTTCAGGGGGTCCTGGCCCTCAGGTTGTCCTAAGGCTGGGACCTTCTCCGCACTCCGCTGCTACGGCCTTGCCACGGGGTTGGGTTCTTGACCTTCGACCCTGTGATGTTGGGGGCTGTGACGGAGGTGTTTTTGCTTCCCGTCTGTTCCCTGGTCGCATGTGGGATGCGCGCCTGAGTGGTCGCGGGTCCTTCTGAGTGAAGGTAAGTCCCACGGTCTGCTCACCCTGTGCGTTTTTTTGAGGTGCTAAACCCTCTTCGCACAGTCGGATCCGATTCCCTCCCGTCCTACACTAGGGGGGTCCAGGGGGCTCGGGTCCTCCCCGGTTCTGATGGTTGTGGGGGGCCTCAGCGGGTACATCTGTCGAGCTTCCGCTCTGCTCAGCTCCTGTGTTCCACTAAGTGCAGAGCGTAAGCTATACGATATATAACGTACGGTTATTCTATAACCATAGTTATATGAGTATAGCAAGCGCTCTGCTCTGACTCACTGAGGACCCCGTGGTCTTCGCCTTCGGTGGTGAAAGACTTGGGAAGGAGCTGATGGTGTGGCCATGACCCCGCTTAGCTTGGGGAGGAGTGGATGTGGGTGTGGCCAGGCGGATGGGTGTGTGCATGTGGAGAAAATTATTCATTATTAGACTGGATAAAGGGACAGTTCCACTAAGAGCAGAGCGCTCGCTATACTCGTATAACTATGGTTATAGAATAACCGTACGTTAGGCTAGTTAGTTACTCCTTTGATTGTTAGCTTGTTAGATTTTGAGGAGATCATATCAACCAATCAAATTGAAGCACAGGGGCATGTTTAGGGGAGACAGTGGCTCAGGAGGTAGAGCAATCATCTGGTAATCGGAAGGTTCCCGGTTAGATTCCCACTCCTCCCGGGCAGTATGTCGAAGTGTCCTTGAGCAAGCTCCAGATGAGCAGGTCAGCACCTTGCATGGTCGTCTCCGCCGTCTGTGTGAATGTGTGAGTGAATGGGTGAATGTGAGGAACAAATTGTAAAGCGCTTTGGATAAAAGCGCTATATAAATGCACCATTTATATATAAATGCACCATTTATGTTTACATGCCTCCAGTGCACTCTTTTTGTTTTCTAGGTCACCCTGTGTTCGTGGGGTGGTTATGCATCCTCATGCTGGAAGAACACAATTGATATGATACACAATTCTCTGGTTTCTGGCTTTGGGAGAGAGACAGAGAGTAGAAGTATAGGAGAGAGTTCACAAATATTGATTGATCTTTCCAAGGCCATGGAAATAACATATTGTGATTCATACATTAGATGTTTTTCCTGTTTAAGTCGTATATATTTTCCTTGTGTATTGTGTTATTATTATTTTGACGATGATGTTGACAATAGCGATGATGATTACGATGACCGAGGTGCGAATGCACCCCTAACGTCACACATGTGCGATATCGATGGTACAATAACTGCCACAATGATACACAATTTTCAGGGGCCTCTTTGCTCCTAAACAGTGAATGCCGGTAAATGGACTGCATTTACTTTTATCCAAAACACTTTACAACTTATGTCTCTCATTCACACATTCACACACATACAGCGGAGGCAACCATGCAAGGTGCCAACCTGCTCATTGGGAGCAGTTAGGGGTGTAAGTGTCTTGCTCAAGGACACTTCGACACACTGCTGGGAGGAGCCGGAATCGCACCAGGAACCTTCAAATTACCAGAAGACCGCTCTACCTCCTGAACCACTGCCGCTCCTCCTACTGTGCGCTATAGCGCCACTTTCATCAACTAGTGGTCAAAAACTACAGTAGACACATTTAATACTGGAGCCATTATTTGCTCCCTCTCTTTGGGACCCCCCCAAACACCAAGGGCCCAGGTGCAGTTGTACCCCCTGTGTTTCACACCCCTCCTACTGGCAGACACTTCACACTCAGCGATCGACCTCTGATTAGCCTCGAACCAGCAAACCTGAATCCGCTCACCAGCACCACGATTTATTGAAAACTTTATTAACAGATTGCAGAATGGGTACAATACAGTACGGCTCAATGCAAACAACTGCTAAGAGGATGCAGACCAGAAAAATACTTTTGTCTTGTTTACATCAGGGTCCTCCACACGAAGCGGTTAATCCGGTGCGCCACCTGAGAAGCATCCAGTCCAGGTAGCGATGCTGGGTGGGGGGGGGGGGGGTTATACTGAGGGGCTCCTGCTACCATGTGGTTTCAAACCTCATTATTACGCTATAGCATCACTCTGAATCTTCCTCCCCCCCATACATCCTCCTCACCTCTCCTCCACAAATTAATCTCTGTCATGCTGCCTCCTCCCTCTCTCCTTCACCTCTCACGTGTCACCTCTCTCTTTCCTCCTTCCCTTATCTAAGCTTCCGCCTCTTCCTCCCTCCCATCTCCTCACCCCCTGCGCACTCTCCTCTCTCTCTTCTTCCTCTCTTCCCTCCTCCCCTCCTCGTTTCATCTCTCTTCTCGGCCATCCCTCTCTCCTCTATGATCCCTCCCTGTCTCACTTCTTTCTGCCTGATCCTTTCTCTGTACTCTCGCTCTGTCCCTATGCTCTTTCTCTCTCTCTCTATCCCTGTGCTCTCTCTCTCCCTATGCTCTCTCTCTCCCTATGCTCTCTCTCTCCCTATGGCCTCTCTCCCTATGCTCTCTCTCTCTCCCTATGCTCTCTCTCTCTCCCTATGGCCTCTCTCCCTATGCTCTCTCTCTCTCCCTATGGCCTCTCTCCCTATGCTCTCTCTCTCTCCCTATGCTCTCTCTCTCTCCCTATGCTCTCTCTCTCCCTATGCCCTCTCTCCCTATGCTCTCTCTCTCTCCCTATGCTCTCTCTCCCTATGCCCTCTGTCCCTATGCTCTTTCTCTCTCTCTATCCCTGTGCTCTCTCTCTCCCTATGCTCTCTCTCTCCCTATGCTCTCTCTCTCTCCCTATGCTCTCTCTCTCCCTATGCCCTCTCTCCCTCTCCATATGCTCTCTCTCTCTCTCTCTCTCTCTCTCTCTCTCTCTCTCTCTCTCTCTCTCTCTCTCTCTCTCTCTCTATCTCTCTCACTCTCTCTCTCTATCTCTCTCTCTCATTGTGCTCTCTCTATTTTCTTCCCTTTCTCAGTTTAACTCTCCCTTGTCTCCATCACTTTCCTCCTCACCTCTCTTCCACACACGAGTCTCTCTCTTCTTCTCTCTCTCCACCCCTCGTCCCTCCCGTGCCTGAAACCACCCCCTCACCTCCTCACTCTCTCTCTCTTTCTACCTCACATACCTCCATCAATCTGCCCCCCCTCCCTTCCGTCACCCCCCCCCCCACACACACGCGCTTACACACACTGTTCTGAAGGTCCAGATTAAAACATAGAGTCTGCGTTTATTATTTTGTATAACTTATATATTGTTTATATATATAAGATATATATTTTCACGTCGTCTATTTACTTAACAGTATTCATCATTCGCTTATTTGTATATGTTCCACTCTTAACGCCGTAGACAGCGTGAGCGCATGCGCGGGGTGCTTGGGACATGCCCGGGCAAGGAGAGCATATTGATCTGTGGGGATGAACAGACTCATTCCACAGGTAACTAAGACAGAGCGTGAGTTATAGGAGAAGACGTTTTGCAGCATTAACAGGAAGGCAAGCAACGTATCGTTATAGAGAGCCGGATGGCTAATTAGATACAACCATAATATTGTCGAACCACTATTGGCACAGTATAGTGACTTGTGTAAGCGAAGTAACGTTGAGAGACTTTTTTTTTTTTTTTTTTTTTTACTTTGGCCATTTCCCTGGCTCTTTTATACGTTTATCGCATTTATACTTGGTCAAGTTCGACCGACAGAAGCAGGCTGAAAGGGTTCAGATGGGGGGGAAGACACTCTGGGAAAGGCACGGCTGCAGTCCGGGATTCGAACTCGCTCAGCCCCAGATCCGTGACGAGCACGGTTGTCCACGGCGCTGAAATAGCACTCGCGGTACGTGGTGAGCTACTGGAGCTCCCCTACGTTGAGAGACTTATAGTTGAACCCAGCGGCTCTGGATCTAACTACCTATTGAAGACTCCATGCGGGTTAGCCTAAGTACAAAGGGGCTAACTAGCTATCACCCATGCCAACGGGCTTTTGGACTAATAGCTATTAATCCTGCCATCGGGCGCTAGGAATACAAGGACCCGGTCCGTACGAGACCCTCTTCCCCAGTGACAACAGGATTATCCCACGTTTGTCTGCAGTTCTCTGGAGTCGGAGCTCCAGAGAGAATTTCCGTCTCCATCCACCATCTTGCTTTTCCTTGTGCTGCTTCGCTCCGCCTCACTCCATTCAGAGAATCAACGGTCGAGTACCAGTAGTCTAGGACTATTGTTACCTCTGACATTGTTGCATCGACATTAACGTATTAAAGGAGATCTGCGTTCTATATAATATGTATGTTATGCTATTAACATTAAAGTGATTGTTCAACTTGGTTTCACTGTCCCCTCGCAGTTAATGAAGTGTCCGCCATTTTGTGTACCTATAATGTCTGGCTAATTAATACTCTTTAGTAGTGGTTCAATCTAACATCTCAATACATTCCGGGTTGTGTAGCCCCTTAGCTACAATTGGTCCTTCGAGCCGGAGGGTATCAGTAATAATAATATTAGTGATAATATGGCCAGCGGCGGACACTCTCCAACCAGCCCTCCCCCCTCACCGCGCCCTAGGCGCCAGCGTCAGCCCCCTCCCTACTTGGAGGGCTACGCTGTAGATTTACCTCATAGCTTATCCCAGAGCATGCTAAGCAGGGATAACCTTAGTAGCCCAAGCATGCCCAACCTTACAGAGGAGTCAACCCTAGATGTAGAGACCCAAGCTAGTTTAAGTGAAACTGACTTAGCTTACAGGGGGGGACAAGCGGGGCATGACTTGACTGTACCCATAGAACACCGCGCCCCCGAGATGGACCTCGGAGCGCATGAAAGTAAAGAACACTGCGCCCCCGAGATGGACCTCGGAGCGCATGAAAGTAAAGAATACCGCGCCTCCGAGATGGACCTCGGAGCGCATGAAAGTAAAGAGTACCGCGCCCCCGAGATGGACCTCAGAGCGCGGGAGAAGACCAGGTCACCGCCAAGCCCGGCCAGCTCCAAATCACCATCCTCAGCGTCCTCCCCAAGCGGAGCCGATAAGAGGCTAGCGCAAGTCCTGATCGCCACGATAACCGCTTCGGCGGAAAGGGATCGCCTCCAGGAGCAAAGAGAGAGTGAGCGTGACCGCCTCCAGGGTGAGCGTGACCGCCTCCAGGCGCAACGAGAGAGTGAGCGCGAACATCTCAGACTGGAAGAGAGACGCCTCCAAGCTGACCACAGACTGGAAGAGAGACGCCTCCAAGCTGACCACAGACTGGAAGAGAGACGCCTCCAAGCTGACCACAGACTGGAAGAGAGGCGCCTCCAGGCTAAAGAAACCATGGAGCGAGACCGCGCCAATGCGCAGCGCGAGGCAGAACGAGACCGTCTACAAGCACAAATGATGGCGCAAGCGCTCCAGAATGTGACTCCCCACTCTTCCACCCGGAGCTCCCGGAGATCATCACGCCAAGGGTCGAGGGCACCCTCCCCTCCCCGACAAAGCTACATGGGAACCCGCCTGAGGGAAGAACCTGCTTACGTTGCAGAGCAGCTAGCCGAGCGACTACAAAGCCTGACTGAGGACGAGGGAGGACAGAAGGCCCACCCGCACTACTCCATCTCAGACCAGGAGGCACAGCGCAGCCCCGGTCTCAGTCCCGACACGCTGCGTCATGAACCCCCAACACGTCCCAGTGGGGAGTTCGAGCACCAGACGGCACTGAGGAATAGTGCCTGGGAACCCAGCCCCTGGTTCCCGCCCAGCACGAACCAACGCCCCAACGGACCGGGAGACTCGCCGAGAACGCCTCTCCCCCAACGTGTGTCAGTGTCACAGCCATCCATGGCACCCTACATTGGGACACCCACATTCCCAGACTTCACAAGAGAAGACAGAGCGCAGTATACCGAGCTGCGTATGTGCCTAGAGACAATCATGTCCGGAGTACAGGACGAGCCATACAAGTACGCCATTCTCCTTAAGCATCTCAAGGTAACTAGAGCTCACAACATTGCGCTGGCATACTCCAATTCACAAACTCCCTACTCTGACGCCCTGGTTGCCCTCGACGCACGTTACGGACGTACGTGGGACTATGTCATTCAGGAGATACGTGAGATCGAACGTCTCCCCCCGGCTAGAGACAACCGAGCACTGGACGACCTATCCGTCAAAGTACAGTCCCTAGTAGGGATGCTCGGGTCCCAGAGAGAGAAGGGGAGGTACGAGCTGTACGCCAACTCCAACGTGGAGCGCATATTGGAGAAGCTCCCCCCATTCCGCCAAGAACGCTTTCGGCAGCAACGAAACTACCGTGACCCGAATGGACCAGAACAGTCACTGCTGGATCTTTTTTTTTTTTAAACTTCAATTTTTATTAACATTTATAGACAAACAACACTTACACAAAAATGGAACCCATAATACAACATTGTTAAACAGACATAAATAATAAAGTACAAAAAATATAATACAATTGTAATACCCAAAAAAATAAAAAATAAAATCAGAAAATGCTAACTAAGTCAAAAGTGTGTGACATGGGTTCAGAGACCCTCCTTGAACCTCTTTCCTCCTTTACCCTTCGCCCTCTTGTGATGCATTTGGTTCTTCCTCTGTGATGTCGTTTTCGTTCCCCTTGTAATCCTCCCACTTTCCCCATCTTTCTCCAAATTTCTCTTCCTGTAACCTCAGCATGTGTGTTATCCTCTCCATATCCTGTATCTCCTCCACTATTCCTACCCATTGTGCTATTGTCGGTGGGTCTTCTTTGTACCACAGTCTTGTTATTGCTTTTCTGGCCGCTATCAACATTATCTTTATTAAATATTTGTCCCCCCCTTGTATTCCCTCGTGTGTCAGGTCTCCTAAGTAAAGCACCAGTCCTGTTTGTGGTAACCCGTATCCTAATATTCTGATCATTGCCTCCCCTATCTCCTCCCAATACCCCTTCAGCTTCTGACATCCCCAGAATATGTGTGTGTGATTTGCCCCCTCCTTCCCACACATCCTCCAGCATGCTCTTTGTGTTGGTGCATATTTTCCCTTCAGCTCTGGGGTTATAAAGAATCTGATTATGTTTTTCCATCCAAACTCTTTCCATATCCTCGATCCTGTTGTTGAATGTTGCACCTCGCATATGTTCCCCCATTCCTTCCCTGTTATTCCTATCTCTAGTTCTCTCTCCCATTTCTCCCTTATATAATCGGTCGTGTGTCCCTTGCTGGTCATTATAGCCCGGTACAGTGCTGATATTACCCTTCCTTTCCCTCCTTCGTATGCCCTTACTATCATCCTAATTATTCCATTCTGTTCTTCTTCCTTGTCCCCTCTTATTTCTTTATTATAGTAATCTCTAATCTGTAGATATCTGAAGTGGTCCCTGTTTTCTAGTCCAAAGTTCTCCTTTAATTTTTGTAGTGTTTGCATTTCCCCCTTCTCTATCATTTTGCATATTGCTGTTGCCCCCCCCCCCCCCCCCCCCCTCTCCCACCTCCTGAATCCATGGTCCAGCCTCCCTGGTTTGAATCTCTTGTCATGTGCTATCCATCTCAGAACCCCTGACTGCTTCTCTAATTTGTGTGTTTTTACTACTCTGTTCCATATGGTCAAGGTGCATTTGGTGATAGGATCTAACAGTCCCTCTTTTTCTTTGAACAGTTCCCTATCTCCCACCAGAGCTTGTACCTTGTATCCCTCCCCTTCTTTTTCAATGTCTTTCCATCTTGCCTCATATTTGTCGTTACACCAGCACGTCACTGCTCTCAGTTGCACTGCATAATAATAATCTTGTAGGCTGGGTACTGCCATCCCTCCCTCTTCCTTTGGTAGTTGTAGTGTTTTATATCTGACCTGTGGTCTTCTCCCCGCCCATATGAACCTCGATATCAGTCTGTCCCACTCCCTGAATTGATTCTGTGGTATTTGTATCGGTAGTGATTGGAACAGGTACAGTAGCCTTGCTAGTATGTTCATTTTAATTACCTCTATTCTTGAATTGAAGTCCAAGGGCATTACTGTCCATCTCTCCAAGTCTCTCTTGATGTTCTGATTTATCTGTGTATAGTTCGCCTCAAACAGTTTCCCCACCCCTCTCGTGATGTTCACCCCTAAGTATTTAATCTTGTCCATGTCCCATCTTATCCCGTACTGTTCCCTAATTTCCGTCGTTGGGGTATAGTTCCATGCTAAGGTCTGTGTCTTTGTCACGTTTAGTTTGTATCCTGAGTAGTGGCCATATTCCTTCAGTAGATCCATCAGTGCCGGGAAGCTCTTGTCTGGTTGCCTCATGTATACTATCACGTCGTCCGCAAATAGGCCTAGTTTATATTCCGTTCCCTTTATCCTTACTCCCTTAATGTCCTCGGTCTGTCTGATCAGTTGTGCCAGTGGTTCTATGAAAACGACGAAGAGCGTTGGTGAGAGACAACATCCCTGTCTGGTAGCCCTCTCTAATCTGATTCTATCCGTCAGGCTGCCATTCACCTTAACCCTCGATGTCGGTTCTTGATATAGCGCCTTGATCATCTTCATCGCCCTCCCGTTCAGTCCGAACCTCATCAATGTTTTATATAAAAATGGCCAGCTCACACTGTCGAATGCTTTTTCTGCATCTAGGCTAATCAGTACCGCGCTACCACCTTGTTTTTGTATCTCCTCTACTATGTGTAATGTCTTTCTCACGTTGTCCTGTGTCTGTCTCCCTTTAATAAATCCAGTTTGATCTTCATCTATAATGTCTGGCATAAACGTCTCAAATCTCTTTGATATTATCGATGTATACATCTTGTAATCCACGTTGAGTATGGACACAGGTCTGAAACTACTACATAATTCTCTATCCTTCCCTTCCTTCGGTATCGTGGTGATTATGGCTTCCTTCCACGAGGGGGGCATTTTGCCCTCTTCCATCGTGTGTCTGAACGCCGCCCCTAACATGGGTGCTAATTCAGTTCTAAATGTCTTGTAGAATTCCGATGGGAATCCATCGCTCCCCGGAGATTTGTTGTTTTTAGCTCTACTAATTGCCTCTTCCAGTTCTCGTTCCGTAATTATTTTATTTAATTCTTCATTCTGTTCTTTCCCTATCGATGGTAACTCTAGCTTCTCCAGATATGCTTCTATTTCCTCTTCTCCCGCTGCTTTTGGCTGTGTGTATAGTTTCTCATAGTATTCTCTAAATGTCCTCTCTATTTCAGCTGGGTCTCTCAATATTTCATTAGTCTTTGTATCCCTTATTGTGTGTATCGTGTTCAACTTCTGTTGCGTCCTAATTCTCCTAGCCAACAGTCTGGTCGCTTTTGGTCCCCCTTCATAGTACGTTTGTTTCATGAACCTCGCTTTCTTTTCTATTTCCGTCAATAATTCCCTATTTATCCTGGCCTTTACTTCTTTGATTTCTCTGAGCGTTTCCTGTTCTTTTGATATCTGGTGTCTCCCTTCTAGCTTCTTCAGCTTCCCTATCAGATTGTGATATGTCTCCGTTCTGGCCTTCTTCAGCATTGCTGTCTTCTCCATCAATTTCCCCCTTATCACCACCTTCAGTGTGTCCCATAGAATGTTCGGATCTACCGCCCCGTTGTCATTTTCTTCCTTATACCTGGCTATCTCCTCCTTGATCTGACTCACCACCCCCTTGTTATTTAATATTCCTACATTTAGTCTCCAGATCGTGTTCCTCCGTCTCCCTTCTAGATCTACTGTCAGATATATGGCACTGTGATCCGATATGTCCGCTACTCCTATTCTGCTCTCCCGTACCCTGTAACTGTCCCCCGTCGTCATCAAAAAGTTGTCTATTCTCGCATATGTCACGTGCCGGTGTGAGTAATGTGTGTATTCCCTGTCCATGGCGTGCATCCCCCTCACTGCTGGATCTTGCTGACTTCCTAGCCAGGGAGGTTAGCAGCCTAAGAATCGACACCTTCGCATGGGGTGGCTCGAACTGTAAAGAGGGACCGAGGAGGGCTAAAGACCAAAGTAGGCCCATCACAGTGATGCACCAGGCCGAGTCGGTATCACGACAGAAGAGTCACAACCCCCCCGCCAAGGGGAAATGGAAGATCGCATGTCAATACTGCGAGAACGAACACTGGCTGTCACAGTGCGACGCATTCAAGAAACTGACCACCGTCGAAGTAAGTCAGTGGATTAAAGCTAACCGCCGCTGCTTCCGCTGCGCGTGCGGCCACATGGCAGCAGAATGCCGCCTTAAGAAGAAGTGTGGCAAGTGTGACGGCGCTCACCTCGAAGCACTGCACGAGAGCAACAAGCGCCCACCAGCTCCACAAAGCAACTCGAGAACAGAAGTACTCTACATCGACCCCGCGAGGAGTGGGAGCTCCAGAGTGCTCCTCAAAGTAGTACGAGTACTCCTCAGTCACGGGGACAAGGTACTCGACACCTACGCTGTCCTCGACGACGGGTCGGAGAAGACACTCCTCCTTGCCTCCGCTGCGACCCAGTTGGACCTGCGGGGCCCAGAGGAGACCATGACCCTCCATACCATTCGTCGAGACTTAAAGACAATCAAAGGTGAAAACGTCTCATTCACCATTGCAGCGATCGACCAGCCTGAGAAGCGGTACGCCATCAGCAAGGCGTTCACAAGCTATGACAGGTTTGTCACGCTACGATTACCCCATCCCACAGCTGAGGGAAAAGAACGACCACCTACGCCAACTGCCCATACCGCTTATCAGCGGCGCTACACCGACCCTACTCATTGGCTCCGACCACGCAGACCTCATTGTCCCAACTGATGCGGTCCACATCGGACCCAGAGGATGCCCAGCCGCGGTTAAGACCCGACTGGGGTGGACGCTCCAGGGCCCCCTCTCCGGGCCTTCCAGCCAACCAACGTCCACACGCTGCCTTTACACCAAGGCGAGCGACACAGACAACACTCTCCTACAGCACTTTGAGAGGCTATGGACACTAGACGCGCTGCCATTCAAGAACGAACGCAAGATGGTTCGGTCCAAAGAGGACAAGTATGCCATCGCTCTACTAGAGCAGAAGACTGCGAGGGTCGAGGTTGACGGAGTGCTAAGATACGCAACCCCACTCTTGAGGCGGGAAGGGATGCCCACTCTGCATGTGCCTAAGGGAGCGACGCACCACTACCTACAGAGCACTGAGCGGCGCCTCGCCAAGGATCCCCCACAAGCAACGATCTATCGCACCGAGATCGAGAAGCTGGTAACGGCCGGCCACATAAAGAAAATCGATGACCACGAGGCAGAAGGGACGACAGAGTCCTGGTACGTGCCCCACCACAAGATCACCCACAACGGAAAGAACCGCATTGTGTTCAATTGCAGTTATCAGATTGGACAGCAGAATCTGAATAACCTACTACTGCCCGGCCCGACACTCGGACCCTCCCTCCTCGGCGTCCTGATACGCTTTCGTCAGGACAAAGTGGCCATCAGCGGCGACATCAAGGGGATGTTCCTACAAGTTCGACTGATGGAGGAAGACAAGCCTTTACTGAGGTTTCTGTGGAGGGAGAGGCTCGACGACAAACAACCCTCGATATACCAATGGGAGGTACTCCCCTTCGGCACCACCTTCAGCCCGTGCTGCGCCACGTTCGCGTTACAGAAGCACGTGGCCGAAGACCCCGGAGCTGACGATGATGTCCGACACAGCGTTGAACGAAGTTTCTACGTGGACAACTGTCTACAGAGCGTATCAACGCCAGAAGAAGCAGAGAGCATCCTAATGAAGCTACGGGCTTCGTTAGCCAAAGGTGGATTCGACCTCCGACAGTGGGCCAGTAGCGACCCTCAAGTTCTCCAGCACCTCCCTCCAGAGACTAAAGCCGCTAGCAGCGAGACCTGGATGGCGCACACCCCAGGCGAAGCGCAAGAGATGACCCTGGGCCTCGTCTGGCACTTCAAGACGGACTCGCTTCACTACCGACACACACCTCTGAAGACGGATCAAGAGACGTCCACGACTAGACTGACCACTCTGCGGAGTGTGTACCAAACACTCGCCAGCCAGTACGACCCCATGGGGTGTATTCTCCCCTACACCACACGGGCGAAGATGCTGGTAAGAGAACTGTGGGCCAAGGAGCAGGGCTGGGACGACCCCATACCCGAGCACCTAGCCACCACATGGAGAGAGTGGGAGGATGAACTTGTCTTACTCCGCAAGGTTGCCATCCCGCGGAGTTACTTCCCCCCTACCGTGCGACTGGAGACGTGTCAGATAGACCTGCACGTCTTCAGCGACGCCTCTGAAGTGGCGTACGGATCAGTGGCCTACCTGAGAGCCCGAGAAGAGGGAGAAGAAGTCCACGTAGCCTTCGTCCTGGCCCGCTCGAGGATAGCTCCCCGCAAGCAGCAGTCGATCCCGCGACTAGAGCTCTGCGCAGCTCTGGTAGGCGCGCAACTCGCCAAAATGGTGCAAAGTGAACTCACCATACCGGTGCGTGAGATCATCCTATGGTCAGACTCCATGACCGTGATCACCTGGATCCAGTCCACCTCCTGTCGGTATAAAGTTTTCGTCGGAGTCCGAGTAACCGAAATCCAAGACCTGGTAGGAGCGGAATGTTGGAGATATGTTGACACCAAGCAGAACCCGGCGGATGTCATCACACGGGGGATGTCCCTAGCCGACCTCACCCGTCCTAACTCATACAGTGATGGCCCAGAATTCCTCAAGCTCCCGGAGGAGAAGTGGCCTATATCCACACCGCATGAGGCGAACCAAGACGAGTCAGAAATAAAAGGGTCCATGTTCTGCGGGCTGAGTCAAGCCCCGGCTCCAACGGGCCCGGACCTAGATGACTGTCAAACTCTGGAGAGTGCCCAGAAAAGGACATTTCTATGGCACCACCCGGAGCTCCCCCCCACCACAGACCTCGATGCATCTGCCTACAAGGAAGCGGAACTTCTTATGCTGCAGAGGGCGCAGAGAGACTCTTTCCCAGAGGAAATGGAGTGTTTGATAAGGGCAAAGCCAGTCCCCTCAGACAGTCGACTCCTCACCTTAGCCCCAGAAATCGACGCCCAGGGCCTCTTTATCAGGGTGGGTGGTCGGTTGAGACGGGCCCCGGACTTGGCCGAGGACGTTAAGCATCCCATCGCCCTAAGCAGCCGACACAGGATAACAGATCTGATCATTCAGAAATACGACGAGGTGGTGTGCCAGGCGGGGACCGAGCGAGTCTTTGCGGAGATCCGACGGCGCTTCTGGATACTCCAAGGGAGAGAAGCTGTACGCCGATTCCAACAAACTTGCCCGACCTGTCGCAAGTGGAGGGCACAGCCTCCCTGCCGCCTCCGACTCGGCGAGCGGGCCTTCCATTCCACGGGCGTGGACTGCTTCGGCCCATTCAACGTCAAGAGAGGAAGAGGAACAGAGAAGAAGTGGGGCATTGTGTATAAATGCATGACCACCAGAGCTGTTCACATTGAGCTCCTCCAGTCGATGAGTACGGACTCGTTCCTCATGTCATTCCGGAGGTTCCAAGCGAGGAGAGGGACCCCCTCAGTGCTATTGTCAGACCAAGGGACAAATTTCCGAGGAGGAGACACAGAACTGAGAGCGAGCTTCCTGAACATGGGTGAAGAACTCAAGACTCGCCTTGCTCCGGCGCAGGTCACCTTCCAGTTCAATCCTCCGAATGCCCCCCATTTCGGGGGAACATGGGAGAGAGAGGTCCGATCAATAAAGACTGCTATGTACACCGTACTTGGAGCCCAGACAGTGGGCGATGAAGTCCTGGCTATGGTCCTCACCGAGATTGAGGGAGTTCTGAACTCCAAGCCCCTCGGCTACGTTTCAAGCGACGTAGCTGACGTCGACCCCATCACCCCAAACTACCTCTTGATGGGGCGGCTGGACCCTGCCCTTCCTCAGACGGTGTACAGACAGGACGAGATGAACGGACGGAGGATGTGGAGACACAGCCAAGTACTGGCCGACCAGTTTTGGGCCCGCTTCCTCCTACACTACTTACCCTCCCTTCAAGCCCGTCAGAAATGGGTGAAAGACAGGGACAACCTGACCGTGGGGACCGTCGTGATGATCATAGACCAGTCACTACCCCGAGCTACGTGGCCAGCCGGCCGTGTGAGCAGAGTGATCAATGGTTCGGATGGGAAGGTCAGAGCGGCAGAAGTCATCGTCCAAGGGCGGACTTATACCAGACCAGTAGCTAAGTTGATAGAGCTTCCTGCGTTCCCTGACCCCCCTGACGACGATGATAACCCATCGACTTTATAGGTTACTTCCAACTTCCCATAGCCCATTATGGAGAAATTGACTTGACCCTTAATATTAATCTGTGCCCCAAATTTTATTAGCTAATTAGGTTCAGACTAATTAGGGGGCGGCTGTTCTGAAGGTCCAGATTAAAACATAGAGTCTGCGTTTATTATTTTGTATAACTTATATATTGTTTATATATATAAGATATATATTTTCACGTCGTCTATTTACTTAACAGTATTCATCATTCGCTTATTTGTATATGTTCCACTCTTAACGCCGTAGACAGCGTGAGCGCATGCATGCAGGGTGCTTGGGACATGCCCGGGCAAGTGAGAGAGAGAGCATATTGATCTGTGGGGATGAACAGACTCATTCCACAGGTAACTAAGACAGAGCGTGAGTTATAGGAGAAGACGTTTTGCAGCATTAACAGGAAGGCAAGCAACGTATCGTTATAGAGAGCCGGACGGCTAATTAGATACAACCATAATATTGTCGAACCACTATTGGCACAGTATAGTGACTTGTGTAAGCGAAGTAACGTTGAGAGACTTATAGTTGAACCCAGCGGCGTTCTGGATCTAACTACCTATTGAAGACTCCATGCGGGTTAGCCTAAGTACAAAGGGGCTAACTAGCTATCACCCATGCCAACGGGCTTTTGGACTAATAGCTATTAATCCTGCCATCGGGCGCTAGGAATACAAGGACCCGGTCCGTACGAGACCCTCTTCCCCAGCGACGACAGGATTATCCCACGTTTGTCTGCAGTTCTCTGGAGTCGGAGCTCCAGAGAGAATTACCGTCTCCATCCACCATCTTGCTTTTCCCTGTGCTGCTTCGCTCCGCCTCACTCCATTCAGAGAATCAACGGTCGAGTACCAGTAGTCTAGGACTATCGTTACCTCTGACATTGTTGCATCGACATTAACGTATTAAAGGAGATCTGCGTTCTATATAATATGTATGTTATGCTATTAACATTAAAGTGATTGTTCAACTTGGTTTCACTGTCCCCTCGCAGTTAATGAAGTGTCCGCCATTTTGTGTACCTATAATGTCTGGCTAATTAATACTCTTTAGTAGTGGTTCAATCTAACATCTCAATACAGTCCGGGTTGTGTAGCCCCTTAGCTACACACACCTCTCATTAAACCTCTTCACAGAAAAGCCACAGGAATTTCATAATTTCACAAATCCTATGTTATATGATATATACATGTTATTATCATCATCACACCTGTTTCCACTGTGTGTTTTTTGGAACACCTGGTGTGTGATTTACATGCTTCTACATGTTGCTGCTCATTTGTATTTTTGGTATAACATGTATATGTTAGTATTCATGTGGCTTTTCTGTTTGAGAAACATCTCCCTCTTTCCTTGTACCTTCTCTCTCTGTGTCTCTCTATCTCTTTCCCCCTCCCCCTTTACTTCTCACATGAACTTGCCTCCTCCCTCCTCCTCTCCCTCCTCCCTCTCCTCTATTTCTATCCCCCTTCCTTTCTTCTCTCTCCCCTCCCTCACTCACCCCCACTCTCTCTCACACTCACTCATTCCCTCTCTCTCTCTCCCTCTCTCTCTCTCCCCCTCCATCTATCTCCCTTTCTCCTACATATATTTCCTCCCTATTTTAAATTAAAAAAAAAATCTAAATTCTATTCGGTTCAGTTCAATTCAATTCAATGTCATTCAGTTCAGTTCAGTTCAGGCATGTTCCATACCCCCATCTCCCACTGGGCGACTTACTGGTGACTTGGCCTCCAATACATTAGCCCTGGTGTATCACTAGATGTATAGGTGAAGGGGGAAGGGAGGTTGTTGTCATGTCACCTCCCGTACATGAAGGCACCCGAACCTGCTCCTGCAGATTGTGGCACTGGGCCAACATGTAGCCAAGTAACTCATCCCTGTCCCCACAGAGACGGCTTGCATTCTGAAGCGTCACCACCACGCCATGTGTCCTGGGCTCCGACCCCGACCCTCTGCCCCGGGAAACGTTCCTACTGGGAAACTGGGCTTTGTGTGAGTTGCACAGATGATGACAACCATCACCAGGCACGTGCAGAGGGGGGGGGGGGGGGGGGGGGGTTGGGTGCCCAAGCACTTGCCCATGTGCCCCTTGATGACCAAAGTGCCCTTTTTTGGCAAGGCTTTTAATAAATTTTTATTATTATTATTATTATTATTATTATTATTATTATTATTATTATTATTATTATTATTATTATTATTATTATTATTATTATTATTATTATTATTATTATTATTATTATTATTATTATTATTATTATTATTATTATTATTATTATTATTATTATTATTATTATTATTATTATTATTATTATTATTATATATTTGTAAAGGGCAATGTTCATGGTCCTCATCAAGAATAATTTGAATAGGGCGGCTAGGTGGTGTAGTGGGCAAGGCGCTCGCCATCAACGCTGGAGACACTGGGTTCGAATCCAGCTCTCGGCGTTGCTATCAGCTTGGCTGGTCGTTCATACTAACACAATTGGCAGTGTTAGGGGTGGGAAAGCTGATGGGTGGGTCCTGGGCGTTGTGGACAGCGACCCCTACAGTTCGGTCGGGGCGCCTGCACAGCGAGGGTAGGATCTGGAGGGAGGTAGTGTGACCTCCCACACGTTACACACTCCTGGTGAGAATCTGCACTGCCAGGCTGGCTGCCGGCTGGCTGCACATGCGTCGGAGGAAAGCATGTGACAGTCTCCGGCCTCCCGGACCAACAGTAGGGGGGGGTGCGCAACAACCAGGAAGGGGGTTGGGAATTGGCATAACGACTAACAGTGGGATGGGAGAAAAATCGGAAAAAGGAGGGGGGAAAAATATAGTTAATTTTTTTTGAATAATATTATAAATAAAAATAAATATTTGAATTCCTGTCTGTCTGAGGTGCATGGTTTTCTGTTATGTCGCGTGACGCGTCGCCCTCCCTCTTGGAATGACGGGCCCATTAGCCAATAGAAATCTATAACACATTTAGATAAATCTCAAACTATTCTAAGGCATAATCATATAGTATGATGCAGTTTGTTGTAAGATTCCGTGTTACATTCTCTGAATATTGGTTGCTAATGCTATAGTTTGGCTGGTTACGTTACGCTGTAGTTGGTGTTCTAACATTCTAACATGTGCCCTTTTTAAAATTTGAGCACCTGCCCCTCTAAAGG
Organism: Notolepis coatsorum; assembly: GCF_963971535.1. Lineage (NCBI taxonomy): Eukaryota > Metazoa > Chordata > Actinopteri > Aulopiformes > Paralepididae > Notolepis > Notolepis coatsorum. The sequence goes on from NC_140165.1 coordinate 114,660,188, forward strand.
TCTCCGCACAGCCCCAACCATCACCCTGTGAGTCGGCCACAAGGTTGACTCCACCCTTAGAGTGTCTGGGTTCTGGTTCCAGAGAGCGTGTGTGGCCACCTCAGGGTTAGAGTGTCTGGGTTCTGGTTCCAGAGAGCGTGTGTGGCCACCTCAGGGTCAGAGTGTCTGGGTTCTGGCTCCAGAGAGCGTGTGTGGCCACCTCAGGGTCAGAGTGTCTGGGTTCTGGTTCCAGAGAGCGTGTGTGGCCACCTCAGGGTTAGAGTGTCTGGGTTCTGGTTCCAGAGAGCGTGTGTGGCCACCTCAGGGTTAGAGTGTCTGGGTTCTGGTTCCAGAGAGCGTGTGTGGCCACCTCAGGGTCAGAGTGTCTGGGTTCTGGTTCCAGAGAGCGTGTGTGGCCACCTCAGGGTCAGAGTGTCTGGGTTCTGGTTCCAGAGAGCGTGTGTGGCCACCTCAGGGTCAGAGTGTCTGGGTTCTGGTTCCAGAGAGCGTGTGTGGCCACCTCAGGGTCAGAGTGTCTGGGTTCTGGTTCCAGAGAGCGTGTGTGGCCACCTCAGGGTCAGAGTGTCTGGGTTCTGGTTCCAGAGAGCGTGTGTGGCCACCTCAGGGTTAGAGTGTCTGGGTTCTGGTTCCAGAGAGCGTGTGTGGCCACCTCAGGGTTAGAGTGTCTGGGTTCTGGTTCCAGAGAGCGTGTGTGGCCACCTCAGGGTTAGAGTGTCTGGGTTCTGGTTCCAGAGAGCGTGTGTGGCCACCTCAGGGTCAGAGTGTCTGGGTTCTGGTTCCAGAGAGCGTGTGTGGCCACCTCAGGGTCAGAGTGTCTGGGTTCTGGTTCCAGAGAGCGTGTGTGGCCACCTCAGGGTTAGAGTGTCTGGGTTCTGGTTCCAGAGAGCGTGTGTGGCCACCTCAGGGTCAGAGTGTCTGGGTTCTGGTTCCAGAGAGCGTGTGTGGCCACCTCAGGGTTGGTGGAATGCCGGCACTAGACGACAACGACGGCCCCTTGTTCTAATTTAGTTTATATATTCCATTTGATTTTATTCTACTTTAATTGTCTGTTAATGTTAATACACCAAACGACCAAGACAAATTCCTTGTATGTGCATTGCAAGCTTACTTGGCAATAAAGACCTTTCTGCTTCTGCTTCTGATTCTGGTGTCTGGCAGGGCGGCAGAGACAGAATGCTGTGTTTCTACAGGGAAGATAACTCGTGCATCTATACATGTCCACTAATGTTCAGACACCTGGGGACACCTGGGGACACCTGGGGACACCTGGGGACACCTGGGGACACCTGGAGACACCTCGAGACACCTGGAGACACCTGGAGACACCTGGAGACACCTGGGGACACCTGGGGACACCTGGAGACACCCGGGGACACCTGGGGACACCCGGGGCACCCAAGGACATTTGGGTGTGAGGCCCAGACTCAAATAAGAGATTCACACCCAGGCGCAGCATTGACCATATTCACACAGTGGTCATTTTGCTCTTATGTCATGCTCAGGTTGGGACTCTTATGTCATGCTCAGGTTGGGACTCTTATGTCATGCTCAGGTTGGGATTTCTTTCCATAAAAGGTGGGAACAGGGTGGAAAGAAATCCCAACCTGACATAAGAGCAAAATGACCACCGTGTGAATATGGTCAAGGATCATCCTCACTACTTTTAATATATATGTGGAAATAGCTTTGTCTCATTTGTCCATTCAAGGTAATGCGTCGCGTCCTTACAGTTGTGTTGGTCTTTCCTTCTTATTGATTAATTGATTAATTGATTGATTGGTTGATTGATTGGTCGATTGATTTATTGATTTATCTTTTTTTTAATCCACTTTTTTCTCCTCTTTCTATTTTTCTCCCATCCCAATTTCGCTGCGCCAATTCTCCCCTCCCCTGTCTTGAACGTTGCTCGCATATGCCCCCCACTGGCCGGTTGTAGGGAGGATAGAAGCCTTGCATCACGTGTCCCCTCCGATACACGAGGAGGCAGCCTGTCACATCTTTTCGCCTGCCAGCGCGGACTCTCATTGGCGAGGTGTAACGTGTGGGAGGCTCACACTACCTCCGCCATTTCCTGTCTCTGCTGTGCAGGCGTCCCCCATCCGACCTGTAGGAGTCGCTGTCCACAACTTCCAGATTACCACCCATCGACTTCCACCCGCTAACTCTGCCAATTGAGTCAGTATGACGGCCGGTCCAAGCCGGAGGCAACGCCGACAGCCGGATTCGAACCCGGTGTCTCTTGTGTTGGTGACGAGCGCAATGTCCGCTGCGCCACCCAGCCGCCTATATTTATTAATTTATCTGTAGTCAAGGGAAAGTGAAATTAAACCAAGTTGCTACATTACTTTGATGATATTTAACCCTTTCTGGGCCCTATTCCCCGTACCTGGTTCAACTAAGTCGATCAAGAGTCCCATTATCCAGATTCAGTTAACCCGATGTTTGAAGCCGGGATTTTCCTGTTCCTGGAACGCTGATTCAGTCTCGTTAACTTGAACCAGACTTGAGACTCTGGATAAGTGCGCGCGGCCGCTTCAGTTGAAAAGACAGCAGGTGTAGATCGCAGAAATCCTGATCTTCTAACGGCATTGATTGATTGATTGTTTTACAGATTGCAGGCGGCTCAATAGCCTTGCCGACAAGTTAAATGCATAATCTATAGGCTAATTTTAAATCCCTCATTACCCCAATCAATCAGATTATATTTCTTTAAACGTTCCTGCTGGCAGTAGGTTTATGCATTGAATAATCAAATGAGATCTTGCTAGCGAAAATAATTAGTTCAACTGTTTCAGAATAAGGATACGGCTCTCTTATCCATTGATTGATGTATGGTGGATTTTTTATTTATCTGCACTATGGTGTGATGGTTTGTCCTTTTGACTTTCACGCAGACGACCGGGGTTCGAATCCTAGTCTTTTCCTTCTTTTTGCAATGTAGGAATAATTCAATTTGGTGCACGTTGAGAGCTATATAAAGAATGACATCCTCAATGCATGTAGATTTATAATATTTTTACTTAAAACTAGGCTACTTTTGCGTATAATCATTAATATTATATTCCAAAAAAATTATATTGGAAACACGGGATTTCAAACACCGGTCGCCCGGTTGCCAGGATTCAGCACTAGCCGCTGCGCCACTGTGCCAGATGGGATATACTCATTGTTTATGCATTAATGGACGAGAGACCCGTGTTTAGAATATTTTTCTTACCAAAAAATGAAGTTTTATCTCTTTATTCTCAAATGCATTAATGTGACGTCAACGGCTCATTCAATTTCTCAAATCCGTCAAACAGCGCATCTCATCAGACATTTTAATCCCAGTTACAATATCACACAAAAACCACAATCCCTGCATAGACACTTCAATTTTATGCTTGAATGAAACACAATCCGGCGCTCCGTTAAGCAAATCTACAGCCGAGAATATATGAAACTAATCAGAGCCAAACGGCCGATAGGTTTCATTCATTAAAAATATCCCTGCGGGATTCACATTTGCAATGCGCCGTTATTAAAATAACCACATGCAGCGTGTATCGCGACTCCGAGCGCCGTATATGACGTGCATTATTTTATTTAGGACAAAGTAAATCTATAGGCTCAATATGATTTATTATCAGCATTTAGTTCTATTATTATACATTTCAAAAGCCCCCTCTGGAAGAATGGAGCACAAAAACGTAATTCAGAATGGTATAATGCAGATCCTAGACTGTGAGAATCATTTCAGGAAACGAGCTGTCAGTTCTTTGCGGGGGCGTGGCCATGGTTCATCCGGCTAACTTGAACTTAACCCTGCTCTCGACCAGGCTCAAACTTTTTGATCTGTTGTCATGGTGATTTAGACAATCGCGCGTCGGGGAATGGGAAGGTCCGGCTTAAGTCAGGCTTGACAGAAAGTTATCCGGCTAACTCAGTTATCCAGGTACGGGGAACGGGGCCCTGGTGTACGTCTACGATCACACCGGTGTGATTACAACTTTAAGAACCTGACATTCTAAAGATGATGTCACTATATGGCTACTGGCCATTGAAAGTAGCGTCATAGAAGTAGAGTCATAGAACCATAAGGAATGGAGGAAATTAAATGATTTACTTGTCAAGAACATTTACATATATCATCCTATGTTCTCTGCATTTAACCCACCCTAACTAGCAACGGTCAGCCGGAGTGTGGCGCCTGGGGACCAACTCCAAGTGCCAGTCAAGGGCAATGGCAGGAGTATGTACCTGAAACCAGAGTACCCGGAGCCTCCAGTGGTGGAAAGTACTTTTATAATGGCATATACCAATCACGTTAGCACGTAAGCTAACAAACTTCGCTGCTAGCCACAATGTTATACTGTTATACTGGCATATCCCAATCACGTTAGCACGTAAGCTAACTAAATCTGCGACAATCTTTTTGTGAGACTAAACTCCGCTCTTGGTGGTCAATTGTGTTGATGTTAGTTTAGTTTCATCAACAAATGAGAGGCAGAACACACAGTGAATGTATCCGTTTTGTTTATTGCACTTTCTTTGCTGAAAAATAAATGCTACGTTGGCTAAATGGCTCACGCAAGGCATTTAAAGATGGTGGATTGTTGATTTTTAGCAGGAAGTGTATTGGCACATTCAACGATGTCTAACTTGCCTGCCATTACGTTGCGTTCTGAAACGCGAAACTGACCCTGAAAACTAAACGAAAACTGGCCATAGTGTAACCGCAGCCTTACTCAACTACTGTACTTAAATACAATTCCGAGCTACTATTTACATAATTCTTTTTATTTTACTTTTCTACTTTTACTTTTTTTCATTTCAACCTTTATTTAAAATCGTAAGCATCTGAGGTTTCCCTCATTTACAGAAACGACGATTGTACAGTACATAATAAAAACAATATTCACAGAAATTTAAACACCAGAGTAAAACAAATTAAAAACGTTTAAAAATAATTTTAAAATATCAACTAAAACAGTTACAGGTAGTCACACAATGGTCTGAAATCATACATTTAAACATTCCAAGGGAAGGGAGAACCTCCAATTTTAGCGTGAGTTGAAGGACATTCCATGAGTTAGAGGCATCAAAGGAAAAGGCTGACTTCCCTAGCTCAGAACAAATCTGAGGAACCCTAAGAACCATCCAGTCATTCGATCGAGTTGAATAGGTTCCAATATTCCAATTTAACAGTGAGGAGATATAAACAGGTTGTTTACCAATAAGGGCTTTAAAAATAAATAAATACCAGTGTTTGTTGCGCCTTTCTGCAAGAGAAGGCCAACCCACCCTATCATACAGGACACAATGGTGAGTATCATATCTGTCACCAGTTATAAATCTGAGAGCTGAGTGATATGCAGAATCCAGAGGTTTAAGAGTTGATGCCGCAGCATGCCTATAAATTACATCACCATAGTCCAAAACTGATAAGAAGACTGATTCCACAATTCTTTTTCTACTAAATAGAGGAAAATTGGATCTGTTTCTGTACAGGAAACCAATTTTCTGTCGCAGTTTAGTGGCAAGATTTTCCACATGGAACTTAAATGTTAATTTCTCGTCAAGCCACAGGCCAAGATATTTATACTCAGTGACTCTCTCTATACAAGAGCCACTGACAGTAGATATCCTCACATCATCAAGGTTAATATTCCTTGCTCTTGAAAATAACATAAACTTTGTCTTACTAGCATTAAGAACCAATTTAAGACTAGTAAGGGCATCCTGTAGAGCATAAAAGGAAAGTTGCAATTTCTCAAAGGCCAGCTGTACAGAGTCTGCAATACAGTACACAATTGTGTCATCAGCATACAGATGGGCATGACATCCATACAAAGAAGAAACAATATCATTAATATAAATTGTAAAAAGGACAGGACCCAAAACTGAACCTTGTGGCACAACTTTAGTCATGGCCAAGAATTCAGATTGTGCTTGACCTAACTTCACACACTGCCGCCTAGAAGATAGATAATCCTGAAACCAGACACAGGCATTATCATCCAACCCAATGTTAGATAGTTTCTTTAGAAGTAAGTAGTGATCAACTGTGTCAAATGCTTTTGATAAGTCAACAAAGAGGGCAGCACAATGTTTCTTCTTATCTAATGCTGAAATAATGTCATTTGTAACCAAAGTGATGGCTGATGTTGTACTATGTTTGGCTCTAAAACCAGATTGTTGAGAGCTAAGTATGGAGTTAGTTGAAAGGTAATATTTGAGTTGTTTACTTACTAGTGTTTCCAGGACTTTAGCTAAGCAAGGTAGCCTGGAGATAGGACGATAATTATCTAAGTTATCCCTATCACCTCCCTTATGTAAAGGAATCACCCGTGCAGATTTCCAAACTAGAGAAAATCTACCTGATGAGATAGAGAGATTCAAAATATAAGTAATCTGTTCACTACGTTTCAAAGGAAATCTTGTACTTTTACTCCAATTCATTTATCTGAACCCATCAGTTACTAGGTACTTTGAAGAAAAAGATTTTTGCATAGAAAACATGGCAAAAATGTATGAAGATTATGTTCTTTCGTATTTGAAGCCTGTCAACTTTGAGATGACACATAATCAGAGCAGCATAACTGGACCACGTGCCAGTGTCACACATACCACTTTTTAGAGGATCGAAGGCTCCCAAGCACTGGAATACACAAACATCATGTAACGTTAAACATCACTTTTACTTTTTTACAAATACTTCTCTACTTTTACTTGTATTTACTTCATTCATCTGAGTATTTCTACTTTTACTTAAGTAAAGGTACTGTGTACTTCTTCCACCACTGGAGGAATCCCACGCAAAAGGATGGTGAGAACATGCAAACTCGACACAGAAAGCTCTCCCACCAGGGTTCAAAGCCAGGACCTCAACCTCTGCACCATCATACCACCCAAACACTCACATTAAAGGTCCCATATTATGGGATGTATTTAGCCTAGTCTTGTGGCTTTGGCAGTCTGAAATCTTTAGGCGCTGGGAAAGAACTACATGGGTACTCCTGGTCCTTTGGCGAGGCTTGTTAGATACACAAGGTGGTGGTTTGGTTTAGTTTTGACAGGGACATTGTACATTAAAAGAAATATGCCAGATGTATCCAAGGAGGCTAGTTTTCATCCGTAGTCCCTGGACATCAAGCAGACATTGGTTCATAGAATAAAAGGAAGTGATAGTAACAATGTCAATATACTATGAGAATACAGAGCGGAGGAGATGCTAGTTTCCTTAGCTTAGAATATTGCAGTGATGGTGTCTAACAGGCTTCCTGTCCCATGTCTTTATTGTTTGTTTACATAGTTATTCTATGGGCTTCAGTGTGGATGGGCTGGCTTGCACTCAGCTTGTTAAATAGTACGTTATGTGAGAAAACATTTATGTAGCAATGTAAGACATACAGTTTCTGGTGTATCTGAAGTTTGATTATGTTTGTGGTGGTGGTGGTGGTGGTGGTGATGGGGTGGTGGGGGAAATGTCTTGCAACTCCTCCATTCCTTTGTCTGATTAAGACAATAGCCCACATCTCCCACCCTTGCAGGGCCAAGGACCCCACCCCCTAAGGCCCCCCTTTCCTGAATAGCCTAAAAGAGACTGTGACCCCCTTCTCTCTACAGGGTGCTTCCGGTGACCAGATGGTACACTCCCCTCAGCCAGACTCATTTATCCCTTTAATTGTATTTGATTCATCCATCTTGTTCATAAATTTATAGTGATCATTAAAGATCTTTCCATTTGCATATATTGGTTGTTTCCACGACAGTCCTGTGAAACAAGTTGTATTTAAAGGAACATGCCAACATTATGGAAAATGCACTTATCAACTTCTCCAGAGTCAGACAAGAAGATAAATACCAATCTCCTCTCTGTGTGTTCAGTAGAAAGCTATCCAGCTGCAAGCTAGCCTAGCTGAGCACAAATAATGGAAGTGGATACGGACCACTAGCCTAGCGTAAAGCTCTGGGAGAGGGGTTTTTGGCCAACAGCTGGGCTAGTGGTCCGTTGAATGAGAGAATGACATTGCTGGTCATAGATGTGCTTTGCATTTATACAAAAAAATAAGGGAGGGGGGTTTAGGGGATTATATGTATATATGTATGTTTTTAAGCTCGGCTCTCAACAGGACCTCAATAATTGGATATATATCCATTGTGAATTCGTACTCTCAAGTTCAAGTTCAAGTTCTTTAATAGTTGTCATACAGAAGTACAGAATACTTTCATACAAAATGCTTCTTACTGTTACGCTCCAGAGACTGTGCTAGACAAGATAGTATCAAATAACATAATAACATAATATAGCATGAATTTAGAAGAAGAAAATGAGGTCACAGTGTTCGGTATAGACATATGTACAATGTTCTGAGTTACCATATAATATACAATACACAATACTATGCAGTGTACTAATGTACAGTACTATCTAGTGCAAAGCAGAAATGGGATGAGGTACAATTTTAGGTACAATTTACAGTAAGGTGTACGAGTTGTAGTGCAATCCTTCATCCATAAATATAAAGTGTGGGGAGTGGGTGCTACAGTGTGTTTGTTTAAAGTGGGTGTGTGCTATAAAGTGTGTGGAGTGGGTGCTACAGTGTGTTTGTTTAAAGTGGGTGTGTGCGTGTGGATGTGTGTGCTATGTGCGTTTGGTGGTTGTTGTTGTGTAGTGTTCATTCATTGTTCGTTTAGCAGCCTGATGGCCTGGGGATAGAAGCTACTTCTGAGTCTTTCTGTGCTCGCCTTGAGACTCCTGTATCGCTTGCCTGACCGCAGCAGTTCGAAGAGGCAGTTGTTCGGGTGACTGGAGTCTTTAATGATTCTCTTAGCCTTGCCCTTGCAACGCTTGTAGTAAATGTTCTGGAGGGTGGGGAGCCCCCCTCCAATTGTGCGTTCGGCTGAACGTGTCACTCTTTGTAGTCTGCTTTGGTCTTTTGCAGTGCTATTCCCAAACCAGGAGGTGATGTTGCCGGTCAAGATGCTCTCTATTGTACATGAGTAGAAGTTCTTAAGGATCTTCTGGCTGACTTGGAACTTCCTTAGGCGCCTGAGGAAGTAGAGGCGTTGTCGTGCCTTCTTCACCACACTGTTAATGTGTGTGGTCCATGTCAAGTCCTCGGATATGTAGGCTCCGAGGTACTTGAAGCTGTTGACTCTCTCAACCGGTGCCCCGTCGATGCTGAGGGGGCTGTAGTCCTTGACCCCCGACCTCCTGAAGTCCACAATCATCTCCTTTGTTTTGCTGACGTTCAGGGAGAGGCTGTTTTCCTGGCACCATCCCGCCAGGACCTTGACCTCTTCCAGGTAGGCCCTCTCGTCGTTGGCAGAGATCAGGCCCACCACCACTGTGTCGTCAGCAAATTTGACGATTGTATTGCTACTCCGCTGAGCCACACAGTCGTGTGTGTACAGGGAGTAGAGGAGGGGACTCAGAACACAGCCCTGGGGGGCCCCTATGTTGAGGGTGATGGATGAGGAGGTGCAGTTGCCTGCTCTCACCACCTGGGGTCTGCCAGTCAGGAAGTCCAAAACCCACTGGCAGAGGTCATAGCCCAAGCCCAGGTCCCTGAGCTTGGCTATGAGTATGGAGGGGACTATGGTATTGAATGCCGAGCTGTAGTCGATGAATAGCATTCTCACATAGTTCCCCTGCCTCTTGTCCAGGTGTGATGCTGCTGTGTGCAGCACATGGGATATGGCGTCCTCCGTGGACCTGTTGGGGCGGTATGCAAATTGCAGGGGGTCCATGTTGATGGGGAGGGAGGAGCAGATGTAGCCCTTTACTAGCTTCTCAAAGCACTTCATGGCTATGGAGGTGAGAGCTACAGGGCGGTAGTCGTTGAGGCAAGCAGGCTTGGATTTTTTGGGTACAGGGATAATAGTGGACTTCTTCAGGCAGGTGGGGATGACAGCCTGTTCTAAGGACAGGTTAAATATGTCAGTGAATACTGGGGCCAGTTGGTCGGCACAGACTTTTAGGACGCGGCCGGGGATGCCGTCCGGACCTGCTGCCTTCCTGATATTCACTTTTTTAAAGGTCCGCCTCACCTCATGCTCTGTTACCCTGAACACTGCGCCTCCATCAGCAGCCGACCCCCCCCCCCCCCATTGCCGAGGCTTGTGAGCTGGTGTTGTTATTACCAGCATCAAACCTCGCATAGAAGGTATTGAGGTCGTTTGCTAAGGAGATGTCACTGTTCAGTTTGAGGGAGGCGCCTTTGTAGTCTGTCATCGTTTTGAGCCCCTGCCACATAGCTCTAGAGTCAGCTTGTTCAAACTGGAGTTCAATTTTATCCCTGTAGCGCCGTTTGGCCTCTGACACTGTCCTCCTTACGTTGTGTCGCGCCACCTTGTGGTCATTCATGTTGCCTGCCACTAGGCCGTCATTGTATGCTTTGGTGCGCTCTCTCAGAGCTTCACGGACGGATTTGTCTACCCAGGGTTTTTGATTTGGGTAAACTTTCATTTTGGTAGTGGGGATTGTTTCTTTCACCCTAGTACAGACATAGTCCAGCACTGTCTCCGTGTAGGCATTAATGTTATCTGTGTCGCGGAACACAATCCAGTCTGTGTGGTGAAACACTGACCGGATCGTCTCTTCTGACGTCAGATCCCATTTCTGCACCTCTCGCGAGACTACGGGAGTACTTTTAATTCTCTGTCTGTACTTTGGTGAAAGGAAAATGGATGCGTGATCTGACTTGCCAAAGCCACTATCAGAATGAGCCTTGTAGCCACCTTTAAATTGCGTGTAACAGTGATCTAGGATGTTACCGCTCTGAGTCTAGACGCATTACTAACAAGTACACAACAACTTGTATAGATTATGGCTAGTTTGAATATAATGATTTGGAATACTGGGGGAATAAATAAACAACATAAACGCAAAAGCGTGCTCACACTGATGAAAAACAAACAGGTTGATGTGGCTCTTTTAAGCGAAACACACCTTTTAGTGGAAGACAAAGTAATGCTAGCGGACAACATATATCATAACATTAGCCACTCTTCCTTTGGAACGAGATCCTGTGGAGTTGCTATAGTCGCGAAACGGAAGTTGAATATTGAATTGCAGGACGTATGGTCTGATACAGATGGTCGGATAACCATAGCTAAAATTGTATACAGTAACAGGAAAATAGCGTTGGTAGCGGCATATGCCCCAAATCTTTATGAGGCTAACTTCTACGCTACACTTACCAGAACAATGTTAAACTTTCCTGAATACTCATTTATAATTGGCGCGGATTTTAATGCCATTTGGGATCCCGGGATGGATAAATCTTATCCCACCATTTCCAATGATCAGAAAAATTCATCTAATGCACTAAAGGATTGGTCTAAGAATACAGGTGTAAATGACCTATGGCGATCACTCAACCCAACGGCCCGAAAGTACTCTTGTCGATCTACAAGACACAAGACATTCTCCAGAATAGATTATGTTTTTGCATCCCCTAGACTATTTGATAACTATGACGTGGAAATGGTACCCAATGCACTATCAGATCACTGCTATTTACTCCTAAAAGGATAATTTGGTATACTGTCATCCCGAGCCCCAAGATGGCGATTTAACTCGATATTGCTGAAAAACAATGAATTCAATACACAATTCAAAGAAGCTATTGTTGAATTCCTGCTGGAGAATGCGCAATCGGTACAGGACCCCAGAATATTATGGATGTCGGTAAAGGGATTTATCAAGGATTTCACCGGGGTCTTTTCCTCCAAAATACGCAAGAATCGTTGTTCAAAACTGGCAGAGCTGGAAACGCTTTACTCTACGTTATTTTCCTCTTTACAATACAACTACTTGGTTCGATTGGAATCTCAAATTAATGTGTTAAAAAAAGAGATTAACGCCATTTTAAAACAACAATCTGAATTTCAAATACGTAGCACAAGACAACATTATTACTTTCATGGTTCTAAACCAAGTCACCTACTAGCTATGCAGATACGAGCCAACGCAAAATGTGCAGATATCCCTACTATTAAGGCCCAGCAAGGACTTGTTACAGACCCTAAAAAAATCAACGAGACATTCAAAAAGTTTTACTCCAACTTGTACAAATCAGAAATGGCCTTCGATCAAAACAAAATGGACATATATCTTAATCAAATTAACCTTCCTAAACTATCAGAGGATGACGCTAAACAGTTAGAAACACCCATCACACTAGATGAACTTAGGGAGGCCATATCTGAAATGCAAAGTGGTAAGGCTCCTGGAAGGGATGGTATCCCACCAGAAATGTACCTCTCATGCTGGGATGTAATTGGACCCCTATTACTTAATATGATTTTATACTCAATCAAGGAGGGGAATTTCCATAAGATCGACAATATTGCACTCATAACAGTCCTCCTTAAAAAAGACAAAGACCCCACCGATTGCGGTAGTTATAGACCCTTGAGCCTCCTCGGAACCGATATCAAGCTGTATTCCAAGGTATTAGCCATCAGACTTCAAAAGCATATGATGTCTTTAGTTCATCCTGATCAGACTGGCTTCATAAGAGGCCGCTTGATCACGGATAATATAAGACGGTTATTACATGTGCTAGATGCCAGCAAGGATGACACCCCACCTATAGCGATGCTGTCCCTGGATGCGATGAAAGCCTTTGATAGGTTGGAATGGTCTTATTTATGGGCAGTACTAGAAAGGATGGGGTTAGGAAAAGGATTCATTGATATGATAAAAGTATTATACAAAGACCCATCGGCCATGATTACAACAGGTATAATCACCTCCATCCCAATCCATAGAACCAATCGCAATTAAGGGCACACAACATCATATTAGTTTATATGCGGACGACGTAATATTGTTCATGCAAAACCCTACCACCTCAATGCCTCATCTTCTCAAGTTGATTGATGACTTTGGCAATCTATCGGGATTTAGGATAAATTGGCCAAAGTCGGCCTTCCTACCACTTAATGCCCCTGCAAAGAATATACTCCTTCCAGAAAAAATACCAATGGTAAAACACTTCAGATGTTTAGGAGTTGAGGTATTCCCTACTATAAGCCAAACGGTGAAGTACAATTACACAAAATTCCAAGATAAGATCAAATATGACTTTGACAGGTGGTCAAAAAACTCAGTACAGGCCCGAGTATCAATAGTTAAGATGGATGTTTTACCTAGAATCAACTTCATTAGCTCAATGTTACCGTTACCCCCTCCTGGTGGTTACTGGAAAAAATTACACTCCACCGCATATACATTTATTTGGAATAACAAACCTCCACGAATAAAAAGATCCACCGCACAGAGAAACAAAGCCGACGGAGGTTTAGCATTTCCAGACTTTTACCACAATTTTAAAGCGTACTCTTTAAGACCACTGACAACCTGGTTTGACTCCCAAGCATCTGTATCCTGGAGAAACTTAGAAGAAAATATAGTAGCACCACATAGACTGCAGGACATAGTATACACTATATTATCAATTAAGCAATGCGAATTGAAATTTGGCCCCCTTATTACACATGTGATCCGGATATGGCGTGAAACACACAAAAAATATTCTAACCAACATAAATGGCATAGCCATACTCCCCTATTCAATAACAATGCACTCCTTATTGGAAAACGACCTATCAGATACCCCGAATGGGAAAAGCAGGGCATACATACATTGGGAGATGTTTTCAACAAATGGGGTTTTTGTAGCTATCAAGATATACATAACAAATTTAACCTCACCAGTTCCACATAGTATTTTTACGCACAGTTATTGGAATGTTTGAAGGCTCATGGAGTCCCATTAAGGATACCAATTGAGCACCACAGATATCACAAATTCTTCTATGAAAGAGAGACATCGAGAGGCTTCGTATCTGATTTTTATCATCACTTACTAACGTCTTCGTATGGAATCCTTCCCCTAGACTCAGTCTGGAGGAGGGATATACCAGACTTGGAAATAGATTTTGATTGGCAAGAAGTCTGGGCAAACGTTCGAATTGCGTCACGCAACCCGGACCATCAACAAATTAATCTTAATTATATTCATAGGACATACCTGACTCCTATAAGATTGAACAGAATGGGACTTAGACAAGATTCTCTATGTTCCTTATGTACAAATGGGGATGAGAGTACATTTATGCACATGTATTGGGATTGCCCACCGGTTAAGATATTCTGGGAAGAAGTGACCCAGCAATTATCAGAATTCTTATTTCTGAACATACCTGTACACCCCTCTGTATTGCTGTTGAATGATGTTTTTCAGTTTGCAGCCCCTATACAGCTAAAGAGACTAGTTTTATCCGATCTCACAACTGCTAAAAAGCTGATAGCATCACGATGGATTCAACCGGATAAAATGTGCCGGAAGGTATGGGTTCTTACCTATCTCGATGTGATTTATCTAGAGATATCTACAGCAAGAATTTTAGGTGTCAGTGGAACCAACATTGCAATCTGGTTAGAAGTGGTGGAGAGAATAAAGGCTAGCATATGAATTGTAGTGCCTGGTTAGAAACGAATGAAAATGGATGGATTATCCAAGTGGGGGTCCGGGGGGGGGGGAGCGAGCAAGAGCATATGTATGTATTGTAGATAGCAAGTATTATGTATATATCTCGTAAACTACATTTATATTGATTCAAATGGAATGTATAGTCCTGTGATTTACATTGGATGTTTACTGTTAATGCTTGTGTGTCTAATTTTACGTTATGTTTAAAAAATAATAAATAAAATAAAATACAAAAAAGTAAATAAGAAACTCAAGTCTTGATGCTCTGATTTCCACTGTCTGTGATATTGATAATAGTTATATATATAATATATATATATATACTATATATATTGTAGTTTCCAAAACACGTTAATGCCAAGACGCTCTCAAACTTTGAATTCTCCCGTTCCACATCCACGCACAAGAAAGCCACTGACCACGACGTAGTGTTAACTATTTAATGTCCAATTCGGGTTACACTTTCAAGTTTCCTAATTATATATAGAGCGAGATTAAATAAAGTGTATCCATGGAAATAGAGAGAGAGAGGTCTAAAAACTGTCTGGCTCCACTCTCTTTATTGGACCGCTGGTACAATCTGCGTTATTTTCTTTCTAAACTAATTCTGTCCCCTGCCGCACCTGACAGTAATCAATGACAGTCCCTCGGCCTATCAGCCAAATATCACATAAGAAACAAACTAACAACAAAGAAATCATTCTTACCAATAAACATAAATTGTCTTAACATTTTAACTTCTGTACTAATAATAATATCTATTGTTGGGGAAAATGTGTATATGAAGTGAACTAGTTTAATATGGGTCAACTAAGCAGTACTGAAAGACGGTCTGGCTGATGTTCTTAAAACAACTTGGAGATAGGCAGATAGACATTTCAGTACATCACGTCGTGTGCTTTTAATCTTGTACATCATATCGTGTGCTTTAATCGTGTACATTATATCTTGTCCTTTTCTCTCTTTCATACACACACATATACACACACACATCTCACTAATCTTTTCTCTCTTTCATACACACACATATACACACACACATCTCACTAATCTTTTCTCTCTTTCATACACACACATATGCACACACACATCTCACTAATCTTGACTCTCTCTTTCACACACATACATATACACACACACATCTCACTCAATCGCATCTCTCTTCGATGTTAAATCTATGTGTCATTTTAATGTACGTCATGTCATATCTGATATAATATGTAACGTCATCATATCTGTCATGGGGGGGCAGGGCTGAGAAGGGATTTATGGGACAAGCAGAGGGATTGAGAGGTCAGAGTGTTTTTCTTCAACTGTGGTGACCGTCTGCTGATCCATAGCTCTGCTGTTAAACTTTCAAAGACACACAGACACACACAGACACACACAGACGCACACACACACAGACGCACACACACACACACACACACACACAAACACACACACACACACATACACAGCACACACACACAGTCACACACACACACACACACAGTCACACACACACACACACACAGTCACACACAGACAAACACAGTCACACACACACACACAGTCTCACACAGACACACACACCGACACATTCACTCACACACACATACTCTTTCACTCACACACACACTCATTACACACACACACACACACAATAAGCACACACACACACTAAACAACGCAATAAACACACAAACATATACAAAGTTAGTAAACACGAACAACTACACACTTGGCATAACGGTTTGTTTTCACTAAGTGCCTCACCTGTCCTAAATTCAATCAAGATGCATACAGCAGAAGACATACTGTTAGACCGGACCCGCTCCTAAAAAACTTAATTCTCAAGGTAGGTGTCCGTTGGCAGAGGCGTACAAAGGCCGGGGACACAAAATGGCCTTCCGGAGGTACTTTTGATCTCGACCTATGCGAAGAGATGAATGTAATGATTCGTAACCACAAGCCAGGCGACAACAGCAAAAAGAGGTTGAAAAAGAGGACAGAAGAGTTGGGGGTAATGAAGCTCTACGCCCAGAAGGGGAGAGCATACAGGCAGGAGGCTTTAGCGCTAAATCAGAGAGAGACGGATATAGGGAAACCAACACCCCCACCTTATGTCACGCAATTGCTGGTGGGCACTGTGACAATAAGAGGAGAATATGAGGAGACGGAATTAGGGACCCCCGCTAGGTCAGAAACCCCCGCTAGATCAGAGACCTCCCTTAGGCGAGATACCCCCCCCAAACTGACCCCGCAGGATCTCTATCCGAAAGACCTGGCGGCATATGGCGAGACAGTACGTCGGAAGTTGTATACTGCAGAGGAAGAGGAGGTAGAGAACCTGGGCAGGCAGAGGGAGGGAGTCGGGAGGAAGATAGAGGAAGAGCCCCGTCAAAATGTGGCACAGCAGACATCAGAGAAACACGGAGCATGTGGCCACACTAAACTGTTGACTGAGGAGGAAGATGAGAATGACACGAAACCAGGACAGGAGAAAGGAAACATTACAGGAACCCTGACTTTCGCCCCTACATTCGTGGGAAGTGTGACAAGCACAGGCCAGTTTCCCCTGCTAATAAAGGGGAACGATATCTTTCACATGCCATGGTCACCTCTAGACATCGATGGTTTAATAGTAAGACTACCGGACCTTTCAGAAGGAGCCTCCAGGTGGATCACGCAGTTTGAGGAAAATACGTCATCTTTTCTGCTAGCAGTGGGTGACGTCAAATCCCTGTTGACGCGTTTGCTAGGAGTTGGTGCCTGCCGGGACATCATGGGTGATACATCGATGCGAGTGGCATGCGACACGCAGGCCCATGATGGAGACATATTCAACGCGCATAGAGCGGCGTTGTGGTACAAACTCAGGAATCAATATCCATCACGTATTAATCCGGCAAAACTGGCAGGCAACCCCATAATGGAGACGGAAGGGCCTGGCGCCTATGTGAACAAAGTACTGAAGGAGTGGAGAGGTGAGCTAGGACACAACCCAGAAATTGACCCGTTGCAGAGAGCGATGTTTAGAGAAAGTGTGATGAGAGGGCTTCCAGAGGTGGTTAAGAATAGACTGGAAGACGTGGTGGGGTTAATGGACATGACTTATCCTTTGTTCTGTGCACATGTAACACATAGTGTGGAGAAGCAAAGGGCTCAGGAGCAGAAAGTCAGGGATCAGGATAGAAATGACGCAAGGAAGTTAACTCAGCAACAACTGCAGCCCCAAAGGAGGCTGCAGGCAGTAATGGTGTCATCTGCTACCTCTCCACCCATGCAGGACCAGGGACCCCCGCCTGCACCTCAGGTAGTGAGAAGCTATGGCTATAGTTCACAGAACCAGGCGTCCAGGCGGCAGGCAGGGAATGGGCAATCAGGCCCACGGTATACACAGGGACCGGGGAACGAACAACAGTTTCCCCGTTTCCACTGTTGGAACTGCGGCATGCAGGGACACAGGGAAATGAGATGTGGGCAACCATACCGTCCCGGCTCGGAGTATGGAAGACCCGTGTGCCAGGGAGAGTCACAAGGGCCCTACAACCAGGGGGAGACAGGAGGGCCCCGAAACCAGGGGGGTAATCACTAGGGGTGCCCAGAGAATGCGACGGGGGGAAATCAAATGATTGTGGTTTCCAAGGGAGCTGAGCAAGAACCTATTCTGCAGGTCCTAGTGGAGGGCAAATTAACAGAGATGATGGCAGACACTGGAGCAGGTTTTTCCTGCATAAAGCAAAAATACGCCGCTCACTTACCCCAGTCTGGACAGTATGTTCGGACGGTCGGATTCTCGGGAAAAACACAATTAATACCCACGTCAGATCCAATCTCTATGACGTATAACAACAAGACCATAACAATACCTGTATTAATTTCGGACAGCACCCCGCGCAATCTCTTGGGACGAGATGCAATGTGTAAACTAGGCTGTAAAATCCTATGTACGCCTGAGGGGATTCAAATTGAACAAGACGTGTACCAAATGATGTTACAAGGGACAGGGGAGAAAGAGGCCACTGTGTTCTGGCTGGGCAACATAGATGCAGAGCTGCAAAGGGTCTGTGACCCCTGGGAGCCATTTCTGAAAACCCAACTGCCTCAGTCTAGACAAACAAACATGGAGGCACATTGCACACTACAGTATTTGACGAATAGTGACCTAGTTAGGAACAAGGCATGGTTGCAGGGACAGCCCGAGCAGGTGCAGATTAACTCATCTACGATAATTGTAGGGAGACAGGGCGCGGCGTTGAGGGTTAACACAAGTAAGTATCTACGGGAACAACATAGACTAAGAGACGCCGCCCCACACATCACTCTGAGAATAAATCCTGGTTACGAATCCGAACATCTAGGTTCAATGATACAGGAATCCGAGACTCAAAGGTGGGTCTCCACGGAATCTCCGCTAATTTGGAACAGCGCAGATGGGAGTTTCATAAAAATAATGATTTCCTTTTCAGTTTTGGCAAAACCGCAAGTAATCAGATTACCAGGAGACCCTTGCGTTATTCCAGAGGCGGATGCTTTGCTGGAACAGGACATGTTGGCGCGCACCCCAGAACGGTTGTGGTCAAAACACGACACAGATGTGGGTCTAATATTGTCGGCACAGCCAGTGAAGGTCAGGTTAAAGAAGGGTTGTAGACCACCCTTTATCAGACAGTATACAATGAAGCCAGAGTCGGAGGAAGCTATATCACATCAGATTGAGGGACTGTTAAAGGGGGGAGTGCTCGTCCCTTTCAAATCCAGATGTAATACACCTATCCACCCAGTGCTAAAGGCGGACAGGGCTAGGTACAGACTGGTACACGATTTGAGGGCGGTGAACGATGTGGTGTCTGGACCAGAGGCGGAAGTCGCTAATCCACACACCCTCCTGACAAACATCCCGAGTAGCTCGCAGTACTATACGGTCATTGATCTCACGCAGGCATTCTTCAGTGTTCCATTGGAAAAAGAGTCTCAGTATCTGTTTGCTTTTACCCACAGGGGGAAACAATACTCTTACACCCGGTTGCCACAAGGGTTCGCGCACTCGCCACATTACTTCTCGAAGGCGCTCAAGGAAGACTTGCAAGGAGTGTGCGACACACTACTCAGCACGGTCTTACTGTATGCAGATGACATTCTAATCTGCTCGGATACACGTCAGCAGTGCCATGAGGACTCCATCAAAGTTTTGAGTGGATTGGCCGTGGGAGGCCACAAGGCATCCCGTTCAAAACTGCAGTACTGCCAGCCAAAAGTTGAGTACTTGTCTCGCGTCATTCAAAAGGGCATAAAAAACATCTCACCCACGCAGCTTGAAGCTGTATCCAAGGCACCTAGGCCATTGACGGTCCGACAGATGATGACGTTTTTAGGGATGACTGGGTACAGCTCTGAGTGGGTGGAGGACTATACGATAGCGACAGCGCCGTTGAGGATGATGATAAAAGAGGCGGGTACAGACAAGCTTCGCGCTCCCTTGACATGGACCGAGGAGGGGGAGGACGCGTTCATAAACATTAAGCGTCTGTTGTTACAGGCCCCTGCCCTGGCGCTGCCGGATTATGAGAAGTGTTTCCACCTATTCGTCTCACATAGAGCGCAGCATGCGACAGCTGTCCTGACTCAAACACAGGGGGGGAGTGGGAAAAAACAACCGATAGCATATTACTCTAGAGCTCTTTCGCCGGTAGAGCAGGGTCTGCCACCTTGTTATCAGGCCCTGGCCGCAGCACATTTGATGTATGAGAAAGCAACGGCCGTGACAATGGGATATGACATTTGCATTTGGACACATCACAAATTGGCAAACTTGATTGAAAGAGGCAAATTTGTTCTGACCAGCCAACGGCAACAGGCTTACATGAGGCTCCTGCAGTACTCGGATGTTACGATAAAAACATGCCACGGCAGTAACCCGGCGGATCTGGTACCACTCCCGAGCGAGGGTCAACCGCATGAGTGCGAGGTGGAGGTACAGGCTTTCGTAAAACTCCGTCCTGATTTGGGAGTCGACCCGCTCGCGATAGCAGAACTCTCGCTTTTTGTGGATGGGTCCTGCTATCGGGAGGGTGAAAATTTAAGGTCAGGATACGCCGTCGTACAGTGCAAACCTAACGGAGAAACACTAACAAGAAAGGCCGGACAATGCATGCAACCATGTTCGGCCCAGCTTGCAGAACTAATAGCACTAACAGAAGCATGCATAATAGCTAAAGATCGCACGGTTAACATCTTTACAGACTCTGCTTATGCGCATGGCGTATGCCACCTATTCGCGGCCATTTGGAAGGCAAGAGGCTTTAAGAAATCGGACGGCTCACCGATCCTTCACCACAAGCAGGTTGTGGCGCTTATTCAGGCTGTAAAGTTGCCCAAAAGCATTGCTATCGTAAAGTGCCAGGCACACAGAAAAGACCTGTCCTTTGTGACGACGGGAAACAACGCGGCGGACGAGGCCGCGAAGGCGGCGGCTGCGGTGCCGTCCACGGCTGTTCTGATGTTTGCGGCCGAACTGACGACTGAGGTAACTGAGGATAATTTGAGTGATCTTCAGGACTCAGCCACGCAGGCCGAGAAACAGTCGTGGACGGAGAGGGGGGCTGTAAGGGGGGCAGATGGTCTGTGGAGGAGTCATAACGGTTTGATAGTCGCCTCCATCGATCTTCTGTCCTTGGTGATACCTGAGGCTCATGGTGTTGATCACTGTGGAAGAGCAGAGACCCTGAAACGAATCACGAAAATGGGATTTTGGTCCCCAAAGCTTCAGGCACAAATTGACGTTACACTAGCCAGGTGTTTAACATGCTTACAGGGCAATGTGCGCAAAGGAGTACCGACAGTGGCGGCTTACACACCCCTCCCTGAGGGACCATTCAGACACCTGATTATGGACTACACGGATATGATAACGCCAGTGCAGGGCAAACGATACCTCCTGGTAGTAGAGGACTGCTTTAGTCGCTGGATTGAGGCCATTCCATCTAAACACAAGAACGCGGACACAGTGATCAAGTTCCTGTGTCGCGAGGTCGTTCCGAGATTTGGAATTCCCACGATATTACAAAGCGATAATGGCCGCGAGTTCATCGACAAGGTGGTTAAAGGGCTGATGCAGAAATTAGGTATAAGACAGCGCCTTTCCTGTGTCTATAGTCCCGGGTCGCAGGGAAAGGTGGAAAGGGCCAATCTGGTCATTAAAAACAAACTGTTGAAAATCTGTATGCAAACTAAGCTTAACTGGATTGATGCTTTGCCACTTGCTCTGATGGCTATTAGAAGCAGCGTAAACCGCCAAACACAGCTAACACCGCATGAAATGCTTACAGGCCGCAGCATGCCAACACCGCCATTTAGACACCTGGCTAGGGGCCCGGCATTAGATATTTTTGAGCAAGATCTGAAAAAATATCTTCAGCAAGTGACTAAAATACATGAAGCTGTGTTTCGACAGGAGCAGAGAAAGGAGAAAAAGGGGGTGAAGGAGGCGGAGAAGGAAGCCACCAAACCGAGGCTGATCCCTGGGGACCTGGTCTTCGTAAAGGTCCACAAGAGAAAGTGGTCATCACCCCGGAGAGAGGGCCCGTACGAGGTGATCCGATCGACTGGAACGGCAGTCCAAGTCAAAGGATCAGCGACCTGGTTCCACTTCAATCACTGCATAAAGGCCAGCGGCGATCTCTTGGGGGATACAATCGATCGCAGTTATGCAGAACCCGACATGGAGGGCCCGAGACGGCAACTGGAAGGTGCAGTGCCTGCTGATGCTCCCGCAGATGTTGGCAGCAGTGTGCGGACGGTCGGCCGGGGGCAACGACGTCATTGAGAACCGTCACGGTCGACCCGTCCTTGAGGATGACGGGTTTGAGTGGGTAGGAGTCCCACGGGGTCCCGCTCAGGCTCAAGTACCGGCAGGCTTTCATGACCAGGCTCAGAATCAGGCGCCCCCTCTGCCCTCCATCGAGGAAGGGGGGGAGAAGATAAGACTACAACCAAAAGGGGTGTTTCCCGGAGGACCGCAAGGGCATGTTTTTGATTTTGACCATTCCCCCGTTACAGGCGGGGATACTTACCACTATACTAACGAGGATCGGGTTGTGGGGGTAGATAGGAGGGTTGAGCCTGTCCCGAACCAAGCACAGGGGACAGGGGTGAGGGGAAAAAGGGAGGTCAAGGACACTGAGTCGGAAGAGGTGGGGGGACAGGATATGTTCCAGAGGACAGCCGGAACGTTGAGGGACTCAGTGGGCTCACTCTGGGCCAGGTTGAGGGGTTTGCTTCCTTCCGGGGAACAAGATGGGGGCGACTATGACTATGACGAGGAAGACCCGGAGGCTGACCCGATGTATAGGGCGGCTTTAGGGAATGAGTGGTTTAAGTGGGTCCAGTACACGAGCGCGCAGAATCAGATAGAGGATTGTTATGTCTGCTCCAAGGCACGTCCGGATAGGCTGCTGGTGAAGGGCACGAAGTTCAGTTGGGCTCAGTGTGACAGGGACGCAGAGGCATGGGAGGGGCCCCATAATAGTCGCCCTTGGTGCGAGGCAGAGTGTTTGGGGTTTCTCGGCTCTAGTCGTTTTAAGGCGGCAGGAAACGTCACGGATTTCAAGGATGTCACTATGCGGGAACGTTGTAGGAAATTGGATGTACGTGTGCAGGGGGTAGCGACAGGGTTGCCAATACCCAGAGGTGTCAAACTATGGCTGACCAAGGATTTCGAGTGCTTGCAAAAGGAGGGGACCCGGGACGTAGGGGAGGTGGCAGAGGGGCGGTGCACTACTATTTGGAGCATCACGACTAACTGCACGAAAGAAGGAAAGTGTGGACACGGGGTCGTGTTAAAGGGAGTGGATACCAACCCACGGCCTGTAGCTTGCCCTTTTCATGTCCAGGATATAGCACTGGCGGACCAATACTGGCTCTGCGGCGGTAGGAGGTTGAGGAATACACTTCCTTTAGATTGGTCAGGTAGATGTGCCCGGGTTCAGGCGATCATGCCAATGGTGGTCCTACCATTATCAGTGACGGAAGGACCTTCTGAGTCTCCTATCTCTCGAACGAAGCGTAGCTACAAGGCAGACCCAAGGGTGTATCTGGACAGCATAGGACAGCCAAGGGGCATTCCAGCCGAGTTCATGGCTAAGAATGAGATTGCGGCAGGGTTTGAGTCTATTCTGCCATGGATATCGGTCAATAAGAACACCGGGTGAATCAACTATTTGTTTTACAATCAGCAGCGGTATCTCAACTACACCGAGGAGGCGTTGGATGCAATGGGGGACCAGATGCACGCGACCAGTACGGTGGCGTGGCAGAATAGACAGGCTCTGAACTGGTTAATGGCGGAGAAGGGTGGAGTCTGTTCCATGTTTGGACAGTACTGCTGCACATTCATTCCGACGAATGTGGGGCCAGGGGGAAAGTTCTCCGAGGCCATGGCTAAGCTGAAGGATTTGAGGGAGGAGTTGAGGGGGAATTCTGGCCGGAATGAAGAATGGTGGGGGAGTGGGGTGTTGGAAAGATTGGGACAGTGGGGAAGCATAGTGATGCAGACGGGGATATCCATTGGGGTGGCAGGGTTGATATTGGTTCTCCTTTTCTGTTGTGGTATGCCTCTCTTGGGTAGGCTGGTAACTTCACACGTAACGAGCCGAATGCTGATGGTGGGACAGAAAGAGATTGAGCCACAAATCGGGCCATGCCCTCAGCTTTATGCTGCCTTAGAGGGAGACGAGGGGATAGAGGATTAGGGGTATGGTGAGGAAGGGACATTTTCTTTCTGTTTGGTTCAGTTTTGTTTGTTTTATTCCTTTAACTAGGCGTATGGTGAGGAAGGGACATTTTCTTTCTGTTTGGTTCAGTTTTGTTTGTTTTATTCCTTTTACTTTAAAAAAAAAAAAAAAAACATGTAAAGGTTTTTTGAAGACATTTTGTATTGGTTCTTTCCTTTAAGAGTGACGGGGGATGGTCTGAGTGATGGTTTATTTTTTATTATTTTTGTTTATTTTACTCATGGTCCTGGTCAAACCGGAATGGGAAGAGGCATCGGTATGGAATGGTACGGAGTGTCGGTTCTGAGCCTGAGGAAGCATTGAGAAGAAGTGTTCTGGGGATCGGTTCTGGGGACTGAAGGGACAAAAGGGGGGGCTGACGCAGTGGGCAAGATGGGCACCTCCCGTCGAAGATGGGGGGACACGTGGTGAGGTCGGGACCAGCGCCTCCCGTCCAGGCATGGGGACATGCTTCTACGGGGACTGGAGGTGTGGCGTGGTGGTTGCTGTATTGGCAAAATGTGACTTTTGGCAATACGGTGAGGAGACTATGGCGTGGGCATGGAAGGGGGGCTGAGCGATGGACACTAGGACTCAATGTTATGGAAGAGACAATGTCATTTTTTTTGGGGGAGGGATGTTCTATGTTTAGTTCTGACGGTCAACTTCTCCTTTCCCTGATGAGAGTCGCGGTTTCCGGCCGGAACTGTGGCTCATTTGGTAAGCGGTGGAGGTTGGGGGGATTTGTCTGTCAGGTTAGGATTATAAGTTGGGGTGTTTTTTTGATGTTTTATTATTACTCTTGTTTTGAGCGGTTTTGTGTTTATTGTGAGAACGGTAGTCAGCCTTTGTTGGTCCGTTAGGGGTCCAGTGAATGAAGTAAGCGTTCTTGTTTAGTTAGACATTTAAAATGTATTAGGTTTCTTGTTTAGATTAGGCATTTAAACTTTTATTATGTAAATATGGTTTAGGGAGGGGGTAGGCACCCCGAACCTCTAGACCATAACAGGCGGCAGTGGGCTCGCAAGAGTCTGGGCGCACGTTAAACACATAATATAGTGCTGGGGAGTGACTGAAGGCCCTCGTGCGTAACGAGGTATGAAATAACATACCACTGTGGTACCGTCTAGTCGGCCCAGGAAACGTCGCACGTAAGTTGGTGTGGGCACTGGGTGGTACGTGGGCGACAGTCCACACCTAGGAGCAGGGCGGTGCACCGTAGGGGGCACAGCTCCTGCCGTGAACAGGCAAGGCTGGCGAAAACGGTCAATATTTCCATGCCCGGAGCAAGCGGGGTGGGGACAAGACCGTCGGTTTCTAAACTGAGTGGCTGATAGGTACTACGGACAGTCAGCCGCTTGGGGTCCTGACTTGATGACGGACTATGAGGTCGCTATCGACTGGGTCGCCAGCCGGTTGGGAGAGCGTTATGACCCTGTTTATAGTCACAGACACGCGGGATGTGGGACCGTGAGTGACTGGACAACAGTGGCATGAATGCACCTGGCTCAATGTACAGTCAGGCCACAGTAACCTTACTAACCGATACAGGGTTAGTAGGCGAGTTGTGCTTCTGTGATCAGCAGGTTTGAAAAGAACCACTGGGAAGCAGAAGGGTAAGGGGTGTCAATTCAGAGGAATCTGGATTGTCTCTCCTAAGGTTGGAAAGGGACCCAGCCTTAAACTGCACCTGAAGGTAAAATAAGGGGACTGCTTCCGTTCATGAGAGGAGACCTTACCGCCGGAAGTGGAGACCTGCATCTCTGTTGGGGGAGAGGGGCCGACGTCGGACAAGGCAGTCCTAAGAAAGGAGCTGGTTGTTGCGTCGTAGCGGACTGCCTAAACCTTACGGGGAGAGGTGGATCTAAGTAGGGGAAGGAGTGCATCCGAACGGGAGGAGGGTACTCTTAACTGGAAGGAGGTTAAAAGGGTCAAAGCGTCTCGTTTAGTTAGACGTTCACATTTTCTTGGTTATATGGTTTGGGTGGGACTAGGGATAGCCCCAAATGGGGGAATGTTGGGGAAAATGTGTATATGAAGTGAACTAGTTTAATATGGGTCAACTAAGCAGTACTGAAAGACGGTCTGGCTGATGTTCTTAAAACAACTTGGAGATAGGCAGATAGACATTTCAGTACATCACGTCGTGTGCTTTTAATCTTGTACATCATATCGTGTGCTTTAATCGTGTACATTATATCTTGTCCTTTTCTCTCTTTCATACACACACATATACACACACACATCTCACTAATCTTTTCTCTCTTTCATACACACACATATACACACACACATCTCACTAATCTTTTCTCTCTTTCATACACACACATATGCACACACACGTCTCACTAATCTTGACTCTCTCTTTCACACACATACATATACACACACACATCTCACTCAATCGCATCTCTCTTCGATGTTAAATCTATGTGTCATTTTAATGTACGTCATGTCATATCTGATATAATATGTAACGTCATCATATCTGTCATGGGGGGGCAGGGCTGAGAAGGGATTTATGGGACAAGCAGAGGGATTGAGAGGTCAGAGTGTTTTTCTTCAACTGTGGTGACCGTCTGCTGATCCATAGCTCTGCTGTTAAACTTTCTTTCATTAAATAAATTGCCTGTTGAAATTGGAAATATCGTCTCCTGCTGTGTTAACAACTACTCAGCCACAACACTGTCTATTTATCTATTTAAACACCATGAAATACAGGTCCAAAATACTTTTCTATTAACTGAAATTACTCTTAATTACCAGACTAGGCATTTAGGCACCTACATATATAGTTATATATACAGTATATATATTCCAATATAATATATGGTACAGTCACATCTTGCTGTGCTGAGGCCTGGCTCTATGGTACAGTCACATCTTACTGTGTTGAGGCCTGGCTCTATGGTACAGTCACATCTTACTGTGTTGAGACTGAGGCCTGGCTCTATGGTACAGTCACATCTTACTGTGTTGAGGCCTGGCTCTATGGTACAGTCACATCTTACTGTGTTGAGACTGAGGCCTGGCTCTATGGTACAGTCACATCTTACTGTGTTGAGACTGAGGCCTGGCTCTATGGTACAGTCACATCTTACTGTGTTGAGGCCTGGCTCTATGGTACAGTCACATCTTACTGTGTTGAGACCTGGCTCTATGGTACAGTCACATCTTACTGTGTTGAGGCCTGGCTCTATGGTACAGTCACATCTTACTGTGTTGAGGCCTGGCTCTATGGTACAGTCACATCTTACTGTGTTGAGGCCTGGCTCTATGGTACAGTCACATCTTACTGTGTTGAGGCTGAGGCCTGGCTCTATGGTACAGTCACATCTTACTGTGTTGAGGCCTGGCTCTATGGTACAGTCACATCTTACTGTGTTGAGGCCTGGCTCTATGGTACAGTCACATCTTACTGTGTTGAGGCCTGGCTCTATGGTACAGTCACATCTTACTGTGTTGAGACCTGGCTCTATGGTACAGTCACATCTTACTGTGTTGAGGCTGAGGCCTGGCTCTATGGTACAGTCACATCTTACTGTGTTGAGGCCTGGCTCTATGGTACAGTCACATCTTACTGTGTTGAGACTGAGGCCTGGCTCTATGGTACAGTCACATCTTACTGTGTTGAGGCTGAGGCCTGGCTCTATGGTACAGTCACATCTTACTGTGTTGAGGCCTGGCTCTATGGTACAGTCACATCTTACTGTGTTGAGGCCTGGCTCTATGGTACAGTCACATCTTACTGTGTTGAGGCCTGGCTCTATGGTACAGTCACATCTTACTGTGTTGAGGCCTGGCTCTATGGTACAGTCACATCTTACTGTGTTGAGGCCTGGCTCTATGGTACAGTCACATCTTACTGTGTTGAGGCCTGGCTCTATGGTACAGTCACATCTTACTGTGTTGAGGCCTGGCTCTATGGTACAGTCACATCTTACTGTGTTGAGGCCTGGCTCTATGGTACAGTCACATCTTACTGTGTTGAGGCCTGGCTCTATGGTACAGTCACATCTTACTGTGTTGAGGCCTGGCTCTATGGTACAGTCACATCTTACTGTGTTGAGGCCTGGCTCTATGGTACAGTCACATCTTACTGTGTTGAGGCCTGGCTCTATGGTACAGTCACATCTTACTGTGTTGAGGCTGAGGCCTGGCTCTATGGTACAGTCACATCTTACTGTGTTGAGGCTGAGGCCTGGCTCTATGGTACAGTCACATCTTACTGTGTTGAGGCCTGGCTCTATGGTACAGTCACATCTTACTGTGTTGAGGCCTGGCTCTATGGTACAGTCACATCTTACTGTGTTGAGGCCTGGCTCTATGGTACAGTCACATCTTACTGTGTTGAGGCTGAGGCCTGGCTCTATGGTACAGTCACATCTTACTGTGTTGAGGCTGAGGCCTGGCTCTATGGTACAGTCACATCTTACTGTGTTGAGGCCTGGCTCTATGGTACAGTCACATCTTACTGTGTTGAGGCCTGGCTCTATGGTACAGTCACATCTTACTGTGTTGAGGCCTGGCTCTATGGTACAG